>NC_058133.1:351184605-351251049 GCF_016433145.1 Gracilinanus agilis
TGTTTTACATATATATATATATATATATATATATATATATATATATATACTGCTGTTTGAGTAGTCCCAACCTGGGGTATTCTGTTGACTTCTATTAGTTCCCTAAACCAAGATAGGTCTTATCTACAGAAATGCACTAAAATAGCATCACAATTTAATTTCCAAAGATAGGCTTTCTAAACAATTCACTTGGAAGATGAGAAAAGACAATAAAAATGAAAAAATGTTCTTAGAAAATTTAAAGCCCAGCAAATGATAGTAAAAGAAATAATGGTAATCCCAAGGCCAATAAGGGTTTGCAGAAATGACAACAAAACAGAGAGAAGAGAAATAAGTCCCAGCATTAATGAAAATTGGTACAGAGTGAGATATGATGTAATGGATTAGGTTCTAAAATCAGAGGGTGATTTCAACTTGGGCTCTATTTTTACAATATGCGTACTCTCCACAACTTTCAGCAAATCCTAGTCATATAAACTAAAATTGAATCAAAAAAATATGAAAAAAATTAGAACAAAATTAATCAATATTTTAAATGTTTCTACATTGTGTCTTACTCAGAAAATTTCCGATTTAGTAAATATGATCATAAAAATAAGCATTATGTATTTTGATTTTATTAAGAATAATAAATGAAATTTATAAAATTAAAATAACAATTATGAGAAACTTTACCTTTAAATATTATTTTTTAAAATTATACATTCATATAAAAACTCAAAAACTGAATAACATTTATTACACTATTAATGCATATTAAATATGAACAGGGCAATGCCAGCCAAAAATAGTAAATTAATGGAAAAAATATATGTAAAACTTGTGCCATCTCTATAAATTTGAAGGGAGACATCGATAGATACTTAAATAAGTTTGTATGTTCACAAAAAAAAAATTGTCTTCTGTCTTAGAATCAATACTGTGATTTGGTTCCAAGGCAGAAGAGTGGCAAGGATTAGGGAATGGGGATAAATTGACTTGCAAAGGGTCAAAACCTAAGAAATGTCTGAGGTCATATTTGAATCCAGAACATCCAATCTTTAGGCCTGGCTCTTAATTGACTAAGCCATAAAACTGCTATGTTGTCTGTCCCTTTTAAAAGAAGAAAATACTTCATGCTTTGAAGGGAGCTTGAGAAAGGCTAGACTTTCTTTACTGCTTTGAGACAGTGGCATAGTAAGATATTAAACTTATATTTACTATACCCTTAAATATTTCTGATATAGGTTGATAAAATGTTCGGCTAATATGAAAATGTGTGAACTTCCTTTATTACCATCCCTTAAGAGGGTTTGGGAAGGATAGAAGAGATTCCCTTAGCTTATCAATCTGATAATTTTATACCAAATTCTATTAACATCTGCAAAAAGTTATAAATATAATAAATGAATAATTAGTAAGCACATTTATCTAAGTGGTAAGCAAAAATAAGAAAAGTTATATAGATTATAATATATAAGAAAATATAACCAAAGATATAGAAAATCACCAAACAAGATACAAAAATGGTAAAAGTGAAAATTTTGATTAAATATCATTTAAAAGACCTTGCCCAAACAAAATGGATGCAGATAAAATTAAAAGAGAAAAGATCAAATCCAATTACCCAAACTTATTGCATTTGATTTTCAGATGACATATATACTGTCATTCAAAGAGTCCATATTCAAAAGGATTTGAACTTTTGGTTTTAATCTCTGTTGTACTTTAGTGCCAGAGATAACAATGGCCTTCATAAGTAGATGATAAAATATAAATAGGACCTTTTTGAAGGGTAAAACTTGATGTGTTATATAACTATACAGTATTACTATTATTCAAGTTATTTAAGGGTTACCAACAAGATTAATTCATCATAAATAATTTTAATGGAGCTATCATAGGTACCTCCTATGACCATATATTAGCTATTACTTCTTTAGTATTGGGAGATATTGATGTTTAAAGTATATATTAACTTCTATGTTCTTTTAAACATGTTTCATCACAGTTCAAATTTGCTAATAAAATAACCTCACTATATTCTTATCATGTCTAATCATTAGATCATTAGCATTAATACCACAATTGTTGAGTTTCTGCCCAGTGAAAAATCATAAAAATTCAAATTTCAATTAGGCTGCCCTGGAAATGCCATGAATGTTGAACAAACTATTTGCTAATATAATCATATTTTAATGTTTAATAGATTTTAATTTTCTAGCTTAAAATATACTTAATTTTCTTTCTAGATTATTAATATAGCCAACTTAATAAAATCTTGATTATATGGAATTTTTTTATAGTCAGGAAAAGGACCATTTAAAATGATCTCAGATAGTAGATATAACAATAAATTTATTGGTGCTCAAGATTAGTTCAAATAACACAGTTGAACTTACTATTATTTTCAGACATTATTTTAGCTTTATTTATTAAGTATTTTTGTTGTGGAAATGGTATAAAGCCTTCTTTTATTTATTTGCATTGTTTAGACAGCATTTATTAAATATTGTCATTTAAAATGCCCCAATTATTTTTTTATTTTAATGCAAACAAACAGATATAGTTTAAAGTACGCTGTAATGATTGACAATCATTCATTATATTTTGTTCTCTGTTATTGAAGTAGTGTTTATATAACACTCTTCAGGGGCATACTCAACGACATTGCAGAATATATTAATAATAGATTTTATCTCCAAGAAAATCCACAAAAGACAAATTTCATTTTAGTGGCGTTTTAAGACAAGTGGCCAAATCAGATATAAATCAGGCCCTGTGCAAAGCCATACAATCCAAATGGAAATCTCTTCTTCAATTTTTTTGGGTAAATATGTTCTGAAATGTGCAAAATTTGTGGCTCAAATTTCTGAAATGCTTGAGGAGTCTCTAAAGATAGTGTATTACTTATATAGTATACTATAGCATTCTATGAAATAAAATAATACTCACTTCCAAAAGTAATTCCTTTCTACTCGGTACAATTGAACTATTAAATATACCCTGCCCTGAGGTTCTAGAATATTTCATTGTGAGATATTTCTACTTTTTTATAAATTTCTTTTTTAGCATGATCAATATTAATGGCATATTTGGTGATGGGTTGCATATGAATATGCAATTTCAGTTTTAAAATATTGAACCTTTTTGTATTCAAGTGTCAAAATATCATTTACTCTAAAAATCAAGGAATATGTAATTTTTAAACACTTTAAATATTTTCTAATTACATGTTAAAATATTAACATCACTTTTTTAAAAAAATTGAGTTCTAATTGTCTCTTTCCCTCATGCCATTCCCTCCTTTTTAAGAAGGCAAACAATTTTCTATTGATTATAAATACAATGATAAACATTTCCATATTTGTTAGATAAAAAGAAAATATATGGAAGGTTTGAAAAAGTATGTTTCAGTCTACATTTAAAGTTCATCAGTTCTCTGTAGGTGAATAGAATTTTTCATCATACCTTCATTTGAATCTCCTTGAATTAGTCTTGTTCTAAGTGGCTAAGTCTTTCATTGTTAATTATCCTTATATTACTGCTACATGTCCTGTGTTTTTCTTATTCTGTTCATATCACTTCTTATGAGTTCATATGTATTCTCAGATTTGTCTAAAATAATCTTCCTAAATATTTATTTTATAATTATAATATTCCATCATAAGCATACACCACAGCTTGTTCAGCCATTCTAAAACTGATTATTATCTCTTCAGTTTCTAATTCTTTGCCACTACAGAAAGAGCCACCATAAAAATATATATATATATATATACATATATATATATATATAAGCATACATGCATATATGTATGTGTTTATATCTATATCTATATCTATATATTTATTTATTTATATTTGTCTTTGCTCTCTTTGGGATAAAGACTAGTAATGATATTGCTAGTTATAAAGGTCTATGTAATGTGAAACTCCTTTGTTTTCTAGGATCATTGTGCTATTTCACAATTGTACAAAAAATTATTAAGCATTTACCATGTCCCATTGATTGTTTTAAGCACTTTAAAAATATTCCATCTAAAGGGAGACCTCACCTATAATGAAGAGGAAATCAAAGCAATCATTAAAACTATTTTGTCCAATTATATTGCAATAAATATAGCAATCTGGGTGATATGGATGAATATTGACAACAATATAAATTGCCTAGATTAACAGCAAAAGAAATAGAATACTTAAATAATCCCATATCAGAAAAAAAATTGAACAACCCATCAAAGTACTCTCTAAGAAAATATCCCCAGGACCAGACAGATTCACTAGTGAATTCTATAAAACCTTCAAAGAGCAACTAATTCCAATACTATACAAACTATTTGACATAATAAGCAAAGGAGGAGTTCTACCAAACTCCTTTTGTGACACAAATATGGTCGCAAAGCCAGGTAGATCAAAAACAGAGAAAGAAAACTACAGACCAATCTCCTTTTTTTTTTAAAATATTTTTTTTAATTTTGGAAAAATTTTTCCATGGTTACATAAATCATGTTTTTACATTCCCCTTCACCCCCTTCATCCCCCGCCCCACTCCGCTGTAGCCAATTCACATTTCCACTGGTTTTATTATGTGTGGTCAGTCAAGACTTATTTACACATTATTGATAGTTACATGGGTGTGGTCTTTTCAGGTCTACATCCCCAATCATGTCTTCATCAACCCAACTGTCCAAGCAGTTGTTTTTCTTCTGTCTTTCTACTCCTGTAGTTCTTCCTCTGAATGTGGGTAGTGTTCCTTTCCATAAATCCCTCAGAATTGTCTTGGGTCATTACATTGCTGCTAGTACAGATGTCCATTACATTTGATTTTACCACAGTATATCAGTCTCTGTGTACAATGTTCTTCTGACTCTGCTCCTTTCACTCTGCATCAATTCCTGGAGGTCTTTCCAGTTCACATGGAATTCCTCCAGTTTATTATTCCTTTGAGCACAATAGTCACCAACATATACCACAACTTGTTCAGCCATTCCCCAAGTGAAGGGCATACCCCTAATTTCCAGTTTTTTGCCACCACAAGAGTGCAGCTATAAATATTTTGTGCAAGTCTGTTTATCAATGATCTCTTTGGGGTACAATCCCAGCAATGGTATGACTGGATCAAAGGGCAGGCATTCTTTTATTGCTCTTTGGGAATAGTTCCAAATTGCCATCCAGAATGGTTGGATCAGTTCACAACTCCACCAGCAGTGCATTAATGTCCCAATTTTGCCACATCCCCTCCAACATTCATTACTCTCCCCTGCTATCATTTTAGCCATTATGCTAGGTGTGAGGTGGTACCTCAGAGTAATAAGCAAAGAAGGAGTCTTACCAAACTCCTTTTATGACACAAATATGGTACTGATTCCAAAGCCAGGTAGATCAAAAACAGAGAAAGAAAATTAGAGGCCAATCTCCTTAATGAATATAGATGCAAAAATCTTAAATAGAATACTAGCAAAAAGACTCCAGCGAGTGATCAAGAGGGTTATTCATCATGATCAGGTGGGATTTATACCAGGAATGCAAGGATGGTTCAACATTAGGAAAACCATCCACATAATTGACCATATCAACAGTCTAACAAACAAAAATCACATGATTATCTAAATAGATGCTGAAAAAGCCTTTGACAAAATACAGCATCCATTCCTATTAAAAACACTGAAAAGTATAGGAATAGAAGGACCTTTCCTAAAAATAATAAACAGTATATACCTAAAACCATCAACAAACATCATATGCAATGGGGATAAATTAGAAGCCTTCCCAATAAGATCAGGAGTGAAACAAGGATGCCCATTATCACCTCTATTATTTAACATTGTACTAGAAACACTAGCAGTTGCAATTAGAGAAGAAAAAGAAATTGAAGGTATCATAGTGGGCAAGGAGGAAACTAAGCTATCACTCTTTGCAGATGATATGATGGTCTACTTAAAAAATCCTAGAGAATCAACTAAGAAGCTTGTAGAAATAATCAACAACTTTAGGAAAGTTGCAGGATACAAAATAAATGCACATAAATCATCAGCATTTCTATACATCTCCAACACATCACAGCAGCAAGAGGTAGAAAGAGAAACACCATTTAAAATTACCCTAGACAATATAAAATACTTAGGAATCTATCTACCAAAACAAATACAGTAATTATATGAACATAACTACAAAACACTTTCCAAAAAAGTAAAATTAGATCTAAACAATTGGAAAAACATTGAGTGCTCATGGGTAGGATGAGCTAACATAATACAAATGGCCATTCTACCCAAATTAATTTACTTATTTAGTGCCATACCTAACAAACTACCAAAACATTTTTTATTACATTAGAAAAAACTATAACTAAGTTTATTTGGAAGAACAGAAGATCAAGAATATCAAGGGAAATAATGAAAAAAATAACATAAAGTAAGGTGGCTTAGCAGTACCAGATATTAAGCTATACTATAAAGCAGCGATCATCAAAACAATATTATACTGGCTAAGAGATAGAAGGGAGGATCAGTGGAATAGACTTGGGGTAAGTGATGTCAGCAAGACAGTGTATGATGAACCCAAAGAGCCCAACTTTTGGGACAGAAATCCACTATTTGACAAAAACTGATGGGAAAATTGGAAAACAATATGGAAGAGATTAGAGAATATGTTGTGTGCAGATGCAAAGCATGGAATCCCTGCAAAGGTACAGGGAGAGCCTCACCCAGAATTCCATGGGACCCCCTTGGAGAACTTTGGGTGAGGGGCAGTTGAGAAGGGTTGGAGACAGTTAATTTGTGGGACTGGATGTGAGCCAACACTCTGCTTGTTTCTCTTGACTTGGGGTTTCTCCTGAGGTGGCCATTGTAGCATAAGCTAGTGATTTCTACTCATAGGGTTAGCCTATTTGTTATTACTATTCCTCATTAATATAATTATATAATTACTTAATAATTAGAGAGTAAGATATTCATCTATAGCAAGAGAGCCAGTTTTAGTTAACTGCTTCATCCTTCCAATGAGGAGGGGGAAGGGGGCATCAATTTAACAGTTCAGGGTCACCTTTCCTTTATCCTAAAACCTTCATTGACTTCTCTAATTTTCCTTGTTAATTCCTAATATAACTTTTTACCTTCAAATCTGTGCCTGATAATTATTTGGGAAGATACTTACAATTCAGTCTGTATATTTAGTTTGAATCCTTTTGGCTGCCAGTTTAAAGAAGATCTCCTCTGTCCTCAACAGTTAGATAGCTAGCTGTTATCTCTCCTCTAACTGACCTGAAAGGAATATAAATTAATGAAAAGGAACATTATTGGGGTTTCAGCCATAAGAGAAACTTACCAGAAGAATCTTATTCCTGTCTTCATTACCAACTGAAGCAGAAGCAGTTAGAGCGGGAAGGGTTTGAGAATCAGGAGTGTTTTACCCCCTCCTTTCCTCACTGTAGCCTGTCAATCTCTGGCTCTTGACTTAAAGCTCTATTTGGCCCTGACACATTTATCTGCTTCTCCAAAATATCTGTTATTATCATCATAACACAAAAACTGCTGGGAAAATTGGAAAACAATAAGGAAGAGATTAGGTTTTGATCAACATCTCACACCATACACCAAGATAAATTCAGAATGGGTGAAAGACTAAAATATAAAGAAGGAAACTGTAAGTAAATTAGGTGAACACAGAATAGTATACTTGTCAGATCTCTGGGAAAGGAAAGATTTTAAAACCAAACAAGAGTTAGAGAAAATTACAAAATGTAAAATAAATAATTTTGATTATATTAAATCAAAAAGTTTTCATACAAAGAAAAACAATGCAACCAAAATCAGAAGAGAAACAACAAACTGGGAAAAAATCTTCATAACAAAAAATTCTGACAGAGGTCTAATTACTCAAATATACAAGGAGCTAAATCAATTGTATGAAAAATCAAGCCATTCCCCAATTAATAAATGGGCAAGGGACATGAATAGGCAATTTTCAGATAAAGCAATCAAAAGTATCAATAAGCACATGAGAAAGGGTTCTAAATCTCTAATAATTAAAGAAATGCAAATCAGACCAATCTCCTTACTGAATATAGATGCCAAAATCTTAACAGAATACTAGCTAAAAGACTCCAGCAAGTGATCAAGAGGGTTATTTATTATTTTCAGGTGGGATTTATACCAGGAATGCAAAGATGGTTCAAAAATTAGGAAAACCATTCACATAATTGGCCATATCAACAAACCAACCAATAAAAACCACTATTATCTCAATAGATGCTGAAAAAGCCTTTCACAAAATACAACACTCATTCCTCCTGAAAACACTAGAAAGTAAAGAAATAGAAGGTTCTTTTCTAAAAATAATAAACAGTATATATCTAAAACCATCATCAAACATCATTTGCAATGGAGATAAATTAGAAGCCTTCCCAATAAGATCAGGATTGAAACAAGGATGCCCATTATCACCTCTATTATTTAACACTGTACTAGAAACATTAGCAGTAGCAATGAGAGAAAAAAGAATTGAAGGTATTAAAATAGGCGGTGAGGAGAACAAGCTATCCCTCTTTGCAGATGATGATGGTCTACTTGAAAAATCCTAGAGAATCAACTAAAAAGTTAATGGAAATAATAAACAACCTTAGCAAAGTTGAAGGATACAAAATAAATGCAATAAAACATCAGGATTTATATATATTTCCAACTTATCACAGCAGCAAGAGTTATAGAGAGAAATTTCATTTAAAATTACCCTACACAAAATAAAATGCTTAGGAATCTATCTGCCAAAACAAAAACAGGAATTATACGAACACAACTATGAAACCCTTTCCACACTATTAAAACTAGATCTAAACAATTGGAAAAACATTGGTTGCTCATGGGTAGGATGAGCTAACACAATAAAAATGACCATCCTACCCCAATTAATTTACTTATTTAGTGCTATACCTATCAAACTACCAAAAATCTTTTTTACTGAATTTGAAAAAAAACTATAACAAAGTTCATTTGGAAGAAGAAAAGGCCAAGAATATCAAGGGAAATAATGAAAAAAATATGCAGGAATGTGGCCTAGCATTATCAGATCTCAAAATGTTCTATAAAGCAGTAGTCATCAAAACAATATGGTACTGGTGAAGAGACAAAAGGGAGGATCGGTGGAATAGACTTGGGGTAAGTGACCTCAGCATGACAGTCTATGATAAACCAAAATAACCCAGATTTTTGGACAAAATCCCACTTTTTGACAAAAACTTCTGGGGAAATTGGAAAACAATATGGGATTGATTGGGGCTAGATCAACATCTCATACCCTACACCAAGATAAATTCAGAGTGCGTGAATGACTTGAATATAAACTATAAGTAAATTAGGTGAGCACAGGAATATAAACTATAAGTAAATTAGGTGAGCACAGGAGAGTATACTTCTCAGATCTTTGTGAAAGGGAAGATTTTAAAATCAAGCAAGAGTTAGAAAAAATTACAAAATATAAAACAAATAATTTGATTACATTAAACTTAAAGGTTTTTGTATAAACAAAACCAATGCTACCAAAATTAGAAGAGAAGCAACAAGTTGGGGGAGAAAATCTTTATAAGAAAAACCTAGGGCAAAGGTCTAATTACTCAAATATATAAGGAGCTAAATCAATTGTACAAAAAAAAATGAATCCATTCCTCTATTGATAAGTGGGCAAGGGACATGGATAGGCAATTTTTAGATAAAGAAATCAAAACTATCAACAAACACATGAAAAAAATGTTCTAAATCTCTTATAATTAGAAATGCAAATCAAAACATCCCTGAGGTACCACCTCAGATCTAGCAGATTAGCTAATATGACAGCAAAGGAAAGTGCTGTATGTTGGAGGGGATGTGGGAAAATTGAGACATTAATGCATTGCTGATTGAGTTGTGTATTGATATAACCATTCTGGATGGCAATTTGGAAGTACGCCCAAAGGGCTTTAAAAGACTTTTTGATCCAGCCATAGCACTACTTGGTTTATACCCCAAAGAGATAATAAGGAAAAAAGGCTAGTACAAAAATATTTATAGCTGCTCTCTTTGTGGTGGCAAAAAATTGGAAAATGAGGGAATGTCCTTTGATGGGGGAATGGCTGAACAAATTGTGGTATCTGTTGGTGATGGAATACTATTATGCTCAAAAGAATAATGACCTGGAGGAATTCCATGTGAACTGGAATGACCTCCAGGAACTGATGCAGAGTGAAAGGAGCAGATCCAGGAGAACATTGTACACAGAGACTGATACACTGTGGTACAATTAAATATAATGTACTTCTCTACTAGCAGCAATGCTAGGAGCCAGAGCAAGGTTGAGGGACTTATGAGAAGGAAAACGAGTCAGATTCAGAGGAAGGAATGTAGGAGTAGAAACACAGAAGAAAAACAAGTGCTTGAACACATGAACTGATGGGGATATTATTAGCGATGTAGACACTAAATGATAACTCTAGTCCAAATATCAGTAATATGGAATTAGGTCTTAATGATACATGTAAAACCCAGAGGAATTGTGTGATGGCATGAAACATGTAACTATGGAAAAATATTCAAAATAAATATTTAAATTAAAAATTATTCCATCTGATATTTAATAATGCATATGCCTCTAAAAATGCTACACACACACACACTGAAAATAAGAACAGAAATTTCATCTGAATGATGTGAGAAAAATGAGTTGCTGAATCAAATGCATTAAAATCATCTAAGGCTTCAGCCAATTTTATTTTCTTATATATTTTGTCATTTCATCTCATCCCTTATTTCCATGCTCAGTAGTGACTTTTCCATTCTCCTAATTTAATATTCTTTATATTCAGCAGTGATACATGATTATATATATATATATACATATATATATATATATATTATACTATGTACTATATATAATATCTATTAATTATAAATGCTGTCATTTACTCTCTTGTCGATTCCTGCATGATGCCTGGATTCCTCCACTAGCTCAGAATCTCACTGAATGGCAGAGATCATACTTCAGATATATGATTCATTTCTTAAAGCTCTTAATACAGTGCTAGGTATAGAGTGTATAATTAATGATTGTATGATGTTACCATAAAAACCTAAGAGTCAACACTAACTAATCCAAAGACACTAAACTATGTTTCTGTTTCAAAGATATTTATTTTATCTCTCTAGAAGAAAGGTAGTCTCAAGGACCAACTTGAGAACCACTTTTCTCACTAGAATGCTACTTTATTTTTTCTGACTTTTATCAGTTAATTAGGGCATAATGCAAATTTTTGTTCTTTTATATATTGCTATGGTCACCTTGGGCATACTCCCCTAATTCTCACTGTATATGTTAGAAATGGTAATTGTATGTGTCTTGCCATACTATCATCAAAAAAATAAGAGTAAGAATAAGAAAAGAAAGAAAAGATAAATAGTTCTTTTTAATTTTATTTCTTGATTTTCTTTAACTTTCTATTGGAATGAGCCAAAAACAAAGAGTAAAACTTCTATATTAATGATTAGTGGGTTTCTTTTCAGAGTGCTGCTACAGACAGCCTGGTGCTTTGACTTTTTTTCTGCTAAAATATCTGTCCTATCCAGTGTGAGGGGAGGAAATAAAGCAGATTTTGAAACAATCTTCAAGATTCCCTACTTTTAGAATGATTTTTGTTTCTGTTTCTCCAACTTCTATCATCATTCCTGAAAAACAGTAGGCATTTTATAAATGTCTGTTGAATGGAAACAATCCTTATACTTCCCTTTTTTTTAATTCCAGTTAGAAATTTTGAATCAGAATTCAGTGCAGATCACAACTGATCTGATTAAATCAAACAAATTCAGTTAGCTTAGCTTTTGACAAATTTAATTCAAATAGTTCCCTTTATCTTCAAAAGGGAGCATTTTTGCTAATACTGATTATTCATTGTTTGTCTGCTGATTTCACACATGCATATGTATCTAGAAGGAAATAAAATAAATATTAGAAATATGTTGAATAGGCATCAAATGTTGTTTTTTTTATTTCTTTCATCATGATTTGGAGGTCAGTCTTATTCTCAAAGGCTATGTGAGAAGAGTGAGAGGTTTAACATGTATACCTAGTAAATAAAGCTTCAAATATATGCAAGTAGGATCAGAGACAGAATTCTTCATGTCCAAAAAAAGATTTTAGCTCTGTAATGAGAGATTTATTTTTATTTTTAATTAGAACCCATACCTTCCATCTTGGAGTCAGCTCCAAGGCAGAGAAGTGGTAATGGTAGGCAATGGGGGTCAAGTGACTTGCCCAGGGTCACACAGCTGAGAAGTGGCTGAGGCCAGATTTGAACCTAGGACCTCCCATCTCTAGGCCTGACTCTCAATCCACTGAGCTACCCAGCTGCCCCTCTGCCTTGAAAGTCTTGAACAAGAGGGCAAAATAGACATTAAAGAATCCATGAATCACCACCTACATTAAACCCACAGGAATATTATAGCCAAATTCAAGACTTTCCAGACCATGCAGGAAATACTGCAAGTGGCCAGAAAAAGACAATTCCGATATGAAGGAGCCCCAGTCAGGATTACAGAGCATCAGGAAGCTTCCACAGTAAAGGACCTAAAGGCTTTAAATATGATATTTAGGAAGCCAAGAGAATTGAGTTTACAACCAAGAATCACCAACCCATCAAAACTGTCTTTATACTTTCAGGGGAAAGTATGAACATTTACTAATTGGAAGATTTCTAAGCAAGAAGAGAGCAGAACTAAATGGAAATTTTGATTTCCAGACATAAAATTCAAGAGAACAATGAAAAGGTAAGCAAGAAAGGGGGGGAAATTTTAAGGGCTTCAATTAGGTCAGATTGATTATATGACATCTGTAACTCTTAAAAATATTTTCATTTTCAAAATAGATAGAAGAAATATTCATAGGCAGAGACTGTGGTATTAAGCTACTTAAGATGATATGAAAAAAATGGAGGGGCAAAAAAAGTGGATGGTACTAAGGGAAACTAGAGGGAAGAAGTAAAATGGGATAAATTATACCACATAAACAGGTGCATGGAGTGGGGGAAGAATGCTATTGCAAGAAGGGAAGGGAGTGGTAATGGATATTACTTAAAACTTACTCTCAGTGGAATCAGTTCTGAGAGGGAAGAATAGCCAGATCTATTGGGGTATAGAATTCTATCTTACCCTAGAGACAACTTGAAAGGGAATAATGAAGGGTGGGGGTATAGGGATGGGGAGTATTAAAAGGGAAAGAAATGGTGGGGAACAATTAATAGACCTTAAAGAGAAAGAGTTGGGGGATAAAAAGTGAGGAGGTGGCAAGGAAAATAAAATAAGAATGGGGAAAAGGGGGACTGATTAAAAGCAAAATACTGGTGTAGAAGGAAATAGTGAAAGGAAAAATGACATGTCTAAAAGAAGAAATCAAAATGATGAGGAATACACAGGTGGCAATCATAACTCTGAATGTGAATGGGATTAACTTACCCATAAATGGAAACAGATAGCAGAGTGGACTAAAAATCAAAATTCTACCATATGTTGTCTTCAAGAAACACATGAGGTGGGTAGACACACAGAGGGTAAAGGTAAAAGGCTGAGTAAAATTTATTGGGAATCAATTGAGAAAAAGAAGGCAGGAGTTGCACTCATGATATCTGACAAAACCAAAGTAAAAATATATCTAATTAAAAAAGATAAGAAAAGTAATTACATCCTGATGAAAGACAGTATAGACAATGAAGAAATATCAGTATTCAATGTGTATGCACCTAATGTTATAGTATCCATATTTTTAAAGGAGAAACTATTAGAGATTAAAGAAGAAATAGATATGAAACTATACTAGTGGGAGACCTCAACCCACCTCTATCAGACCTAGATAGATCAAACCAAAAAATAAATAAGAAAGAAGAGATGTGAATGAAATTTAGAAAAATTAGAGTTAATAAATATATGGAGAAAAATAAATAGGGATAAAAAGGAATACACCTTCTTTTCAGTAGCATATGGTAGATTCACAAAGATTGACCATGTACTAGGGCAGGAAAATATGGAAAACAAATACAAAAGAGCAGAAATAATGAATGCAACCTTTTCAGATAATAATAAAATAAAATAATGATTAGTAAGGTTACATAGAGAGGCAAATCAAAAATTAATTGGAAATTAAATAAAATTATTTTCCAAAATTGATTGGTTAAAGAACATGTCATAGAAAAAAACAATGATTTCATTGAAGAGAATAATAAAAAATGAGGAAACAACATATCAAAATCTATGAGATGCAGCCAAAACAGTACCCTGGGAAAATCAGAGAGAGAAGAGGTCAGTATATTGGGCATTCAAATTAAAAAGTTAGAAAAAGAACATATTAAAAACCCTAAGATGAAAACTAAATTGGAAATACTAAAAACCAAGGGAGACATTAATAAAATTGAAAGTAAAAGGGGGCAACTGGGTAGATCAGTGGATTGAGAGTCAGGCCTAGAGACGGGAGGTTCTAGGTTGAAATCTGGCTTCAGACACTTCCCAACTGTGTGACCCTGGACAAGTAACTTGACCCCCATTGCCCACCCTTACCACTCTTCCACCTAGGAGCCAATACACAGAAGTTAAGGATTTAAAAAATGTAAAAAAAATTGAAAGTAAAAGAACTATTGAATTAATAAATAAGAGAGAGATGGTACTTTGAAAAACAAATAAAATAGATAAAGTACTGGTTAATTTATTAAAAAAGAAAAAATGAAAATCAAATAAGCACTACACGAGATGAAATGGGGGAGTTCATGTCTAATAAAGAGGATATTAAGGTAATTATTAAGAACTATTTTGCACAATTATATGGCAAAAATATGACAATGTAGGTTAAATGGATGAATATCTACAAAAATAAAAATTGCTTTGATTAACAAAATCAGAAATAGAATACTTAAACAATCCCATGGCAGAAAAAGAAATTGGTCATAAAAGAACTCCCTAAGAAAAAATCCCCAGGCCTGGATGGATTCACAAGTGAATTCTATCAAACATTCAAAGAACAACTAATTCCAATACTATACAAACTATTTGACAAAATAAGTAAAGAAGAAGTTCTACCAAATTCCTTTTATGACACAAATATGGTACTGATTCCAAAGCCAGGCAGAACAAAAACAGAGAAAGAAAACTACAGACTAATCCCCTTAGTGAACATACATGCAAAAATCTTAAATAGAATATGAGCAACAAGTCTACAGCAAGTGATCACTAGGGTTTTTCACTATGATCAGGTGGGATTTATACCAGGAATGCAAGGATGGTACAATATTAAAAAAAACCATCCAGATAATGGACCACATAAGCAAATAAACCAACAGAAATCACATGATTACTTCAATAGATGCAGAAAAAGCCTTTGACAAAATACAACACTCATTCCTCCTGAAAACACTAGAAAGAATAGGAATTGATGGGCCTTTCCTAAAAATAATAAACAGTATATATTTAAAACCATCAGCAAGCATTATATGTAATGAGGATAAATTAGAAGCCTTCCCAATAAGCTCAGGAGTGAAGCAAGGACGCCCATTACCACCTGTATTTTCTAACACCATTGTACTAGAAACACTAGCAGTAGCAATTAGAGAAGAAAAAGGAATTGAAGGGATTAAAGTAGGCAATGAGGAGAGACTAAACTCCCACTCTTTGCAGATGATATGATGGTTTACTTAAAGAATCCTAGAGAATCAACTAAAAAGCTAGTGGAAATAATCATTAACTTTAGCAAAATTGCAGGATACAAAATAAATCCACATAAATCATCAGCATTTCTATATATCTCCAACCATAACTCAGTAGCAAGAGTTAGAAAGAGAAACTCCTTTTAAAATCACACTAGACAGTATCAATTGTTTAGGAATCTATTTGGCAAGATAAACACAGGCATTATATGGACACAATTATAAGACACTTTCCACACAATTAAAATGAGATCTAAATAATTGAATAAAATTAATTGTTCATTAGTACGATGAGCTAATATAATATAAATGACAATCCTACCCAAAATTACTTTACTTATTCAGTGCAATACCTGTCAAACTACCAAGAAACTTTTTTATGGAATTAGAAAAAATTGTAACAACGTTCATCTGGAGAACAAAAGATCAAGAATATCAAGGGAACTAATTAAGAAAAATGTGAATAATGGAGGTCTAGCAGTACCAGATTTTAAACTGTACTCTAAAGTAGTGATCACCAAAACAATGTGGTACTGGCTAAGAGACAGAAGGGTAGATCAGTGAAATAAACTACAAGAAAATGGCAGTAGCATGATAGTATACAATGAACCCAAATATCCTAGCTTTTGGGACAAGAACCCACCATTTGACAAAAGATTCTGAGAAAACTGGAAAACAATATGGGAGAGATTAGGTTTATGTCAACATCTCACACCCTATACCAAGATAAATTCATAATGGGTAAATGACAAATATAAAGATGGAATTTATAAGTAATTTAGGTAAACACAGAATAGTATGCCTGTTAGTTCTATGGGAAAGGAAAGAATTTAAGACCAAGCAAGAGATAGAGAATATTACAAAATGTAAAATGAATCATTTTGATTATATTAAATTAAAAAAAGTTTCTATACCAATGCAACCAAAAATTAGAAGTAAATCAACAATTTTGGGGGGAAATTTCATATAAAAATCTCAGACAAATGTCTCATTTCTCAAATTTATAAGGAGCTAAGTCAATGGTACAAAAAATCAAGCCATTCCCCAATTGACAAATGGTCAAGGAACATGAATAGGCAATTTTAAGATAAAGAAATCAAAACTATCAATAAGCACATAAAATTGTTCTAAATCTCTCATAATTTAAGAAATGCAAATCAAAACAACTCTGAGGTATCACCTCACACCTTGCAGATTGGCCAACATGACAGTAAAGAGAAATAACAAATGTTAGAGTGGTTATGGCAAAATTGGGACACTAATGTGTTGCTGGTGGAATTCTGAACTGATCCAACCATTGTGGATGGCAATTTATTACACCCAAAGGGCTTTAAAACACTGCCAGCTCTTTGATCCAGTCATACCACTGCTAGGCTTTTACCCCAAGGAGATAATAAGGAAAAATACTTGTACAAAAAATATGTAACTTTGCTTTCTATAGTGGCAAAAATATTAAAAAATGAAGAGGTGTCCCTCAATTGGGAAATGACTGAACAAATTGTGTTGTATGAGGGTGATGGAATATTATTGTGCTGAAATGAATGATTAACTGAAAGAATTCCATGTGAACCTGAAACACCTCCAGGAATTAATACAGAGAAAAAGGAGCAGAACCAGTAGAACTTCATACACAGAAACTGAAACATTGTGGCACAATGAAATGCAATGGACTTTTTTACTAGTAGCAATAAAATGATAAAGGGCAATCCCACAGGACTTGATGAAAGAAAGCCATCCCCATCCATAGAAAGAACTATTGGAGTAGAAACCAGAGGAAAAATATGATTGATTTCATGGTTCAATGAGTATTTGATTGGGAGTTTTTCTTTAAATGATCACTCTATTGCAAATAATATGGAAACAGGTTTTGAACAATGATACATATATAACCTAGTGAAATTGCTTGTCAACTCTGGAAGGGGAAAAGAAAGAAAATGAATCATGTAACCATATAAGTATTCAAATTAATTAATTCAAAAACACAAAAAATGAACAATTCCTTTTAATAATCATAATTTTGTTACAAAAGAGACCTATTGAAAACAAGTCGGAGGATCACGTTGATAAACTAATTCACAACTACACAGAGAAGTATAGAGGTGACTTAAATCTAAAATCACTCAAACATCTTCCTTCATCCTCCTTGCCACACATAGATTAACATTGCTTAAAATTTTATCTCCTTTCGCTGAAATGTCTCATATTTTCACATGCTTATTTATATATGGAGTCAATAATTTGTAAATAAGAGAAAATCAGGAGTTAAAACAATTAAAAGAGTAAGTGTAATCTCCCAATTCAATCACTATTGTCTTCTCTATTGGTTTCCAGAATGGTCAGTTTATGGAGTATATTTTAAGGATATAGTCAGATAATCCTATATAGTTTAAGATTTTTCAGATTCCTATTTGTATGTCCATTTGTAATTTGTGATTTCAGATTCATTCAGGTATCCTACTAACAAGGGAAGGATTAGGATACAGAGCGTTTTCAAGGAGAACCTGGTGATGCAAACCACTTAAAAATTTTGATTGTATAGCAGAAGTACATTATTATAATAGAATTCCCTGGGGGCAGCTGGGTAGCTCAGTGGATTGAGAGCCAGGCCTAGAGATGGAAGGTCCTAGGTTCAAATCTGGCCTCAGAAACTTCCCAGCTGTGTTACCCTGAGCAAGTCATTTGACCCCCATTGCCTACCCTTACCACTTTTCTGCCTTGGAGCCAATACACAGTATTGACTCCAAGATGTAAGGTAAGGGTTTAATAAACAAACACACACACACACACACACACACACACACACAGAGAGAAATAAATAAATAAAAGAATTCCCTGATGGACAACACAGTAACTCAATACTTTTTTGATAATAGTGAAAGAATAAAACATGGGATAACACACAGAGACATGGCTTATGTTCTCAATCAGTCCATCAGACTATTGATAATATAGTGGAAAAGGGTGAATATTTTTAAAAAATCCCTATCCAGAAATTAAAGCTAAATGGTGTAACTTACACAAATTTGATGAAGAAGAAAATAAAATGATAAAGTTTCATTCTAGAGTAGGTTGGTGTTTTCAACAGTAGTGGTAGATAAAAAAAATAGAGAAGAAACTGAAGAGATGACACCGTGAAAGGAAATTCTTTTTTCTCTTTGTCTGTTTTGAGTTAATACTTACTTAAACCCTATTTAACACTTTATTAGCCATCAAGTAAGAGAATTCACAAGTCACTTATTTGAGGGAGTAAGAGAATTCACGAGTCATTTGCTAAAGTGGGTGATAACTCAATCAGTCAGAAACTTGTGAATCTTATGATAAAAAATTGATACCTTCAGAAGTCTATGATAAAAGGTTGACACTTTCAGAGGTGAGAATTGGACCCCACGTACATTGCCCCCCTGGGCAGTTCTAGGCAATTTGGGAGCTGTGATTGACCCCTGTAAAGAGGGGAAGGGACAAGAAGTCACTATAAAAGCCCTGAACTTCTTTGCATGGAGAGAATCTTCTGTGAGCAGTCTTCTACAATTCATTGTTGTCATTGTCTTTGGTAGTAGTCTTTGACTGGTGACCTGCCTCTTGAGGTAATTTGGGACTTGGATTGTCTCTTGGGTGAGGGAGTAGCTAGCCTTCCTTTCCTGGTGTCGGGAGGGAAATTAGTTTCAAGGAGGCCTTTTCTTCTTGGAGGAGGCCATGTGTGTGGAACTTCGGGTTCTCTGGTTGAAGGTTAACAAGCCCTGCCAGGCTGAGCCAAGTACTGGAGCAATATTTAGTGTGATAGAGTAGACATCTTCTCTACCCTCTTTTTGTATTTCTCTTTCACTATTTCCACCCTTTTATTAAAAAAAAGCTATTAAAAGTCATTTTGATTTGAGCTGAATTTTAAATTGGGATCCACAAGATTATATTAGAATCCTCACATATTTAGTGAAAAACATTAATTCCTTACAACACTTAAGATAAAGATAACTTAAATATTAAATATTGCTTAATGGAAAGAAATTTTGTCATTGCTTTATAATTGAATAGTGAAAGCATTGTGGAAGAGGTTACACAAGTATACAAATGTATATAGTATTTAGCAATAACAGGAGTGTATAGTAAAGCATTTATAAAGTTAGCCTAGATGCATTGAACTATAAGCAGCACTTACTAGTCAGGACAGCAGGCCTAAAGGAAGGAAGTTTCACAGAAAAATGATTTGGTAATTCCATGAAATGTGGTCTGATGTTTCCAGCTGTAGTTTGGAGGGTAAGAAAATGGTTAGGATATATTAGGCTTTTAAATGGTTATTAAGTATTCTCCATTCATGAGGATGAATGGAAGCTGGGAAGAAAACCTTTTCCACATTAGGCCTATCTAGATTATGTTATGCCCATATCTGCCCAAAGTATCTGGTTAGTAAACATGTATAAATTTTAAATAGTGCAATGTGCACACATATGCCATTGACAGTATGTGATACCAGACCCAGGTCAATCCTGATTAAGGCTAAGGAGCAGAGATATACTACATGTGATTCTGCAGTGATCTTTTGAAGATTGACACTTTCAGGGATGGTTCTGCAGTGATCTTTTGAAGATTGACACTCTTTCAGGGATGGTTTACATCTAATTTAAAGGACAGATATAAAAAGTAGTGTATAGGACTACTTAGTGTAGATAAGACCTCATAGATCTCATCATGTTAAGATGACTGCAAAGTTTACTATTAGCTAGAAGGCCTGTTGTGGTTACTAATAAAAAGAAATCAATTCACTAAACACTAATTATCTAGCATATGTTAGTCATTGACAACACGAAGGAAGAAAAACAAAAAAGTTACTGCCCTTGAGGTATTTACTTTCCACTTTGGAACAATAACATTAGATTATTAAATACAAATGATACAAGAAAAAAATGAAAGTAATTTAAGGAATGATCAGCTTTATGTGTGTTTATTTTATATCCTGCAACACAGGAAAAGTTGTTAATTTTTAAAATTAGTTTCTTACTTGATTCTCTAGGATTCTAGAAGTATGTCATCATGCTGACTACAAAGAATAGTTTTGTTTCTTCATTGACTATTCTAATTCCATAAAATTATTTTTTTCTCTTAATACTATGGCTAGGATTTCTAGTACAATAATGAAAAATAATAGGCAAAATAGGCATCTTTGTTTTACCGCTGATCTTATTAGAAAAGTTTCTATCTCATCCCAATGATAGATAATGCTTACTGATGTAACTAAATAGATATTATTTATCATTTTAAAGAAAGTTCCATTTATTCTTATACTTTCTAGTATTTTCATATGAATGGGTGCTATATTTTGTCAAAAGGTTGTTTTTTTTTTTTTTTGTATCTGCTGAGGTAATCATATGGCTTTCACTGGTTTTGTTACTGATATGGTAAATTATGCTGATGACTTGCTTAATGGTGAACTAGTCCTGAATTTGTGGTCTAAATCCTACCTGGTCATAGTGAATGATCCTTATGATAATGTTGCTGCAATTTCCTTGCTAAATTAAAAATAAAAATGTAAAAATAATTAAAAATTGGATAAGTAAATGAATAGCTTTGAAGTAGAAGAACAGATCTATTACACAGCAGTTCAACCAATTTTGCTGAGACATTGAGCCTCATGAAATATTAGTCAAGTATAAAGTGGATTAACTTAATTTAGAAGCAAAAAAAGAAAATTAGTTCTTTAAATATACATAATGGACAGTTCTTGAGAAAGAAAAAAGACGTAAATATTTTCAGTAGAGGGTTGTTGGTTTACAAGAATGCATGGATTTTCCTTACACTTGTCACTCCATGACTTCTGTAGTTATTACCCCCATCAGTCACACACACACACACACACACACACACACACACTCACACACACACACACCCCTTCTCTTATAAATAATGAGTGCATGGTGGGATAGTATAGTTCTTTTTTATTTATTTATTTGTTTTTTTTTTTTGCAGATCAAAGCATGCTATTTTTTCACATTATTCGCTACATGAATTTTTTAATGTATGTGTGAAATGTGTCTTTTTCATGGCATGAAGGAGATGGAAATATGTATTGCATGAAAGCACTGGTATAATTTGTATCAGACTATTTGCTGCCTCAGGGAGGTATCAGAGAGAAGGAAGGAGAGGGTCTGAATTGCGAAATATCAGATTACAATTGTGAAAAACTGTTTCTACATGTAATTGGAAAAAAAAAGTTAAAAAGTTTAAAAATTGAATCCATTTGGATTATAAGAGTCATAGCATATCACAAGAGCTCATCATTTAACTGTTTCATATGTGTAAATTAAAAATATGTTAGAAAACTGGATAAAAAGCAAATTTTCTGAAACCTATCTTCTCAATGACCTATTTTAAAAAATGGAAAACATCATAAAGCCTATAGAGTTAGTATACTTTAAAACAATAGTTGGGATAGGGAAATTTCTTGCCACTTTAGCCAAGAATTTGCAAATGAGGAAACACGCTCTGCCATATGAATTTTTCTCCCAAGTTTTCATAGAGAAAGATAAAATACAGCCATGCCCCAATTTTTCAGTTTCTTATAAAGAAGGGTAGCTGTTCATATCTGTGCTTTTTCTTTTCCTATTTTTTAAAGTCAATCACTGTTCGTTTTTTCTCAAGGGAAAAGAAACAACAGTTATTCTCACATCACACTTCATTCTGTTTTAAATGTCAAAAAAATCCCAAAATCTTCTGGCTTCTCCTCATCATCAACCTACATTGCTGATTGTTTTACCTTGACTTCAGTTCCCTAAGGAAAATCTTCTCTCCACTCAATTGAGCATTATTTGAAGTTGCTTTGGCCAACAGAGAGTACTTTCACTTCCCAAAGTATGAAGTATTCATTGGCACTAAATTTATTAACCATTCATCCAAAAAGTGAGAGAAGAAACTGTAGGTCATCTCTTTCTGCTTTTACCTCAACTGTCTGTAGTGATTCAACAGTTCCTGTGTCTGTCATGTAACCAAACATAGCCAATGTACACTGCTCAAAGGGTTCTTCCAATGTGTCTTCCCAAGCATGTAACTGTACATCAGCCATAGGATTCAGATATTTGTATTTCCAGAAGGCTGGGGAGTACTTAGCCATTTTTTATTCTTCATTCAGATTGTAGTCCCTCTCATCTTCTCCATCCTGAACTATGACTACTATGCCTAAGACTCCAATATAGTTCCACTTATGTGGAGATAATCTTCCCTTTATTGTTAAGTACCTGGTCATATTTGAGATCTAATGTTATATTAGTATATGTGGCTGGATTTATACAAATGGACGTTCATGAGTTGGGGAGGTCCAAGAATTACAGTGAAGTGATGAATATCAAAATACTTTGTACTTATTAGGTGTTTAATAAATTCCTGTTAGTTGATTGAATGGCAAGACTGTATTTCTCATGTAGTATAGATATATTGAGAACCCTAGAGAATCTGAATGTTGATTACTGTAATGCAGGGTTGCAGCAGAAGCTTTTTGCTTTTGAAAATCAACTGTAGCAGCTCTGGCAGTTAGAAGTTTTAGAATGTTCACAGAAAAACAGTTGGAGCCTGATACTATAAATACTGCTAAAGCTCCAACTGAAGTTTTTTTTTTTTTTTTTTTTTTTTTTTTTGCCTGTTGGCTTTGGGATTTTTGCCTTTTGGCTTCTGCCTTTGCCTGTGCCTTTTTTCTTTGGGACATTTGGACTGAGCCTAATTTCTCTGGACCTCTCCCTGATCTCTCCATTTACATCCCTAATATTTCCCTGAATTTCCCCTCTGGGCCCTGGAAGGAAGGATGGTTTTGGTGGTCAGACATCATGGTTTTAGCTTCTGTAGGCAAGTAGGACATCCTTAAATCAAACCATCTCCTTATTTAGTGATCTAATAATTTTTTGCTTCAGGGAGTGAAACCTTCCTGACTGGGAGAGCCGGCCTCTCTCAGTCTGACCCTCCTTCTCTGTGACCCTTCCCCCCAGAACCAGCTTTCTCCCTAGCAGCAGCTACAAACCCTGAAACCCTCTTTCCCTCAGTTTATCCTCTAACATCAATAAATCCCCTTTGTTATCTACACAAAGCCTCTGGTGAATCATTGTATTGAATATTAAGGTAAAGGGTGAAGAGGGAAGAAATTATTTTCCTTTTATTTATTGGGGGAAACCTAGGCATGCATCTTGGGCAGGAAGTACCCAGCAGAGATTTCCTGAAGACATCAATTTCACTGGCAGGGAGGAACCTTTGACTCCTCCCTCAAGAGTTCTTATAAATTAACAAAAAAAACCCTCCAGTAAGGTCTAAAACATTTCTGACTGGCCCAGTTCCTCTTGTATCATAGAGATACCTTCCCTGCCTGAAGAACCCAGCCTATTTCCTCCCAGTACCTTCTGTATCAAGCCTCAGTGACTAGCCCATTTGAGCAGCCCCTCTCATATACTCCCATTCATTCCTTTACCCTCCTATATACCACCTACTTCATTCCTTTACCTCAGCTATACCCCTCATTCCTTCTCCTATTCCCTTTGTTCCTCCCCTTATCAAGCATTTTGTCTCTTATTCTATAACATTACACTCAAACATTGAATGGTTTTATTTTACCTTTAGGAAGGATATACACTGTGAAGGCAGACTGAGGAAGGAAGATCAGTCCAGGAAGTGAATAGGTGTCCACAGGCCCTTTATGAGAAGAAACATAAGGTTTTACAATGAGTGTTCACCCTTTGTACACATTTTATAAGTAGCTGAATTGAATGAATGATTAGTTAGACAGAGATAACTTTATATATAGAACTGAAGGCTAAAGGATGTGAGAGACTCATTATAAAAACAAATTATCATGGGACAACTTGGATGAATACCTTATTTCAAAAGTACATAAATACTCAAACACAAATGCAGTATAATGCCAACATATTCTCCAAAAATGATATTAAATTCTAAGAAATCTTATAAAATGATTGTAGTAAAGAAGAGTTGATTCTCAAAACTTTTTTTAAATCTTGAAATAGGTGAATTTCTAACAGATAAGAAAAACTACATAAATATTTCTGAATGGAAAATGTTTGACAAGAAAAAAATACTGTGTAATTTAATTACTAAAATTTCTAATCCACATGCTACTTACTTTCTGCCACTTAGGGAACTCAACCAAAGCCTCAATAAACGTCTAAGTACCTGAAATGGAAAAAAATGTAAATGACTTTCTAAATGTGTAAAATCTTCCTCCTATCCTCTCTAAAACTCATGGAAATTGCTGCCTTTTTAAAAAAGCTTCAATTGGTTTTGCACATCTGCTTTAACCTTTCCTTCTTGAAAAGTTATTACTGCTTTTAATCCTTTGTTATAGGAATGACTACAATGTAATTTACCAATGTGATGATAATTCTTTTCTGGAATATTTAAGTTTCTGGTCTATCTTTTAGTACTTGGTTTATTTAGGTAAAATTCTTTATGAATACAGAATTTTAACAAATTTTAAATTGCATGTTTTAGGTTAATGGAGACTATTAGAATAAACAAATCTGCCTTGGAGCTACCTGTAACTGATAACATTCATATTATCTTACTGGTTATCTCAGAGACCTACATTGCTGAATTTTTCAAACAACCTTTTGTTTCCTTACATTTTTGATTGAATAATCTGACTGCATATTGAACACTTAGAGGAGATTAAAAAAGAAAAAAAAAACAGCACATGAAAGCTGAACTAACCTCCTACTAATTAGTTTCCATGACCTCTCTGACATCTACAGAGAGAATCAAAGTGGTGCCACAAGAAGCCAAATGTATTTTCCTTCTCTTTTAGCTATAGATTGCTATATTTATTTTGCATTTTCTTTCTTTAGATATGTTTAATGAATTAGAAGTTATATAAATACAATTTGGAAACTAAAGTCAATTTCATAAAAATTAGTGCTTTTTTAATACTCCATGTAATTGTAACATAATATTGAAAGATTAAAAAAACTGATGCCTTGGACTTAAAAGACCTTGAAAATAACATTTAAATAGTTTATCTAGCATTACATTAAGGAGGAATGATTTGCCAGGGCTACTAATGAATCTAAACACATTTGTCTTCAGAGGTCACATTTTAGCACCTACTAATCTCTTTGGTCCTGGATCTGTCCTCACTTTAAATTGTCCCAAACCTCTCTTTTGTTCTATATTTGACATTTGACAGAAAGAGTCAAAAAATCCCAAACAGAACAATTGATCATAGATTAAGAGGTAAAAAGGGCCTTAGAGGCCTTCAAAACCAAGCCTGTCATTTTATTTAAAAGGAAATTGAAAGCCAAAGAGGTAAAATTGCCCAGGTTCATGTAGCAAGTATTTCAGGAAATATTCAGGCCAGGCCTTCTTGACTTCCATTCTATGTCTCTGAATATTGTACCATCTAAAGTTAAGTTGGGATACATAGTGGTCATGTAATATTTGCAAAATTAGATATGTTGTAAAGATGTGAAGAACAGTGGAAAGATGACTGAAATATAAATCAGAAGGTCTGTGTTTAAATTCTGGTAATTTTGCCTAGTCATAATGTGCCTTACCTAAGTCGATCTCTCTCATCTTTAATTTTGTCATCTATATTGCCAGTGACGAATGTGGAAAAAAATCTTAGAAATATGAAAACATGAAATGATGTATGATAAAATAGATTTAGGTGAAACATTTGCAGGATGGTTACAATAAAGGAAATGTAAACAAAAAAAATTGAAAAAAATCTCTTATAAACACAATGGCTCATTTTGCTATTGGAAGATTGATAATGAAAAATTCTTTATTTTTGGAAGATATATTTGAGTAAAACAAATAGTATTAGATCCTATTATTTTAAAAGGTTTTGCTTCACTTTAGTTATTGTTTAAAGTTTTAGTGTAATCAATGTACAAAAATCTATTCTCAGAACATTAGAATCTTTTCCAATTAGATGAGAATAAAGTAGGTATATCCATTGCCTCAACTATTATTTTAATGCCTAATATAAATATTATCCATAGCAATAAGGCAAGAAGGAATAAACATAGCTAATAAGGAACAAACTCATGTCTGTTTATAGATGACCCAATAATTTATGTTAGAGATCCAAGGAAAATTATGATAAAAATTTGATTACTTCAGTAATATAGCAGAACATAAAATAAAACCAGAAAAATCAACTGCCTTCTGCATATTGTTAATAAAACTCAGCAGAAAATGATAGAAAGAGAAATCTTATTTAAAATAATTACAAAACCCACAAAATATCTGGGAATTAGTCCACTATGTCATATTCAGGTCTTATATTAATAAAATTATAAACAGTTCACAGAATAAAGATCAATAGACATATAATTGAAGAGATATCCATTGTTATTGTTGGTAATAATGCCTGCAATAATCTACAAATTTAAAACGTCAATAAGATTACTAAAGTGTTTCTATGTAAACATAAAATCAATATTTACAAATTTCATTTAGAGAAAATTAAAAATCTCCATGAAAATAATGAAAAAAGTTATAAATGAAGGGGCATGCATTAACAAGGTTCATTTAGTTATAATCTTTATATAATTATAACAATTAAATTATTGAGTAAATTAATTTTTAAGATGGAAAAAATAGCTCAGTGCAACAGTTAAAATAAACAAGGCCCTAAAACAACTGGCTATAATAGTCCTCTGTTTTTTAAAAACCTATAACAGAAACCATTACAGGAAGAACTTATTATTTACAAGAATGCCTGGGAAAGCTAGAAAGCGTTTTAGCAGAATTATGACTAAGCCAATATTTTACATTCTGTTAGCAAAATATGCTTCAATTCAATATGTATTCATATATAGTATTACCAAAAATTTATAAGGATAAAAGAATATACCTTTCTTATCTATGGGCTATAGAAATTAATAACAAAGCAAGGGTTATAGGAAGTAATGAATGACAATGTATTTTTACTTATAGAAAGCAAGAAAGCATATCTTATGAACAAAATTACTGTGACTAGATTAAAAGGTGCAATGATCTTTTGAGGAAATAACATCAAATATCTTGATAAAAATCTCGTATGATTATAAACAAAATTGATACAAATATAGTAGATGAAAAGCTTTAATCCAATCAAATACTACTGATTGAAACACATGGAAAAATAGGTTTCAAAAGATGACACAATCAGAGTCACTAAGGTGACTCCGTGGATAGAAATCAAGGCCTAGAATTGGGAGGACCTGAGTTCAAATTTGGTCTTAGACTCTTCCAAGCTAATTGGACCAGAGGAAGAAATTTCACTCCATTTTCCTACCCCTTGTTCTTTTGTCTTAGAGTTATTGCTAAAATAGAAATTAAGGATTAAAAAAAGACTAACAAAATAAATTTTTTAAAAGAATATGATAGGCTTGTATTGGCAAACCGATAGCAGTGTTGGAAGAGAATTTCTTTCTCCATTATGTTGCTTTGTTAATGTCATCTCTGGTGTGAGGGTGCAATTTGTGCCCTCAGTTTCTAAAAGGCTGTCCATCACTGTGATAGGTCTTTACAAACAAACGAGGAAGAAATGTTCCAAATTACTAAAGAGATATATGTAAATTAAAACTTTTTGCATCTTTTATCTCAGTTTTATTTTATTTTTATTTTTTTAATTAGAACCCATACCTTCCATCTTGGAGTCAGCTCCAAGGCAGAAGAGTGGTAAGGGTAGGCAATGGGGATCAAGTGACTCACCCAGGGTCACACAGCTGGGAAGTGTCTGAGGTCAGATTTGAACTTAGGACCTCCTGTGTCTAGGCCTGGCTCTCAATCCACTGAGCTACCCAGCTGCCCCCTATTTCAGAGTTTTAAAAGCAGCAAAGGTGACAAAAAACTGTCCATACCCAGAAGCATGTTATGGCCCTGGGGCTTAGTCACATAGTGAGGTGGAGCACCAGCATACACCAGCACTTGCAGCCATAGAGGATCAGGGGAATCTGGTCTGGTGCCAGCAGATAAAAGAGTCCTTGGGGTTACCCACAGACACAGGCCAGAAGATTGTAAAACACATCTCACCTTTTAGCATGCCATCTTGGAAGAACTGAAAACTAAAAGATCCCCATTGCCAGTTCTAAATGCAGTTTTTAAAAAAAAAAACAAACATTTTTTAAACCCTTAGCTTCTGTGTATTGGCTCCTAGGTGGAAGAGTGGTAAGGGGGGTAAATGGGGTCGAGTGACTTGCCCAGGGTCACACAGCTGGGAAGTGTCTGAGGTCAGATTTGAACCTAGGACCTCCAGTCTCTAGGCCTGGCTCTCCATCCACTGAGCTACCCAGCTGCCCCTCTAAAAGCAGTTTTATAAAGAATTTGAAGCTTAGAACAGTGACTTGTCCACCATAGTTATAGAAACCAACTTTAACAGTTTTTTAAAGTAAAAGACAAGAAAAAAGCAAGGAAAATGAGCAAACAACAGAAAAAGAAACTGGACATTTAAAATTGTTTTTTGATAAGGTAAATTGGAACTTAGAAAACAAGAAAAAACTGCATCCAAAGTCACAAAGAAAAACATTAATTTTTAAAAATAATTTAACTAATTAAATTTACTTAATTTAATTAATTTAACTAATTAAAATTAATCTCTCAAGTCCCAAAAGAATTAACGGAAAAGCTCAAAAAGGATTTTTAAAATCAAATAAGAGGGATAGAAGAAAAATTGGGAAAAGAAATAAGAATGATATTGGGAAAATCATGACAAAAGATTTATTACCTTGGAAAAGGAGTCAAAAAATTACTAAAGAAATTAACGTCTTAAAAAACAGAATAGGTGAACAGGTAAAAATAACACAAATATCTGAAGAGAAAAACTACTTAAAAAGCAGAATTGGCTAAATGGAAAAAAGATACCAAAATACACCAAAGAGAAAAACTTCTTGAAACACAAAATTGACCCTTTGGGAAAAAAGGTACAAAAATTCACTAGAAAAAAGAACTCTTTACAAATTAGAATAGGCCAAATGGAAAAGAAGGTACAAAATATCACTCAAGATATTCATACCTTGGAGGCAGCTGGGTGACTCAGTGGATGGAGAACCAGGCACAGAGACAAGAGGCCCTGGGTTACAATCTGTCCTCAGACACTTCCTAGCTGTGTGACCCTGGGCAAGTCACTTAACCCCCATTGCCTAGCCCTTACCACTCTTCTGCCTTAGAACCAATACCCAGTATTGATTTTAAGATGGAAGGTAAGGATTTAAAAAAAAAAGATAATGATGTCTTAAAAATTAGAATTGGGCAAGTAGAAGCTAATGATTACATGAGACATCAAATAATATTCCAAGTCAAGAGAATGTTAAAAAAATAAAAGAAAATGTGAAATATCTCAGAGGAATAACAAATGACCTGTAAAATATATTAAGGAGAGATAATTTTAAAATTGTCAGACTACTTGAAAGTCACAATCAATGAAAGAAGATAGGCAGCATATTTCAAGAAATTATCAAAGAAAACTTTCCCAAACACCTTAGAATCAGAGGATAAAGTATAAACCAAAAGAATCACCAATCACCACTTGAAAAATATCCATGCCCTATGAAGGCACTGTAAAAATGAAATGTTTTTTAATGTCAAATGTTCTATATAAATGTAATACTATTGTCATTAGTAGTTATAACAATGATATTGTACTAGGATTTAATGATTCACAGTTTTCTTCCTGTCTTTGTGACACAGTTATGTGATATTGGGATTATCCACTTCATATTTTTTAGCTTCAGTTTCCTTATGTAGAACTGATTAAATTACCATAAATATTTAAAAACCAATTAATAATTTTATTCTATATAACTGTTATTTATTAATTACTTTTATTAAATAATGTAATTGCCTAAAAATTGTCTGATACATTTTTTTTATTTTTATCATTGCAGTTCATATACAAGAATGTGGAATAATCATTTGGAAAAATCATGTCTCAGAGATGTAATATATTTCAAAAGTGACTATTGTTTAAACTTGGGTTTCATGCAATCCTCACATGTTATATAGTGATCTAGCCTCAAATCCAAGAAAACTTGTATTAAGTCCTGCCTCAGACATATACAAGAAACGATCCTAGGCAAAATATTTGCCTTCCATTGCTTTATGCAATTTGCTAACTCTCAGTTTTAGAGTATGTGCTGCTCTACACTGAAAATGAGGATTTCTATATCAATGAATGAAATATCAATTAGAGTTTTAAAACAAAGACACATTAGACTTGAAAGGGTACTATTTTTGCCAGATAATTTAGCCTCCTAAAAATGTTAATTTCCTTAACTATATTTGATCCATACTTCCCCAGTATCTAGATCAAACTAAATGGATTATAGTACATTAGAGAAGGAAGGAAACTTTGAAATCTTCAAGGTCAAACTTTGCGTTTCTTGGTAAAGAAACTGAGTCTTAAAATAATACATACTTGACCACTGATATAGCTTCCTGAGATCTGAAAGGTAGTAAACTGATCTCACCACAACCTTTACCTAATAAGTACAGTGGAACTAGAGAAGAGGTTTCCATTCACAGTCATTGTTTTCCCTGATGTCTAGTAAGTTTGTGTTTTTTTTTTTTGTATAAAGATCTCCAGATCTCCAAGTCTAAAAGCTCTTCTTTGCAAGAGGACTCAGAAGTTACCTGAAAGTGTAATTTTCATTAGGCTAAAAACCAAAGCCATAATTAGACTAAGACTAAAAATATTTTTCCAGGGTTCTGAAATAGGTAAGTAGAGAGCCTCCTCATACTAACTTTGACTCTGGTTTTGAAAATAAATCTAGTTATATGCCTGGCTTCTTCTCCTAGAAAACTTATTTTATCTCATAAATACATTAAGTTCAAATGCTAAAATACAAACTTTCATGAAATCTTTTTATATGCTCATATCTAGAAGAGATTCCTCAATACTTTTGCACATCTGTGACATTGTTTGTGCTTATTATTTGGCCCAATGTATATTCCCCTGATTTTCACAAGTCTTACTATAATAATATATAATAATTAACTGCTGACATGACCAAATACAAGGAGAGCTATATATTAAACAAAAGAGTTGAGATTTACAATAATCTGAAACAGAAATATGTGATCATGGATGTTACTTCCAACACATACAAGTGAGTGCACCATGATACAGGTGGCAGCTAAAACTGAGCTTCAGGGGAGCAGACTATGTTTAATACTATGCTAAGCACTTCAAAATTATTATCTTATTTGATCCTCATAATATTTTCAGGAAGGAGGCATTATTATTGTTATCTTCATTTTTATGGATGAGGGAACTGAAGCAAACAAAGGTGAAGTTATCTGCCCAGGATCACATAGATAATGATAATAATAATAATGATGATGATAATGGTGATAATAATAACAATAAGCTATAATTTATATAACACTTACTATGTGCCATGTACTGTGTTAAGTGTTTTATAATGATTATCTTATAAGAACCATTTCAGTTAGGTGCTATTATCATTTCCTTTTTACTGTAGAGAAAATTGAGGTAAATAAAGTTAGAACACACAAAGTATCTAAGGTTAGATTTTATCTAGGTTTTCCTGATTTCAGACTCAGCACTTTTATCTATTGTGTCACCTAGTTATAGCAATAGAAACTAAAAGTAGAAAGTAAATCTGAGAAATAATCATGATAAATTATGGTTCAAGAGAATTGAGAACAAATCAAATGAGGGGACAGCAAACCAACAAATAAATGTTTTCTACAGGGTCAATGAACACTTTGACCTTGGGTCCTTTTCATAAAAGATAATGTGTCATCAATATGTCTTTCCTATTCCTTCAGGGGAATTGTCAATAACTGGAAATTTAAAAATATTGTAGCTACATGTGGATATGTTCTATCTACTGCATTAGATAGTAAACCATTTGAGATAAGGACAATGACACATATCCTGGTTTTCCAATAGTACTGTACATTGTCTATACTACATTCTTAGTAACTTTTTCATGAATAAATGAATGGCCCTGAGATTAAATCCTTTTTGTGTCGGGAACAAAAAATTCTTCAACTGTCCAAGATTCCTTAGGTTTTCAATAACTACTATACTTTCAGAAATGCCTTGGATTACAGAGCATTAATACTAAGAGGGCTGCATAGATTATTGTATAATTGAAACTACAAGTATGAGTTATAAATAGCCATTGATTTTTATTCCAAATTCTTGAAATATATATTTTCCATGCCAAGTTTAAATTTGTACATTTGTACATCAGTAAAAAATCCTGGATATCATTTTTTCATACCACATTCTTTCATCACAGGGAACCTTGCCTAATACATTTCTACCTTTACATTACTTGCCAGAGAACCAAACACGAGGAAAACACAATAAATTCCCAAATGAATCAAAGAAATAGACAATTAAAAAATAGTGACTTTTGTTCTAAAGAAGTAAAATAAAAGGATGAGTAGGAAGGTCTTTCCTCAATGCAGATGTTAGCCAGAGATTATTGCCTTGATGACACTTAAAAGTTAATAACACTGTAGGTATTTAATAAAGTCTAACTACTAGTACTTTTGTCATTTCATTTTATTACTATAATCATATTATGATTAGTGCAGGTAGATGGCTCAATAAATAGGGTGCTAGACCTGGAGTTAGGAAGACCTGAGTTCAAATCTAGTCTCAGACACTTATTAGCTTATATATATATATATGTATATATATAATATATTTCTTTATGTATATATATTTATGTATATATACATAAACTTTTTATGTATATATAGAATATATATTCTAGATTTCTTTCTGTATGTACATAAAGAAATCTAGTTACTATTTTTAGTATACCGTTCTAAAGATACTATCTGTATAAAAAAAAAGATAGTGTATGGATAGATAGTATCTAGATTTCTTTATATATTGATACTAGTTAGTATCTGTAGTATACTATAGATATTATCTACAGAAATAAAAAGATAGATAGTAGATAAATAGATAGATAGATAGATAGATAGATAGATAGATAGATAGATAGATAGATAGATAGATAGATAGATACTTGAGTGCATATGAATAGATAGATAACTTTATAGTTAATCTTCTTATGCTTATTTTACCCACCTTGGCAACTTCTTCTAATAGTAAAAGTAATTTTTTTTTATTTTTGGGGATTTCAGTGATCCCTTGAACAAGTACTGGATATTTAAATACTCTATCAAGCAGTGTACATTGTATTCTATCCATTCTTTTTTTTTTTTTTTACCATAGTGTGTTCTTTTACTATGTCTTCCCATAAATATATTGGTCATCCATTGTAGTTATGACCATCCTCTAGGTCTTTTGGCATGATATGGATACCAAAAGAAAATAAATTTATTAGTTATCCATTACAGTCCACAACCTCCACAAAATGATTAGTTCACCTTTTTTCAGGACATATACATTTTTGATGATCACCTTTACAAGCTTCTGTGCAAATTTAATGTGTTACAGCTTTCTCACAATCACTTGGTGCTTCTTTTTCCCCTTTGATTAAACTAAAACTTTAAATTATCATATACAATTATATTCCATTCAGATATTATCACTGAAGAATATGTTTTTTAAAATGGAGGTGTATTTCAGGAAGAAATTTCAGGTCATTAAAAAAATTCCAAATATAATCCAGCCAATCTTCTTTCTTCCATTAAATAATGGGCCTAATTCATACAGAATGTATTTTTATCTAAATGAAAACTTAAAGTTCATTTAGTACACACTCTTCATTATTACATAAGAAGCAACTAAGGAAGGCAGATTTATTCAGTAAAAAAAAAGTTATTAAAGTGTGTACCCAGAGGATTAGATGTTGCATTTGAAATCAGGTCCTCTGATTTTCAATTTAATCCATTTGAAATGTCTATTCAAGATGCATACATAAATGGATCAGAGCAGTGGCTATTTACTTAAACAATGTCAAATGGTCAATAGTTAGCATTCATTCATCTGGTTTCCCTGTATAGAGATAAGCATAGTTTTCTTCAGTGATTATGAATCACATTTAATATATTCATATTCCAGAGTAATATATAATCAATATTCAAAAATGACTATCTTGAAGGTTTTATATTTTAAAGGCTTTCTTTTAAATAAAGAGTCTGCACTCCACTCTGTGATGATGTAAACACTTTTGTATTTGTAATAACATCAGTTTCTCTGTGAACATTTACTTAACTCCTGTTCAAACATGTAGGTTAATATGACAAAGTAGCTGATCACTACAACCCTCAATATTCTAGGATAATTCTAAAGAGTAGTAACATATAAATGTAGATTCTATGCCTCAGTTTGGTAACAAGTAGATTGAAATAAGATTTTATACATTCATATACACATATACAATATTTCATATAGTATATACATATATCACACATGTGTATTTGTTTATTTATTGATGTGCATGTTTGTATACAATTTCTTCACATAACAGAGAGCATTCTACCATTAAAAATGCAAGGTGCTTCTGAAGAATGGGTTTAGACATAAAACATGAAATATTCATAAAGACATATATATATAGATAAATAATATATGCATCTGAAAGGGATTTCAAGAGATTTGATGATGCTATTTCTTTTTTCTCTTTATGTATCAAGTTTAGCTTTGTATGGGGGTGAGTATTGATGATAGTGGGGGGGTGTATCTAGACTCCTTCCCTTGTTAGCTTTCAATGGGCCAGATCAGCTATTCACTCACCCCCACCCCAGGGAAGACCTATGAAGGAATAAACTCAATGAGCTTCCCAAATTAGCAAAGCTATAATGGGGATTTTGAAGGAAGGTGTTGGGGTTCAGTTGTGACCTTAATGGATGGGATTCCACCCTCAGAGCTAGCCCTGTTGAGACAAGCCTTCTTCAACTCCCAATTACAACAGCTTTACCCCTCAAGATGGAGTCAGGAAATGTTCTTCCCCTTACCCCAGCCCCAAGATCAGTTATCTCCCCATTCAATGTAACTGTTCCAGACTCTAAGTATCAAACTAACAGGGGTTTATTAAATGATAAATTAAATTCAAGGTACAGGGGGAAAAGGCATAGGGGAATCAAGGAAGGAGGGAAAGGAAGAACTTCACTATCAGCTATGTCTTCTCCACAAGAGAGCAGCTCTGGGCTTCTTCTGTGGATTTGTCACAGTAGCCAACTCTCTTCCCTCTACAATGCCTATCAAATATTTTTAAAATTAATATAAAAGGGAAGTAACAGGATCAATTGATTCAGGCAGAATCAGGGAAGGCACTCCCCCTCATTCAAAGCTGCCCCCAGGAGTTTGGCCTCTCTAGCCAAATTGGAGAATGGCTGTTCAATGTATTCTTTTTTTTTAAGATTTAATAATTTTATTTTTAGAAAAATTTTCCATGGTTACATAACTCATGTTTTTACTTTCCCCTTCACCCCCTCAACCCCCTGCCCCTCTCTGCTGTACCTAATTCGAATTTCCACTGGTTTTAATATGTGTGGTCAGTCAAGACACATTATTGATAGTTACAATGATGTGGTCTTTTCAAGTCTACATCCCCAATCATGTCTTCATCAACCCAACTGTCCAAGCAGTTGTTTTTCTTCTGTGTTTCTACTCCTATAGTTCTTCCTCTGAATGTGGGTAGTGTTCCTTTCCATAAGTCCCTCAGAATTGTCTTGGGTCATTGCATTGCTGCTAGTCGAGACATCCATTACATTCGATTTTACCACAGTCTATCAGTCTCTGTGTACAATGTTCTTCTGGCTCTGCTCCTTTCACTCTGCATCAATTCCTGGAGGTCTTTCCAGTTCACATGGAATTCCTCCAGTTTATTATTCCTTTGAGCACAGTAGTATTCCATTACCAACATATACCACAGTTTGTTCAGCCATTCCCCAATTGAAGGGCATACCCTTGCTTTCCAGTTTTTTTGCCGTCACAAAGAGTGTAGCTATAAATATTTTTGTGCAAGTCTGTTTATCTATGATCTCTTTGGGGTACAATACCAGTAATGGTATGGCTGGATCAAAGGGCAGGCATTCCTTTATCACTCTTTGGGCATAGTTCCAAATTGCCAGCCAGAATGGTTGGATCAGTTCACAACTCCACCAGCAGTGCATTAACGTCTCAATTTTGCCACATCCCCTCCAACATTCATTACTCTCCCCTGCTATCATTTTAGCCAATCTGCTAGGTGTGAGGTGGTACCTCAGAGTTGTTTTCATTTGCATTTCTTTAATTATTAGAGATTTAGAACACTTTCTCATGTGCTTATTGATACTTTTGATTTCTTTATCTGAAAATTGCCTATTCATGTCCCTTGTTCAATGTCTTCTTTATTGGTATTTGTGATCTCCCAATAGACACACATAAAAGTACAGAGGAACACAATTCACTCAGGATTCACCCCACAATCCAAACTTCCCAATCAAAGAACCAACCCCCCAGCTCCTTGTCCCATCTGGAGAGAAGTGACAGTTGAGAAGCTTCAGAATTCTCCTCCAAACTCCTTTTGCTGCTGGCCCCTCCAAAACAGAATTCTCTCAGATTCCATGGGGTCAGCTTCCAGTCCTCTTCCAAGATGAGGGCTTAGTAATGCTTGATTTACCCCAAATCTATGCTTACAGTTTAGAGCTTCAGGGTTTTTCTAGAGTACAAGGCTGTCAGATTTCTTCATCATCTGGGTTCCATCATCACTGAATGCACTTCAACTGTCCAGTCCTTCCATATCCATTTCTGGGTATATCTTCTGTTGTCAGCTATGACTACTAGATGGTGGGCTGTGATGCTGACACCTGTTGCCAGAATAACATTTATAAGTCTTCCAATTTTTGTAGTTCATAAGGTAATAACCTCATTTATTGCCTCTCAGGAAATAAATTTCCTTTAGATGATGGAAGAAAAAAATCAAAATGAGCAAGTGATGCTCTATGAACATTGACACATGGGAGATAAGACATGATAGATAACTTTCCACTCATCCAGTAAGTGCTAGAATATTTATCTTATTTATTCTGAAGTTAGAAAAGACCTAAAAATCCTTGGTCATTCTTTTCTATATAAATTTTTTCATGGCTCAACACCTTCCAAGTTATCAGTCTTCCCATTCCAAAGACAAAACTCTTGCTACATTCAAAAATATGCTGTCCAAAGAAGGTGATGCTGTCTGTTATTTTTTCAAGGAGTCATATTTTTAAGCAGATGCTTACATTTCTTGTTTGAAGAAAGAATTGAAGAGAGTATTTAAATCTATTGAAAAATTCATAGTGATCAATCAAAAAATATGTTTAGTAGCATCTTATGTTACCTATATATTTAAGTCAGATAACTGAGTAACTAAGAATAAATGAATAGTTTGTTCCTTCATCATATGTTTATCATCTATATGCCTATTACATGTGTATGCATAGGAAAGATGGCATAGGAAATATTATCTGACTCTTTATATTCTCTTGTTTCTTAAAAAATAATTACCAAGTTTGTTAATTCTTCCCCCTTAGGCATTTTGTATCCTTCCCTCTCTTAGATATCTTAAGAATCATTCCTTCCATAGATGAAAATTTGATCATTCTGTATGCTAACTTTAACAAATGTATGTAAACATAAAATTGAGAACAGCCAAAAATGGTGAAGGATGAGCAGGAAATAAGAAAATGAAAAATTTAAAAGACGTGAAAGATTTCTTTATACTATATTGCAAGATATCAAGGTTAGAAAATAAGAACCTTTTCTTGTGGATTTTTGCACATTTTTAGAGTGCAACTGGGCATAAACACTTGGAATTTGGTCCAAAGCAGCCTGGAGACACTACTGTGGGGAAATACAAGTTCTGATTCCTGTTGCCTTGACTTCCATTAAATCAGAATTATGAAATGGTTGTGATTAGATAGATACCCAGTGTAATCAGCATGTATATTAAATGACATATTTAAGTTAAGAAGATGGGAGAATTTTCAAGAAAATATGAATTCTGTTTGAGATGTTACTTTTTAAAGATATCTATGTAAAATGTAGCTCTAGATTTCTAAAATGCAGTTGGAGATGTATGGATGTTGGGTGAATTGTTAGTCATCTGCATAGAGATGGAAATTAAAACCATAGGAACTGATGTAATCACCAAATGAAATAGGCTAGGGGAAGAAGAGTCTCCACAAAATAGCCTTAGAGACTTACTGTTAATAGATATGATGTGGATCAAGATAGAGCAAAGGGACAAGAAAAGAGTAGTCAAAAAGATAGAAGGAGAAACGGGAGATGATATTTGAAAAAAAAATACTTAGAAGATTGTATCAGTGCAAAGAGGGTGAGCAACAATGCCAATGGCTACATTCTACAGACAGGTCAAGTAGAATAAATATGGAGAAAAATCTATTAGATATCACAATTAGATACCATTAGTCATGTTGAAGAGTCATGCTGAATGAGGAGGTTGAAAGTCTGATTTCAAAAAATAAAAAAAAATTGAGAGGAAAGGAAAAGGAAAAACCTTTTTTAAATGCTCTTCTCAAGGACTTTAGTCTCAAGCATGAAGAGAGCTAGGATGGTAACTCATAAAATGAAACATTAACTGAGGGCTTTTGAGGATGTGAAAGACATTGGAATTTGCAAACAGTAGGAATGCATCTCAACACAAGGACTGAATGAAGATTTATGTGTATAGGGTTGATAGAGAGGAAAATCTTCTAGGAAAGATGGGATGGAAAGGGAATATTTTTATAGGTAGGGTGTTTTATCTTGACAAAGAGAAAAGTAACCTCTTCATGTTAAAGGGATTAAAGGAGAGTTAGTGTCCAAAGACACCTGTGTAATGAGAATACAAGAAGAGGGAGCTATTCTCACTTCTTATTTTCAATGAAATATAAGAAAATTTCTTAAATGTGAATGAAGGGAATTTGGAATACTGGGAAGTTTTAGGAGTGATGGAAAGTTTTGCAAAAGTTACTATGGAGAAGGGGGTCATAAGTTAATTAGGGATGTGGAGTATACAAATATACCTCTGCCTTAGTGAGAATCTAATTGTGATTATGTAATATAAACTTATAATTGATCTAGTTAATAAAGTTTTGTGATTTCTAGCATGTATGAGTGAAGGTAACTGATGGTGGGAACAGTATTAGACTGGGTTGTCTAAGGGCATGATCTTCAATAAGATAAATACGCTCAGGGCTGGAATGAAGAGAACAGTATAGAGTTGAACTGATTCATCAGGAAGTCAGGATGTGGAAGAGAAGAAAGTATAGCAAGAACCAGGGTGATGACCTGAGAAAGAACTGAGGAGCGAAAAGACTTTAGGTCAAAGAGAGGCTAAAGGATGGGGTATGGTGTTGTAGCACAGAGACAGAGATGGAAGGATAACAGATTGTGAACAGATAGAGGAATTTCAGAGTTCATGTACATAGATGTAAAACATTTATGGCAAGATCAAGGATATGAGTATGTCTTCATGTAGCTGTAGTAAGGTTGAGGAGTAGGTTACATGAAATGAACATATGGAGAAAAAACCCCTATTTATTCTGTATTCTGAGTTTAGCAAGGATCATTTTTGTGGCAAAAAAAATATAGTAAGCTCACCAATTAGGATCACCCTATTTATCAATCCTATATAGATTATTAAAAATTTTGTGCCCTCTCTAAATCAATTGGACTGTAGGTGATTGTTCATTGTATTATTTTATAATTTTTAATTCATGATTCAAATAAATCACTACAGGAAAATTTCTATTACTAATTCAATTTTTGATAGATGATATATTTCTCCAAATTCATGCTCATTAATTTACCCAAACTTCAAAGCAAATACCTACTTTAAATATTTTTAAAAAGAACAAGCTTTGAAATAATAAGTCCCTACATTCACTAGAAATATATAAAGTTAAATATGTAATGAAAAATATGCTTTAAAGTGAAAAAAGCTCTATGTACAATACATACTTAAGCTTGCTGCGTCTGCTGAGCAACTGTTTTTTTTTTTACTATGGCAGCAAGAATAAAAGGATGAAACAACATTCTTCTGATACTTGTGTAGCTTTGGATATTTATAGCTGTGAAATCCACAGGCTCTATATACCTAGACCATAGAAAAATGACAGAATGCTATTCTGAATAGGAACAGATTGCTCTTACAAATATTTTTCAACATTTTCTATCATCACTCTGACACACACCCACACTTTACAATTGGGAAAACTAGATAAACACATGCCATACATACATACATGCTTAGATACATATAAACCAATAAAATTATTGTTTTCCCAAAGCAAAAAGGGAAGCCAAAATCTTTTTAAAAAACATTTTAGATGTTTTTTAAAATTAATTTTCATTTTGACACCTCTTTTTATTTCTACATCTCACCAATAATAGAAGCCAGAATGCCAACCTAGTGATATTACATATTCATTATTAGTAAAATTAAGGGAAGGAAATTGTCCTGACCTCAAAAATCTATGGATTTTACCTCCTTTTTCACTTTTGGCAATATAAATATAAAAAAGAGAGAAGCAGCAGATTACATTTTTTCAAAATGAGGCTCATAAATCTGCACCCAGTATAACTAAAGTTTAAGTTGAGGAAATTTGGAAAACAATGTCACAAAAGTATGTAGAATGTAATAAATCTTGAGGGAATCAGGAAGAGGGAATTTGATGAACATTTACATTAAAGTCCTAACCAGGCCCAATTTTGCATCAACCCTATATCCTCTTCCACATAGGCTTAATTCTCTTCCTCCTTCCTGATTCAAATTTGATCTTATAGATAAGCTTTCTGCCATATATAAATAGGTACAAAGTCTTTTTTCATTTTAAGTATCCTTAAGCTCTTTTCATTGGTCCCACTCTCTGAACTTGGAATCCATCCTTTTTCCCCAATTTTTTAGATGATTCTTTTTTTAACTAGGTAGTTTTTATTTAATAAAGACAGAGTATTACAGGTAGATAAAGGAAAATTACATGGAGAAAAAGCATTGTAGGGTTCAAAGTGAACAACTGTCTCAGATTCTGTGTCTGAGAATTTTTAGGGACTTTGGGTATTTATCTTATTTATTAGCTATCTCATATTCAGAAGTTTTTTACTATATATTCATGACCCAGAGTCATCCAATCTTTGCGTGAATACCTCTCATCATTAGAAACTCATTGTCTTATGAAGTTGTCCATTCTATTTTTGAACAGCTCTAATTGCTAAAAGGCTGACCTATAAGGCAAACTCTATCTTCCTCTAACTTTCTCTGTTGTTCCTCTGTTCTGTCTACTCAGTGGAACTACACAGAATCTTAGTTTCTCTTCCATATGACAACTTTTCAACTATTTTAGAAGAACTATCATGTCACATCAATTCAACAAACATTGGCATATACAGTATTGTACCCAGTAAACTCTTCTCTTCTTTAATCTAACCATTGCCAGCTCTTTTAGCTAGTCCCCATATATGACATTATTTTGAATGTTTCTATCCATCTAGTCATTTGCATATAGACCTATACGAGCTTTGTCCATGTCTCTTTTAAAATGGGGTCTTACCAAGGATTGTCTGACAGTTACAGAATAGAATGGAACTATTATCTTCCTTGTTGGGATGCTCTACTTTTCTTTCTTTTTTATTACTTATTGCCATTGAAAACATACTTCTATATTGGTCATTGTTGTAAGAGCACACATACATAACCAAATTCCCCAAATAAAAACATAAATGCACTGATGTGACAGATGACTCCAACAGTTCTTTTTCTGGAGGTGGATAGCATTCCTCATCATGAGTCTTTCAGGATTGCCCTACAACATTGCATTGCTGGGAGTAAGCAAGTTTTCATAGATAATCATCATCCAATATTGCTGTTATTGTGTACAATGTTCTCCCAGTTCTGCTTATTTCACTCTGCATCAGTTCCTGCAGATCTTTCCAACCTTTTCTGAAATAATATGGATGATTCTTTTGATCTTTTTCATACCAGAAACCAATCCTTAATGTAACTTTTTATAGTTTCCTTACCACACACACACACACACACACACACACACACACACACACACACACACAATGGTATCCTCCTCCCAACAGCCTTCCCCATCTTTATTTCCAAAACTACTTTTTATATTGTCTTCTCCCATAAGTATTTTGAAGACAAGGACTATCTTTTTCTTTTGTGCTCTACATTTATGCTCTATCTCTATCTGGCATAAAATAAATGAGTAATAAATATTTTATCTATAATGTTACTATGGGGAATCAATTCATATTAAGACTCAGATTATAGAACAGGAACTCATTTAGGTAGTATTTTTCATAAAGTCATAAAATATAATAATCATTATCTAGACCAACTCCCTCATTTCATAAGTGAAAAAAAACATAGTACTAGAAGTTATGATTTGCCAAAGATAATAAACATGTCAGTAGTAAAGTTAAAATTGGAGTATTAAAGGTAGAATTGAACTAATGCTTCATTGTTTCCCATTCTTCTTCACCCCCATTAAAAGACTTTCTTCCTTCTGAGTCCCTAGCCTCAACTCATGTCCCGTTATATTCATCCCTTTATCTCCTCTTCTATTAGAACATAATTGAATCAATGCAAATATTATTTTAATAGCTCAAATAGTTTTGAATACTGAATTTTGGATTGATTGACTAGTCACTGTGTGATTTAAACTCCTATTATGAAGCAGGAAGTATATTAGGTACTTGGCATATAAAGAAGAAACAATATCTCCCCATAAGGAGATTACATACTGTTGGGGAAGACAACCTGTGTAAATAGTTGCATATGAAAATTATATTCAATAGATAAGAGATTATGCGAAAGAATGGGGCATGCAGTAGGAGCTGGTGGAATAGGGATAGATCTCATGTAGAAGATAGCAATTGGGCTGAATTTTAAAGGAAAACCAGAATTTTGAGAGGAGAATCTCAGGAGTGAATGTATTCTGGGGAGTGTAAAAAGAATTGTAAGAGTTCAGAAATAGGGAATTTAATGCCATGTGTGGTGATTATAATAGATCATTATATATATATATATATGTGTATATATATATATATATGAAGCATTATCTGCTCTAAGGGAGAAATATTTGAATTTTAATATTAAATGTCATAAATAAACATTGTAATCAGGTTATATAAATTTCATGAGAAATCATGAATTTTTAAAAAGCTCACCAAGAAATGTATTATTATTATTCTTTTAAAAGTATGGTTGACTATTTTTAAGGACAATTACAATGCTTCTTTAGAGGTTAAGGATTAATGATGTTACCAATATAGCCAAAAATTGAACCTGACACATTGAGTCTACTAACCAAGGTTTCATATATGCATTGCTTGCTAGCAACTGATTATATGTTAAAATAAATACTAGATGATTACATTTTTAAGAGTAATGCATTTTAAATTAAAATTATCCTTGTGTAATATTTCTTTTGCAAAGATATGAAGAACAAAGAGTTTATTATTATCACAAAATGTTTTTATCTATGCTTATTTTGACTCAGAAACATTTTGAACACATATGCCAGAAAAAAATAAACATGTGGTAAAATTTGTTATAAAATTATTTTTATAGGCTAATGAGGAAGGAGATGAAAGAATATTTCTTTCAAGGAAATTGTAAAGCACACATACTTTCCAAATATAATATCAGGGAAAAATTCTCATAATTACAAGCTTGAAAGTATTTTCCATAACGCTTGCTATGAGACAACTATTATAAAATAAATTCACTGTGCTTATTTTAAATATGTTCCCGTTATTTCAGTTACTTTTTTTCTTATTAGAAATATTGGAATCTTGTCATCACAAACTGTTAATCAACATATAACATGCTACATAAGAGGCTTTTAATAAGTATTTATTTACCATTGACAAAGTAAAATGTAGAGTATATCTGTGTTTCTTTTAATAATAGACAGAATACTATGGAATTCTTTCCAGCCAATATTTTAAGGGACTTCACCCAAGTGTTTATAATCAGAAGCAGAATTAATTCTAAACCAAGTGGAGGAAAGAACTCCTGATGTGTTCTCCAAACCTCATCTTGGAAGGGTTGATAAGACTCAGAGGAAGAGTGATGCATTTTAGAGATTTAGGATTCTGCCTAAGTCCCTATTAACCTTGGGGGTAAGTAGTGGCATAACAAGAAAAAAGGCATAAGCCTCTTCAACTGCTATATTCTCTGTACCAAGACATTGCCAAATTCTCTCCACAAATATATCAGCTGCTCTTCAGAAGCCAAATTGAAATCAGAAAATATGGTTCATTCATTTAATATGAAAATTTAAGAGTGGTGATTCCACAGTTACTAATGTCTTAGCTTGATTTGAGAGAATAAATTGCAGGAATGTATGAATAAGCCTATAAGGCCAAGCAAACAAAAAACCCTCAATTCAGCTAAAGATCTTGTTAGAAAAGTTTGCTCCCAGGGGGAACCAAGGAAAACATACATTTTCCATGATACCTTAGTAAAAGCAATGTATGAGAATTCCTTTCATAATTTTTAAATTGCTATCACTCAGAATTTTCATAATTTGATTCACCCAGGTTAAAAAATGTTCTGAAAGTATTAGAGTTCTAAATACTAGTATGTGAGAAGACAGGGTCACTGAAAAGCATGTAAGTCAATTACATCTTGAGATAGGTTTTCATCAATAGTTATTGATTTGGGGATAATAAGCTCCTCAGTAATCATGTAGTTGAATTAATTTTCTTTGAATAAATAGGTCTTTGGTTGGTAATATTTTCTAAAACTTTTTCTGTAACTCTTACCTTTGACTTTCATTTTTTCTCCCTGAAGCATAGTTCTCCAACCATTAAATCAAATATTGGATCGAGTATTATTTCAGTTCTTCTTGTCTCCTCTATTTTGTTGTAGACCAATTTGGCCAGTCTGTATTGAGCTTCATGGTATTTGATTGTAGAAAGCACTATTTCTATTGTTTTGTTTCTTTTTAAAATTATTTCTATTTATTTTATTCACATCAGATATAAAAATTTTAACATTTTTTGAATTCTTAATTGTTTCTCTCCCTCCATTTGCATGAGTTCATATAACTCTTCTCAGTGTTTTTGTAAGACTATCCTGCTCATTTCTTAAAACACAATAGTACTCCATCACAATCATTTTCTGCAAATTGTTCATTCATTTCTCAATTAACGGGCACCCCTTCTATGTCCAATTCTTCACAGAAAAGCACTAATATAAACATTTTTGCTATATCATTTCCCTTTTCTTTGATCTTTTTCTTTTTGGAATATTAACCTAGTAGAATATTGCTGGGTCAAAGGATATGAATCATTTTATAGTCCTTTCTGCTTGGTACCAAATTGTTTTTCAGAATGGTTGAATTGTATCCAAAATCTATTCCATTGGTCTACAACTCTATTTCTTAGCTGGTACCAACTTATTTTGCATTACAATCACTTTATAATATAATTTGAAATCTGAAACTCCTAGTCTACCTTCCATCACATTTTTTATTATTCCTTTGATATTTTTGACCTTTTCTTTTCCAGAGAAATTTTGTTACTATTATTTTCTATCTCTGTAAAATTACTGGATAACTCAAGTGCCAACTTCCGAAATGGACTAGCATAAGTCCCTGTGTGGTGGATGACATGACTGCTTACATACTTGGAATAACTCAGACTGCCCAATCAAAAAACCAAGGAGAACAACACCATTAGTGGTATTAGAGATAGGATGAGTGGGAGGACAGAAGCTTTCTTGGAGAAGAAATCATCATTAGTGAAAATTTCCATCACTCTGCCCAGCAGTCTCTGATCTTACCTTTCTAATGCCTCCATCTGTAAATCAGTAAAATCTGGGACTGAAGAGGCAGTGAGACTGGGGGACTATGGAAATTAAAGAGTATCTGGTAATCTTTTTCTTGTTCTCTTTCTCTCTCTTTAAATAATAAACTATTATAAATATATGTTTCTAAGACATAATTTCAAGAATGGTTTTATGTTGATCTTAAGAGATGTTTGGGAAGCTGAAGAGATTGTCTGAAACTAGAAATCTGCAGGACTCACTCCTCCCTCTTCCCCCACAGGCTAGAGTGAGTAGGGAGAGGTAGGTACTCCTTACTATTCCCCCTCCCACCAAGTAGTTGGAAATCAGTTGGAAATGGACACAGGACTGATATCCCCTGGCAAGGCTCGGCAAGGCTCAGCAAGGCAAATCTCTAATGATGTTCACTTTCTCAATTTATATTCCCCTCAGGTTTGACTGAGGGACAATAGAAGTTTGGTGTCTTAATGTTATCAGGGACAGATGAGGATCTGACTTCTTTGGCTGGCAGCTGAAAGGAACCAAGCTTTATGGTAGCTGTGAGTATGCCCAAAATAATAGCCAGGCCCAGCTACTAAAAGATGAAGTTTATACTGATTAAAAGAAGAAAGGAAGGCAGGGAAGGGGTTTCAAGGATTTGGATAAGATCTGGGAAGCCCTGAATTGTTAGGTAGAAACTGCCCCTTCCCCCCAGGAGGGAGTGGCAGACTTTATATGTAGCTGGCCCTTAAAGCTTATAATAATCACTTCTAATATCTAAAATAACTAAATGAATAACAAATGCTATTGCAAGAAAGGTCTAATTCCACTAGACAGGCAAACTCCTAAGAAGAAACCAAAATGGATTTTGCCACTATGGCCTCCAAGGTAATCCCAAAACCAGGAACAGCAAACAAAGTGACCAGTTCACTTCAACCCCCAGGAATCAACTGTTAAACTGCTCTCAAACTGTTCCCTCACCCAGAGTTCTCCGGGGGGGGGGTGTCCCCTGGAATTCTGGGTGAGGCTTGACCCTGTATCATTTTTAATTTTTTTTTAATTTTTTTTTAATTTTATACCTTTAACTTCTGTGTATTTGACTTATAGGTGGAAGAGTGGTAAGGGTAGGCAATGGGGGTCAAGTGACTTGCCCAGGGTCACAGAGCAGGGAAGTGTCTGAGGCCGGATTTGAACCTAGGACCTCCCGTCTCTAGGCCTGGCTCTCAATCCACTGAGCTACCCAGCTGCCCCCTTGACCCTGTATCTTGCAGGAATTCCACCCTGCCAGTTTCCATGTTGTAGAGGCAGTGGGACTGGGAAACTATGGAAATTAAAGAGTATCCAGTAATCTTTTTTACTTGCTCTCTTTCTCTCTCTTTAAATAATAAACTATTATAAATATATTTTTTCAAGACATAATTTCAAGAATGGTTATATTAGTTCACAGTTCCACCAAATGTGTATTACCACCCCAATTTTACATCCCTTACAACATTTAACATTTTATTATTAATTTTTCAGTCATGTTAGCAAATCTCAAACTTGTGAGATGATAATCTCAGAGTCATTTTAATTTCTATTTTTCTAATTGACAATGATTTGGAACATTTTTTTCAAGTGACTATAGTTAATTTTAATTCGTTACTCTGAGAAACCTCTGTTCTTATCCTTTGACCATTTCTCATTTGGATGATGTTTTACATTCTTTTTTTTTATAAACCCTTACCTTCCTTCTTGGAGTCAATATTGTGTAGTGATAAGAAGAGTGATAAGGGCTAGGCAATGAAGGTTAAGTGACTTGCCCGGGGTCACACAGCTGAGAAGTGTCTGAGGCCAGATTTGGACCTAAGACCTTCCATCTCTAGGCTAAACTCTCAATCCACTGAGCCACCCAGCTGCCCCATTTATATTCTTAAAAATTTAACTGTTCTCTATAATTTGAAAAATAAGGTCTTTTTCAGAGATACTTGTTATATATAGGTATATTTTTTTTTCTGAAATGCATTGTTTCTCTTCTAATGTTGGTTGCATTGGTTTTGTTTAAAAAAATTTTTTTAATTTAATGTAATCAAAATAATTCATTTCATTTTTCATAATGTTCTCTATATCTTGTTTGGTCTTAAATTCTCCCCTTGAACATCAATATGACATGTAAACTTTTCCATGTTCCACTAAATTTTTTATGCTGTCACATTATATTTCTTGGTTAAGTATCCATTTTGACTTTATCCTAGTGTATGGAGCGAGATGCTGGTCTAGGCCTAGTTTCTACTGTGCTGTTTCCCAGCTTTTCCAGTAGTTTTTCTCTAATAATGAGTTATTTTCCCATAATCTTGGATCTTTGAGTTTATTGAATATTGAGATATTGTAGGTATTACCTTCCATGTGTTGATTACTTGATCTATTCCATTGACCCACTACTCTATTTTCTAGTCAATACCAGATTATTTTGATGATCACTACTTCATAATATACTTTGAGATCTGCTACTGATAGGCCTCCTTCTTTCATTTTTTTTCATTGATTCCCTCAATATTCTTGGCTTTATGTTTTTCCAGATGAATTTTGTTATTTTTCTATTTCTATGAAGTAATTTTGGAGTAATTTGAATTGTATGGCACTGACTAGGTAAATTAATTTAGGTAGAATTGCATTTTTGATATATTGGCTCAGCCAACATGCAATTCATGTTTTATTCCTCCCCACAACCCCCATTTTTAAGGTCTGACTTTATTTGTATGTACAGTGTTTTGTAGTTGTGCTCATATGGTTGTTGTGTTAGTTATGGTACATTGTTTATAGATATTTTTAACAGAATTTCCTTTTCTATCTCTACTGTTGAACTTTGCTAGTGGTAAATAAAAATCCTGATGCATTATATGGATGCTATTTATGACTTTGCTAAAGCTTTCAATTATTGTTATTTTGGTTGATTATCTAGGTATACCACAATATCATCTGTGAAGAATAATAATTGTGTTTCCTCATTGACTTTTTTGATTCCTTCAAATTTTTTCTTCTCTTATTGCTATAGCTAGCATTTCTAATATGTTATGGAATAGTAGTGGTAATAATGAACATCCTTACTTTACACCTGATATTACTGGGAAGCGTTTTAGTTCATCCTCATTGCACATAATGATTGCTGATGGTTTTAGATAGATGCCATATATTTCAGTCTTTTCCAATCTTTATATATGTAATGGGTTTTATATTTTGTCAAATGCTTTTTCTGTAGATATGGAAATAATAAAGTGTTTTTTGTTGGTTTCTAATTTTTAATTGTTTTTTGTTTTTTTAATAATTTTTTATTTTTAGAAAAATTTTCCATGGTAACATAAGTCATATTTTTACTTACCCTTTCACCCCCTCAACCCCCTGCCCCACTCCACTGTACCTAATTCACATTTCCACTGGTTTTAATATGTGTGGTCAGTCAAGACTTATTTACACATAATTGATAGTTACATGGGTGTGGTTTTTTCAGGTCTACATCCCCAATCAAGTCCTTATCAACACAAGTGTCCAAGTAGTTGTTTTTCTTCTGTGTTTCTACTCCTATAGTTCTTCCTCTGAATGTGGGTAGTATTCCTTTCAATAAATCCCTCAGAATTGTCTTGGGTCATTGCATTGCTGCTAGTACAGACTTCCATTATATTCGATTTTACCACAGTCTATCAGTCTCTGTGTACAATGTTCTTCTGGCTCTACTCCTTTCACTCTGCATCAATTCCTGGAGGTCTTTCCAGTTCACATGGAATTCCTCCAGTTTATTATTCCTTTGAGCACAATAGTATTCCATCACCAACATATATCACAGTTTGTTCAGCCATTCCCCAATTGAAGGACATACCCTTGCTTTCCAGTATTTTGCCACCACAAAGAGTGAAGCTATAAATATTTTTGTGCAAGTCTGTTTATCTATGATCTCTTTGGGGTACAATCCCAGTAATGGTATGGCTGGATTAAAGGGCAGGCATTCTTTTATTGCTCTTTGGGCATAGTTCCAAATTGCCAGCCAGAATGGTTGGATCAGTTCACAACTCCACCAGTAATGCATTAATGTCCCAATTTTACCACATCCCCTCCAACATTCATTACTCTACCCTGATACCATTTTAGCCAATTTGCTAGGTGTGAGGTGGTACCTCAGAGTTGTTTTGATTTGCATTTCTTTAATTATTAGAGATTTAGAACACTTTCTCATGTGCTTATTGATACTTTTGATTTCTTTATCTGAAAATTGCCTATTCATGTCCCTTGCCCATTTATTAATTGGGGAATGGCTTGATTTTTTTATACAATTGATTTAGCTCCTTGTATATTTGAGAAATTAGACCTCTGTCAGAATTTTTTGTTATAAAGATTTTTTCCCCAGTTTGTTGTTTCCCTTCTGATTTTGGTTGCATTGTTTTTCTTTGTACAAAATCTTTTTAATTTAATATAATCAAAATCATTTATTTTACATTTTGTAATTTTCTTTAACACTTGTTTGGTTTTAAAATCTTTCCTTTCCCAGAGATCTGACAAGTATACTATAATGTGTTCACCTAATTTACTTACAGTTTCCTTCTTTATATTTAAGTCTTTAACCCATTCTGAATTTATCTTGGTGTATGGTGTGAGATGTTGATCAAAACCTAATCTCTTCCATATTGTTTCCAATTTTCCCAGCAGTTTTTGTCAAATAGTGGATTTTTGTCCCAAAAGTTGGGCTCTTTGGGTTTATCATACACTGTCTTGCTGACATCACTTACCCCAAGTCTATTCCACTGATCCTCCCTTCTATCTCTTAGCCAGTACCATATTGTTTTGATGATTGCTGCTTTATAGTATAGCTTAATATCTGGTACTGCTAAGCCACCTTACTTTACATTTTTTTCATTATTTCCCTTGATATTCTTGATCTTTTGTTCTTCCAAATCAACTTTATTATAGTTTTTTCTAATGTTGTAAAAAATGTTTTTGGTAGTTTGATAGATATGGCACTAAATAAGTAAATTAATTTGGGTAGAATGACCATTTTTATTATGTTAGTTCGTCCTACCCATGAGCACTCAATGTTTTTCCAATTGTTTAGATCTAGTTTTACTTTTTTGGAAAGTGTTTTGTAGTTATGTTCATATAATTTCTGTATTTGTTTTGGTAGATAGATTCCTAAGTATTTTATATTGTCTAGGGTAATTTTAAATTGTGTTTCTCTTTCTACCTCTGGCTGCTGTGATGTGTTGGCAATATATAGAAATGCTGATGATTTATTTGGATTTATTTTGTATCCTGCAACTTTGCTAAAGTTGTTGATTATTTCTACTAGCTTTTTTGTTGATTCTCCAGGATTTTTGAAGTAGACCATCATATCATCTGCAAAGAGTGATAGCTTAGTCTCCTCCTTGCCTGTTTTAATACCTTCAATTTCTTTTTCTTCTCTAATTGCTACTGCTAGTGTTTCTAGTATAATGTTAAATAAAAGAGGTGATACTGGGCATCCTTGTTTCACACCTGATCTTACTGGAAAGACTTCTAATTTATCCCCATTGCATATGATGCTTGTTGATGGTTTAAGATATATCCTGTTTATTATTTTTAGGAAAGAACCTTCTATTACTATACTTTCTAGTGTTTTCAGTAGGAATGGGTGTTGTATTTTGTCAAAGGCTTTTTCAGCATCTATTGAGATAATCATGAGGTTTTTGTTGGTTTACTTGTTGATATGGTCAATTATGTGGATAGTTTTCCTAATGTTGAACCATCCTTGCATTCCTGGTATAAATCCCAACTGATCCTGGCGAATAACCCTCTTGTTTACTCCCTGGAGTCTTTTCGCTAATATTCTATTAAAGATTTTTGCATCTATGTTCATTAAGGAGATTGGTCTGAAATTTTCTTTCTCTGTTTTTGATCTGCCTGGCTTTGGAATCCTTACCATATTTGTGTCATAAAAGGAGTTTAGTAAGACTCCTTCTTTGCTTATTATATAAAATAATTTGTATAGTATTGGGATTAATTGTTCTTTGAATGTTTGATAGAATTCACTTCTGAATCCATCAGGCCCTGGCGATTTTTTCTTAGGGAGTTCTTTAATGGCCTGTTCAATTTCTTTTCCTGATATTGGATTATGTAAGTATTCTATTTCTTCTGCTGTTAATCTAGGCAATTTATATTTTTGCAAATATTCATCCATATCACCCAGATTACTAAATGTTTTGCTATATAATTGGGCAAAATAGTTTTTAATGATTGCCTTAACTTCCTCTTCATTAGAGGTGAGGTCTCCTTTTTCATCTTTGATACTATTAATTTAGTTTTCTTCTTTCCTTTTTTTAATTTAGATTAAGCAGTACTTTGTCTATTCTATGTTTTTTTTTCCAAAATGCCAGCTTCTACTCTTATGTATTAATTCAATAGTTCTTTTACTTTTGATTTTATTAATTTCCCTTTTGATTTTTAGTATTTCAAATTTAGTTTTCATCTGAGGATTTTTAATTTGTTCATTTTCTAGTTTTTTAATTTGCATGCCCAATTTATTAACCTCTGCCCTCCCTAATTTGTTAATATATGCACTCAGTGATATCAATTTTTCCCTTAGAACAGCTTTGGATGCATCCTATAAGTTTGGGTAAGATGTCTCATCATTGTCATTGTCATCCATGAAATTATTAATTGTTTCTCTGATTTGTTCTTTCACTAAATTATTTTGGAGAATCATATTATTTAATTTCCAATTAGTTTTTGGTTTGCCTCTCTATGTATTCTTACTAAGAACTATTTTTATTGCATTATGATCTGAGAAGGTTACATTTATTATTTCTGCTTTTTTGCATTTGTTTGCCATGTTTCTGTGCCCTATTACATGGTCTATCTTTGTGAATGTTCCATGTGCTGCTGAAAAGAAGGTGTATTCCTTTTTGTCTCTATTTTTCTCCAAATATCTATTAACTCTAATTTTTCTAGGGTTTCATTCTCCTCTCTTATCTCTTTCTTATTTATTTTTTGGTTTGACTTATGTAGATCTGATAGGGGAAGTTTGAGGTCCCCCACTAGTATGGTTTTGCTATCTATTTCCTCCTTTAGCTCCACTAGCTTCTCCTTTAGAAATTCGGAAGCTATTCAGTTTGGTGCATACATACTGAGTACTGATAATTCTTCATTGTTTATACTGCCTTTTATTACGATGTAGTAACCTTCCCTATCTCTTTTAACCTTATCTATTTTTACTTTGGCTCTTTCAGGGATCATGATAGCCTCCCCTGCCTTCTTTTTCTCATTTGAAGTCCAAAAGATTTTGCTCCATCCTCTCATTTTCATTCTATGTCTGTCTGTCTGTCTAATATGTTTTTTTTGTAAACAACATGTGGTTGGGTTTTGGTTTCTAATCCAATCTGCTATTTGCTTCTGTTTTATGGGTGATTTCATTCCATTCACATTCAGAGTTAAAATTATCAACTCGGTATTCCCAGACATTTTGATTCTCTCTCCTAGTCCTGTCCTTTCTTCTTTAACTATTTCCTTCTATACCAGTGTTTTGTTTTTAATCAGTTCCTATTATGCCCTCCTTGTTGTACTTCCCTTTCTCCCCCTCTCTTCTTATTCCCCTCTTATTGTTCTTTAAAGCCATGCAGTGCTCCCCCTACAAGTCCTCTCCTTCACTAGTATTACTTCCCTCCCCACCAGTCCCTTTGTTACCCTTCTACTTCTCTACAGGGTGTGAATCAATTTTCTGACCCTATGGATGTGATTGTTCTACTCTAAGTTGATTTCAATGCACTTAAGTATTGAATATTCCCTCTCTCTTACCTCTTTACACTTACAGTGTATTGTTATTTTTCGCTGTTGATCTCATGTGCTTCTTTATGGAATATAAATTTATTCCTTTTTGTTTACTTTCCTTTTTTCTTAATGTTATCTTCTCCGCCCCCAGTTTTGTGTATATTTATACATACAAAAATACATACATACGTACATAAATATATTTATATATCTCTTGACATTTCATCCTATACAGTTTGTCCCAATTCCCTCTATGTAAACTTCTTCTAGTTACCCTGTTGGTAATAATAATTTTTAATATTTTCCAATACCTTCTTTTCTTCTTGGGATATAAATTGATTGAACTCGTGTTCCTGAAAGAAAAGATTTTTTTCTCTTCCCCCCATTCTCTTAATTACCTTATGTTGATTCTCTTGAGTTCTGGGTTTGGGCAGCAAACTCTCTGTTTAAGTCCAGTTTTTTCTTCATGAATGTTTGGAAGTCCTCAATTTTATTGAATGACTATACTTTCCCCTGCAATAATATAGTTAGTCTTGCTGGATAGTTGATTCTTGGTTGTAGACCCAGTTCTCTTGCTTTCCTGAATATTGTGTTCCATGCCTTCTGGTCCTTCAATGTACATGCAGCCAGATCCTGTGTTATCCTAACTGTGGTTCCCTGATATCTGAATGACTTCTTTTTGGCAGCTTGTAATATTTTTTCCTTGGTCTGGTAGATTTTGAATTTGGCTATAATATTCCTGGAGGTTCTCAGTTGTGGATTAAATGTAGGAGGTGATCTGTGGATTCTGTTGATTTCCACTTTTCCCTCTTGTTCAAGAATTTCTGGGCAATTTTCTCTGATAATTTCTTGTAAAATGCTATCTAAACTTTTTCTTTTATCATGATGTTTTGGTAAACCAATAATTCTTAAGTTGTCTCTTCTAGCTCTGTTCTCTAGATCTTTGCTTGAATCAATGAGATGTTTAATATTCTCCTCAAATTTTTCATTTTTTAAATTTTGTTTAATATATTCTTCCTGCCTTGTGAAGTCATTTGCTTCTAGTTTTTGAGTTCTGTTTTTTAAAAACTGAATTTCATCCATGGCTTTTTGGTCATCCTCCTCTTTCTGGTCTGATTTTCTTTGTAGATCATCTTTTGCCTTCTTTGCTTCATTTTCAAGCTGGCCAATTCTGGCTTTTAATACTTTATTTACTTGTTTTAGTTCATGCATTTCCTTTTTCAAATTGTCTTCAGCCTCTCTTGATTGTTTTTTGAGTTCCTGAAGTTCTTGAATTAATTGAGTTTTGAGATCTTCCAAAGCCTGTGTCCAGTTCACTGGAATGACTTCCTCTTCCATTTCTGTTTCATTTGTTCCCTTTTCACTTCCTTGAAAGAATCTGTCAATTGTCATTTCTTTTCTCTTTTTCTTTTGCTTACTCATGTTTTTTTTCCTTCCTTGTTCTGCTAGTTTGAGCAGATATATTTAATGATCTTTGATGAAAGATCTTCCCCCCAGGGGCAAAGGTTTGTAGCTGCTTTCTCTGCCCTTGGAAGACTTCTCTGTCTGTCCAATTGTTGGGATTAATTAATTAATCAATTAATTAATCCTCTATTGATTGGATTATTCTGCCCAGAAGCTAAAACCTCAAAACCTCAAGGGGAGGGAAAAACAAACAAACAAACAAAAAAACAAAAAAGGCGGAGTGACAAGAAGGAGTGTTTTCTCTAAACTGAGCTCTCCAGCAGTGAGGTCCCCCTGTGCTGTCCGCTGTGTTTGATCTGGTTTTCTTTCCTCTTGAAGCCCTGAGTTCTCTTTCTTGGTATGAGGAAGCCAAGCTGTCTGAGGTCTGGGGTTTCACTCTCTCTAAGCCACCATCTTCTGGGTGTTTTTTCTGTGTTTCTCTGGTTTTCTCCTCCAGTCACGTCTCCAGTGCCTGTGTTTGACTCCCTGAGTCCTATGCCAGCAAGGCCCTCTATCCTGACCAGTGCACCCACCAGCTCTGAGATTTTCCTGCTGGAGATGTCATGTGGGTGAGGTGTCCTGGGATCCTGGGATTCCCCTTCTATGCCCTCAGTCCCCATAGTTCAAGTATTAAAGCATTTTTCTTGGCGTACCTCTTTAGTTGTGCTGCAGTAGGATTCCCCCTGCTCTGTCCCATTATTAGATTTGGTCCTCTTTCTTCTTGAAGTACCTTGTTTTCTATCTTGGTGTGTAAGGGCTCAGAGTTTTTAAGATTTGCTCCTTCTACGCCGCCATTTTCCTGGAACTCCTTGGATTGATGGTTTCTTATTGATGTGGTCATTTAGGCAGATTTTTTCCTAATATTGAACTATCCCTGCATTCCTGGTATAAAGCCCACATGATAATGATTTATAATCCTTCTGATGTAATGCCTTGATCTCCTTGCTTGTAGTTGTTTTTTTTTAATTTTGCATTAATATTCATTAGAGAATTTGATGTATAATTTTTTATCTGTTCTTGCTCTACCTGTTTTACACATCACTATTTTATTTTTATTATTAAAAGAGTTTTGAAGGATTTCTTCTTCCTCTATTTTTCCACATAGTTTATACATAATTAGAGTTAGTTGTTCTTTGAATATTTGGTAGAATTCACTTGGGAATTGATATGACCATGGGGCTTTTTTCTTGGGTAATTATTTGATCATTTCTTCAATTCTTCTGTGATGGGGTTATTTAAGCAGTTTATTTCCTCTTTCATTAGTCTGGATAGTTTATATTTTTAAAATTTTCACTTATTTCTTTATGATTGTCATATTTATTACTATATAGTTGTTCAAAATAATCACAAATAATTGCTTCCATTTCTTCTTCATTTATTGAGAATTAGCTTTTTTCAATTTTAATACTTATAATTTGGTTTTCTTCTTTCTTTTATAATAAATTTAACCAAGGGTTTGTATTTTAATTCATTTATTTTATTAAATCAACTTGTTTTATTGACTAATTCAATTGTTTTTTATTTTTAGTTTTATTAGTCACTCCCTTGACTTTCAAGATTTTCAACTGGATGTTTAATTAATTGTTTTTAAGTTTTTCTTATTCTATATTGTTAGTTGCATGGTGTGCAATTATCCTAAAATTCAAAGTTTAAGATCTTTTAAAGTAATTCCAGGAAAAGAAAATCACCAACATCCTGGACCAGAAAAGTGGATCTTCTGGAGATGTTATAAGGATTTTTGCAGAAATCACACACTATATAAAAAGATTCAGTGTGAACTATTGTATATAATAAATTGAACTTAAGGTGGGATTGAGCCTACCATTTATCCTGATTGTAAACTCTTACTTCAAAAGGGAGTGGCCTCTAATTGTCTTTTTCTCAATACAAAAATGTCAATCATTTTTTTCTTTCTATTCTTTTCTTTTTGTCCCCCAAATTTTTGTAACTCCCTCTATGTATGGTGCAATATTTTATACATCTCCTGGAAATCCAGTGAGAAGATTTAACATTCTGGTCTCCCAAGAAATGCAAGATGGGGATTATGTGAGGAAAATTATCTCCATCTCACAGCATATCTAATGGCTGCTGTTAGTCTGAGTCAATGCCACTCTGACATTCCTTAACACCAGGCAGAGCATCAGGGTACAATGCTGCTAGCTTAGAGAGTCCTGAGCAGAGAAACATGAGGTGTCTCTTTTTCCATGCTCGATGAGACTGACTGCCTGGACTGCTGCAGAACAGCCAGCTAAATGGAGACTGTATATTAATTATTCTTTAGGAATGATCTATTTCTTCTTTCTTCTCTCACTTTCTCTTTTCTAATAATTAAATGATTAAAAATCTCTGGCCAGATTCCCACATTTTATATTAACAATGCTCAACTTATTGATCTCCTCTTTTGCTATTATTTTAATGTAGGCATTTAGAGATATGAATTTCACCATAAATACAACTTTGGGTGCATCCCATAATTTTTGGTATATAGTCTCATCATTTTCACTTTCTTTAAAGAAAGTATTGTTTTTTTTTTGTATTATCTCTACTTTGACCCATTCTTTCTTTAGGATAAATTATTTAATCTTCAATTAAATTTTAGTATTTCTGCTGCCCATTGCTGAATGTAATTTTATTAGGTTATTGTCTGAAAAGTATATATTTAATATTTCTGTTTTTCTATATTTGGTTGTAAATTATTTATGCCCTACAAGGATATCTTTTTTACAAAGGTGCAATACATTGCTGAGAAAAAAGGTTTTCCTTTATATTCCCATTTATCATATCAAACTTTTCTAAAGTTTTATTTACTTCATTAACTTCTTGACTCTTTATTTTTTTGTCTATTTATATGTATTTCTAGCAGGGGGAGTCTGAGATCTCCCAGGAGTAACCTCTTACTCTCTATTTCCTTCTGTAATTCATGGAAGATTTCCTTTAGATATCTGGATGTTATTCCATTTGTTGCATATTTACTTAGTAATGATATTATTTCATTATCTATGGTGTCTTTTATCAAGATGCAATTTCCTTCTTCATCTCTTTTGATTAGATTAATTTTCATTTTTTTTTGTTTGACATAATAATTGCTACTTGTGTTTTTTCTTTATTTTAGTGGAGGTATAATGACAATTACTTTTTTACTCTGTGTGTATAGCCATTTTTTAAATGTGTTTCTTGTAGACTGCATATTGTGGAATTCTGGTATCTTTTTTCTCTGCTATCTATTTTTTCCATTTTATTGTTAGTTGATCTCATTCACATTTAAGGATATGATTAATAATTGCCTTTCCCTCAATCTTATTTCCCCTCTGCTTACCCTTCTCTCTATCTGTCCCATTAGATTTTCTCTGTTCACAGTTGTTTAATTTTCAACAGTTGCTTCCCCCAATTTGCCCTCTATTTTGTCAATCCTCATCCACTATTTCTCTTACTTTAATTCTTCCCTATAGGGTAAAGTAGGTTTCTGTAGCTGACTGAGCATGGGTATTATGCCACTTTGATCAAACTCTTATAAGAGCACAGTTGAAGCATAGGCTGCTTCCCAAAGATACATACATATTCTATTTAACTGTATTTCCTCTTCTATACATCTTCATGAGAGGTAGTATAGCCCCTACTATTTCTCCTTTTATCTCTCTCTTTGTAGTCCTTTTTAAAAAAAATTATCAGCCCATCCCATTCAGCTTCCTTCCTTTCTTCTTTCTAAATACACTCCTTTTTATTGTCCTAAAAATGATAATGATCACAGATTTCTTAAGTACCTGAGGTCTCTTGCATCTGTTATGTCCATTAAGTGTCTCAGGTTTCATAGATATTATAATTATTTTAATTATGATCTTCCAGGTATGTTTGTACTCATTTGAATCTTATTGAAACCTTGATATTTTCATTTTGCCTTTTTATACTTCTCTTATGTGTCATATTTGCTCATTGAACTTTTTTTAAGTTCTGGCTATTTTGGTCAGGAAAATCTGAAATTCTTCTATTTTGATAAATGTCACTTTTTCCCTGGAAAATTATGCTTAATTTTTTGGGTATATAATTCTTGGTTGTAGTCCTAGATCCTTTAACCTTTAAGAATAAGATTCTTTCATACATTCTGGTCTTTACTGTAGAAGTGACTAGGTCCTGTGTAATTCTGACTATGGTTCCATGATTTTAAATTGCCTTCTGGAATGCTTGTAGTACTTTTTCCTTGGCCTGAGACTTCTAGAATTTGGCAATAATAGTTCTGCGGTATTTCAGGGGGAGTTCCTTTCAGGAGATGATTAATGAATGCTCTCAAATCCTATATGTCTCTCTTATTCAAGGCAGTTTTCCCTGATTGTTTCTTATAATATAAAACCCAGGGTCATGGGCTTTCTGGCAGTCTGAGGTTTCTTAGATTCTCTCTCCTTTGTATATTTTCCAGTCAGTAATTTTTCAAGGGATGTATATAATTTTTTTCTATCTTCTCATCTTTTTTATTTTGTTTTACTTTTCCTGATGCCCTATGTATCCATTATCTTCTATTTTACAATTCTAATTTTTATGAAGTTATTTTTTCCTATGAGTAACTGTTTCCTTTCTGTTTTGGCCATTTTGTCCACCATTTTTATTTTGTCCATCTATTCTTTAGGAAATTGTTTTCTTCAATGTATTTTATGCCTACATTTTCTTTTGCCCTGTGCTAATTTTTAGGATGCTGCTTTTGTCAGTGATTTTTCCCCATCTCTTTAGTTTTTCTGCCAGTTCACTTATTATTTGATTTTTAAACTCTTCAACTTCTTCCAATAGTTCCTTTGGAACATGAAACATTTTCAGTCCTTTCACACTTTTCCAAGACCTCATACATTTCCTTTTTTTTTCATTGTGATCCTCTTTTCAGTTCGTATTTTGGTTTTCCCTGTCACTAAAGTTACTATTAAGGTTAGGTTTTTTTTTTTTAATCTCTTGCTCATTTTTCTAGTTTGTTTGTTTGTTTCAAATACTTCTCTATCTGTTGAGGTTCTTCTCATTTCTGAAGGTAGAGTAAGCAGTAACCCAAGATTATAGAGTACTCTTCTCTGGTACTTGGTATTGGTTGCTACATTTTTATCCACAATATGTCTGTAGAGACATACTGACTTGATCTGGGAAGGCTTGAAGATTTTTTATGTAGCTAGATTCAGTATCCCATGTTACCAGTTGCCCTGTTGTTTCATGGGCTGGGCTGGTCCATTCTCTGCTGTTTCATTTTCCCTGATAAATGCCTTGTGCCAGGCACATCATCTGTTCTAGGCTCTGTTATCTCAAATACTCTGTTGCTTTTTGAGAGTAGATAGATTTTGGCCCAATTCCTTAGTTACCCTTCAGACTGACTTGATTAGGCTGGTCCCCCACTCTACGGTATTGTTGCCTCAGGACTTCTGATGCTGCTGGGGAGTGTGTATTTTCTGGCTTTCTTCTGTCTTCATTCACAGTGGGGCAAATCTTAGGTTGACCCCCACCCCCAACCTGCTTTGTTGCCTCAGGTGTTCTTCTACAATAAGGGATTTTGTAGATTACCTGATATCTCTTTTTATCTGCTCCTATTTTGTGGCCTACACTAGGCCAGTCCCCAATCTTCTCTCTCTGCCTTTTTTTTTACCTGTGGTGAGTGGCTTTGGCTGGGTTCATTCCCAGTCTGTAACCCTGTTGCCTCTGGTGGAGTAACAGCATGGTGCACTGGTATGAGTTCTACTGGTTTTCACAAAATATCATGCTGCCTGCTCTATACTATCTTTTTATCCCAGTGAAATATGTTTCTTACGTTTTCCTTTATTTTGAGATTTCTTTTCTTTTATCTCCCTATATCTGTGTGTGTATGTGTGTGTGTGTGTGTGTGTGTGTGTGTGTGTGTGTGTGTATGTGTAGGAATTGGAGGAGCAGAGCATCTTTTACTCCACAATCTTAGCACTTAGTATCCTCCTATTGAGCATACTATTAATCCGTGTCAAAATTTTCATTATAAAAGTCCAAGATGAACTTATTTTAGAAATGATAATTAATTATCACTACAATCAAATTTTCCCTCTCTCTGAAATTTGGATTAGCATTATTTTTTTACCATTACGCTGTCATTCATATCAAATAGTTTATAATTGTCATAAAATTATAAATTTATAAAAAAATTTCTTCTTTGAGAGTAACTTTAGGATAAGAAACTTCCTACCTCCCCAAATCAAGAAAGTGAACTGATTAGAGAAGGGTCTATGAAGATGTCTGCAGAATCCACCCGCTGCAACAAAAGATCCAGAGTAAACTTTGCTATGTAGTGAAATTGAACTGTGTGTGTTTGAACACATTTATTTTGAATGTACACTCTTATGCCAAAGCTGCCCCCAATTGGCTTTTTGTTAATGCACCTAACATTGGTTTTGTTCTTTTTCTCTTTTAATTTCCTCTTATCCCCAAATTATTGTAATTTCTCCTTGGAAATTATAATATTATATGTACCTCTAGTTATAGATCTTTTAGAGATGAAAGTTGGTTATGTGTACAGATTACATGGGGAAACTAGGCATGTAAATATAGGAGATTTCTACATGTTCATTTTCCATGGGAATCACAGGAGGGGTTGAGAAATTAGAATCTAACCCTAACGACTATGATTCTCAGCACCCCACTGTCCTTCCCATGTTACGTGCTAATGTAAGGACTTTATAAATTTTGTGTAGCCTCACCTCTTGCACTCTTGACCTGATTGGTTTGGTGGAGGTGACATGAGGGGAGTGACAGGAGAATCTATTCATGTGGCCTTATGTTTTGTTAGAGTATTACCTTCTTATTCTTTTACTTAAGGTGATTATTAATAAATGTTATAAAATTTAATACTTGGAGTGTTGGATAGTAATTTAAATCCTACAATAGGTTTACTTTTCCAAACTTTCAAATCCTGAAACAAAAGTGCCGCAGTGCAAAATAAAGTCTGAAAAATAATACTTATAAATGTAACATTAGTGTTATTTATAAAATACATATAATAAATGTAAAATTTTCATTTTAAAAAATGAAAAGAGAAAATATTTGAATAGTTTAGCCTTTTTAAGTAACTACAGCCAAGCATAATAGCTTTTAACTCATACCTGCACTCTCCTTGGCTATTAAGTGGCCTGTTGGGTCAGTATTACTACTTTCATTTTTCAGAAATGTCAGATGGCTTATCTAGAATCATCAAGTAATTCAGTGGTAAGTGCAGGAATTAACTTTAAAAAGAGAGAAAATAATGAAAAATGAAAATTCCAAGAAATTGTTTTTGGAAGATTGAAGGAATTAAAATAATGTAGTAGGTGTTTGTTCTGACCTTGTAATATATGGTACACTCAAATGTTCAAATACTGATAAAATATTATTAGAAATTATTCAAAGGAAGGTGATTCTAAGAGATTCAGTCTGAAAGAAAAAGTTATCATATTTAAAGATCTTTTCTTTTCTATTTAATACTTTTTAATTTATATTTTACATCAGGTTCCTCCCTATATATTCCCTTTTCCACTCATAGGGAACCATCCTTATGATGAATATTTTTACTTTTTTTACTTTTTATTTTTAGAAAAATTTTCCACGGTAACATAATTCATGATTTTACTTTATACTTAATCCCCTCAAATCCCCCCCTTAGTTAATTTGCATTTCTACTAGTTTTAACATGTGTGGTTAGTCAAGATTTATTTACATATTATTGATAGATTCATTGGTGTGGTCTTTTCAGATCTATATCCCCAATAAAGTCCTCATCAACCCAAGTGTTCAAGTAGTTTTTCTCTGTTGTTCTCCTGTAGTTCTTCCTCTGAATGTGGGTAGTATTCTTTCCCATAAATCCCTCAGAATTGTCTTCGGTCATTGCATTGCTGCTAGTACAGACGTCCATTACATTCGATTTTACCACAGTATATCAGTCTCTGTGTGCAATGTTCTTCTGGCTCTGCTCCTTTCACTCTGCATCAATTCCTGGAGGTCTTTCCAGTTCACATGGAATTCCTCCAGTTCTTTATTCCTTTGAGCACAATAGTATTCCATTACCAACATATACCACAGTTTGTTCAGCCATTCCCTTAATGAAGGGCATACCCTTGATTTCCAGTTTTTTTTTTTTTTTTTTTTGCCACACAAAGAGTGTAGCTATAAATATTTTTGTGCAAGTCTGTTTATCTATGATCTCTTTGGGGAACAATCCCAGCAATTGTACAGCTGGATCAAAAGGCAGGTATTCTTTTATTTCTCTTTGGGCATAGTTCCAAATTGCCATCCAGAATGGTTGGGTCAGTTCACAACTCCACCAGCAGTGCATGATGAATAACCCTCTTGTTCAGTTGCTGGAGTCTTTTTGCTAGTATTCTATTTAAGATTTTTGCATCTATGTTCATTAAGGATATTGGTCTGTAATTTTCTTTCTCTGTTTTTGATCTACCTGGCTTTGGAATGAGTACCATAATTGTGTCATTAAAGGAGTTTGGTAAGACTCCTTCTTTGCTTATTATATCAAATAATTTGTATAGTATTGGGATTAATTGTTCTTTTAATGTTTGCTAGAATTCACTTGTGAATCCATCAGGTCCTGATGATTATTTCTTAGGGAGTTTTTTGATGGCCTGTTCAATTTCTTTTTTTTATATTGGATTATTTAGGTATTCTATTTCTTCTGCTGTTAATTTAGGCAATTTATATTTTTGCAAATTTTCATCTATATCACCTAGATTGCTGAATGTATTGCTATATAATTGGGCAAAATTGTTTTTAATGATTGCCTTGATTTCCTGACTTCATTAGAGGTAAGGTCTCCCTTTTCATCTTCGATACTATTAATTTGGTTTTCTTCTTTCATTTTTTAATTTAGATTAACCAGTACTTTGTCTATTCTCTTTTTTTTTTCAAAATACAAGTTTCTACTCTTATTTATTAATTCGATAGTTCTTTTACTTTCAATTTTATTAATTTCTCCTTTCATTTTTAGTATTTCTAATTTAATTTTCATCTGAGGATTTTTAATTTGTTCATTTTCTAGTTTTTTTAATTTGCATGCCCAATTCATTAACCTCTGCCCTCCCTAATTTGTTAATATATGCACTCAGTGATATCAATTTTTCCCTTAGAACAGCTTTGGATGCATCCTATAAGTTTGGGTAAGATGTCTCATCATTGTATTGTCATCCATGAAATTATTAATTGTTTCTGTGATTTGTTCTTTCACTAAATTATTTTGGAGAATCATATTATTTAATTGCAATTAGTTTTTGGTTTGCCTCTCCATGTATTCTTACCAAGAACTATTTTTATTGCATTATGATCTGAGAAGGTTATATTTGTTATTTCTGCTTTTTTGCATTTGTTTGCCATGTTTCTATTCCCTATTACATGATCTATCTTTGTGAATGTTCCATGTGCTGCTGAAAAGAAGGTGTATTCCTTTTTGTCTCTATTCATTTTTCTCCATATATCTATTTAATCTAATTTTTCTAGGGTTTCATTCACCTCTCTCATCTCTTTCTTATTTATTTTTTGGTTTGACTTATGTAGATCTTATAGGGGAAGTTTGAGGTCCCCCACTAGTATGGTTTTGCTATCTATTTCCTCCTGGAGCTCCATTAGCTTCTCCTTTAGAAATGTGAAAACTCTACCATTTGGTGCATGCATATTGAGTTCTGATATTTCTTCATTGTTTATACTGCCTTTTATTAGGATGTAGTTATGTTCCCTATCTCTTTTAACCTTATCTATATTTACTTTGGCTCTGTCAGAGATCAAGATAGCCACCCCTGCCTTCTTTTTCTCATTTGAAGTCCAAAAGATTTTGCTCCATCCTCTCATTTTCACTCTATGTATGTCTGTCTGTCTCATGTGTATTTCTTCTTGACAACATATGGTTGGGTTTTGGTTTCTAATCCACTCTGCTAGTTACTTCCATTTTATAGGTGAGTTCATCCCATTCACATTCAAAGTTGTAATTATCAACTGTGCATTCCCAGCTATTTTGATACTCTCTCTTAATCCTGTCCTTTCTTCTTTCACTGTTTCCTTCTATAGCAGTGTTTTGTTTTTAATCAGTTCCTATAACCCCCCTTTGTTGTACTTCCCTTTCTCCCCCTCCCTTCTTATTGCCCTATTGTTGTTCTTTAAAGCCATGCAGCACTCCCCCCCAAGCCCTCTCCCTCCCTAGTATTGCTTCCCTCCCCACCAGTCCATTTCTTACCCTTCTTCTTCTCTATAGGGTGTGAATCAATTCTCTGCCCCAATGGAACTGATTGTTCTTATCTCTTTAAGTTGATTTCAATGCACTTAAGTATTGAATATTTCCTCTTTCTAACCTCTTTACTCTTACAGTGTATTATTATTTTTCCCTATTGGTCCCACATGTTTCTTTATGGAATATAAATTTATTCCCTTTTGTTTTCCTATTTTTCTTATTACTATCTTCTTCCCCAACAGTTTTACATATATTTATACCTACATACATAACTACATACATACATATATACATATATATATTTATATACATATTTATATCGTTTGACATTTTGTCCTACTTAGTTTGTCCCAATTCCCTTTATGTAAACTTCTAGTTACCCTGTTGGTAATAATAATTTTTAATATTTTCCAATACCTTCTTTTCTTCTTGGGATATAAATTGATTGAATTTGTGACCCTTAAATAAAAGAATTTTTTCTCCTCCCCCCATTCTCTTAATTACCTTATGTTGATTCTCTTGAGTTCTGGGTTTGGGCAGCAAACTCTCTGTTTAAGTCCAGTTTTTTCTTCATGAATGTTTGGAAGTCCTCAATTTTATTGAATGACCATACTTTCCCCTGCAATAAAATAGTTAGTCTTGCTGGATAGTTGATTCTTGGTTGTAGACCCAGTTCTCTTGCTTTC
>NC_058133.1:351251425-351279737 GCF_016433145.1 Gracilinanus agilis
ATAGAGAGAGAGAGAGAGAGAGAGAGAGAGAGAGAGAGAGAGAGAGAGAGAGAGATTTTTTTCTGAAAACGATTGATACCCTTTGATTATTTTTTTCTGTCAGGCAAAAGCTTTTGTTCTTATGAATGTTAATATGTTCCTTATGTATGTAAAAATGATACACTTTTCTTATGATATTTAACCTCTTCACAGATTGGGATGGTTTTACTATGCTTTCAGTTCTTCAATTTCTCTCCTCATGTGCCTATGTAAAAAATGTTCACATCTCTGCACTTAGCCTTTTTAGCATGATTATTCCTAATATCAGTAAACAGTAGGGTTTCCCTTTTCAGAGTTTTTGTTGTTGTAGTTGTTGGTTTTTATCCCTTTTATTATTTAGAATATTTTTCCATGGCTACATGACTCATGATTCCCCCACCCCACTCTTTCCTCCCTCCTCCTGAATTTGACAAGCAATTCCACTGGGTTATACATGTATCATTGTTCAAAACCTATTCTGTGTTACTCATATCTGCAGTAGCATGATCCTTTAACATCAAAACCCCATCATATCCCTATCACATTATGTGATCAATTGCATATTTTTCTAATGCATTTCCATTTCCACAGTTCTTTCTCTGGATGTAGACAGCATTCTTTCACACAAGTTCCTCTGAATTGTCCTGGATCATTGCATTGCTGATAATAGAAAAGTCCATTACATTCCATTGTGCCATTACGTATCAATCTCTGTGTACAATATTCCCTTGATTCTGCCCCTTTCCTCTGCATCAATTCATGGAGGTCATTCCAGTTCACATGGAATTCCTCCAATTCATTATTCCTTTTAGCACAATATCATTCCATCACCATCAGATATCACAATTTGTTCAGTCATTCCCTAATCGATGGACACCCACTCATTTTCCAAATTTTTGCTACCACAAAAAGCATGGCTATAAATATTTTTGTACAAGTTTTTTTCCCCTCATTATCTCTTTGCAGTACAAACCCAGCAGTGGTATGGCTGAGTCAAAGAGTAAGCATTCTTTTAAAGCTCTTTGAACATAGTTCCAAATTGCCCTCCAGAATGGTTGGACCAAATCACAACTCCACCAGCAGTGTATTAGTGTCCAAATTTTGCCACATTCCCTCCAACATTTATTACATTCTTTTTCTGCCCTGTTGGCCAGTTTGCTACATGTAAGGTGGTACCTCAGAGTTATTTTAATTTGCATTTCTTGAATCAGGAGGGATTTAGAACATTTTTTCATTTGCTTATTGATAGTTTTGATTTAATTGTATGAAAACTGTCTATTCAGGTCCCTTGACCATTTGTTGATTAGGGAATGCCTTGATGTTTTGTAAGTTTTACATAGTTCCTCATATATTTAGAAAATTAAGTCTTTGTCAAAGAATTTCAACATAAAAATTTTTCCCCAGTTTCTTGCTTTCCTTCTAATTTTTGTTGCATTGCTGTTGATTGTACAAAACCTTTTTAATTTGATAAATTCAAAGTCATTCATTTTACATTTTGCAGTATTCTCTGTCTCTTGCTTGGTCTTAAATTCCTTCCCTTCCCACAGATTTGATAGGCATACTATTTGTTCACCTAATTTATTTATGATTTCACTCTTTATATTTAAGTCATATATCCATTTTGAATTTTTCTTGACATAGGGTGTAAGATGTTGATCTAAACCTATTTTTTCCCATACTATTTTTCAATTTTTCCCAGCAATTTTTCATCAATGAGTTCTTGATATTCCAAAAGTTGGGTCTTTGGGTTTATGAAACACTGGCTTATTAAGGTCATTTACCCCTAGTCTCTTCCATTGATCCATCCTTCTGTTTCTTAGCACCATATTGTTTTGATGACCACTGCTTTATAGCACCATTTAAGATCTGGAACTGCTAGTCCTCCAATCTTCACATTTTTTCCATTATTTTCCTTAATATTCTGATCTTTTGTTCATCCAGATGAACTGTTATAATTTTTCTAATTCTATAAAAAGTTTTTTTTTGTAGTTTGATAAGTATAACACTGAATAAGTAGATTAATTTGGATTGGATTGTCATTTTTATGATATAAGCTAATCTTACCCAGGAGCAATTAATATTTTTCGAATTGTTTAGAATATCAAGTTTGAATTGTGTGAAAAGTGATTTGTAATTCTTTTCATATGATTTATGTTTTTGTCTTGGCAGATAGATTCCTAAGTATTTTATTTTGTCTAGAGCAGTGTCAGGCAAACGTTTTAAAGAGTGGGCCAAAGGAAAGGAAATGTTCATCTGTCAGTCTGTTTCTAAGGCAACTCTTTTGAAGTTTCATTGTATTGTATCCTATTCAATTTATTGATCAAATTAGGAGGCCAGATAGAGCATTTCATGGTGCCACATCTGGCCCACTAGCCATAGTTTGCCCATCACTGGTATAGAGTGATTTTTAATGGAATTTCTCTTTCTAGATCCTGCTGCTGAGTTGAGTTGGAAATATATAGAAATGCTGATAAGTGATGTAGGTTTATATTGTACCCTGCAACTTTGCTGAAGTTGTTAATTATTTCCACTAGTCTCTTGGTTGTTTTTTTCTGGGGTTCCTTAAGTATACCATCATATCATCTGCAAAGAGTTATCGTTTAGTGTCCTCATTGCCTATTTTAATCTCTTCAATTTCTTTTTCTTCTTCAATTGCTATCACTAGCATTTCTAGAACTATATTAAATAATACAGATGATAATGGGTTTCCTTACTTCACTGCTGATTTTACTGGGAAGGTTTCTAACTTGTTCTCACTGCAGATAATAGTTGCTAATGGTTTTAAATATATACTATTTATTATTTTGAGGACTGTCCCTTCTATTCCTAAACTTTCTAGTGTTTAAATAGGAATGATGTTATATTTTGTCAGAGGCTTTTTCTGTATCTATTAAGATAATCTTGTGATTTCTGTTAGTTTGGTTGTTGATATGGTCAATTATATGGATGATTTTCATATTATTAAACCATCCTTCCATTCCTGGTATAAATCCTACCTGATCATAGTGAATAATCCTCATGATAACTTCCTGCTAAAATTCTATTTAAGGTTTTTGCATCTGTGTTCATTAAGAAGATTGGTCTATAGTTTTCTTTCTCTCTTTTTTGGTTTGCCTGGCTTTGGAATCAGTACTATATTTGTGTCATAAAAGGAGTTTGGCAAAAATCCATCATGGTTTATTTTGTCAAATAATTTGTATAGTATTGGGATTAGTTGCTTTTTAAATGTTTTATATAATTCATTTTTGAATCCATCTAGCCCTGGGAATTTTCTTAGGAAGTTGCTTGATGTCTTATTCAATATATTTTTCTGCTATGGGATTATTCAAGTATTCTATTTCACCTTTGTTAATCTAGGCAATTTAGATTTTTGTAAATATTCATTCATGTCACCTAGATTTTCATATTTATTGTCATATAATTGAGCAAAGTAATTCTTAATAACTACCTTAATTTCTTCATTAGAAGTGAGATCACCCTTTTCATCTTTGATACTGTTAATTTGATTCTCTTTTTTCTTTTTTTATTAGATTGACTAGTACTTTATCTATTTTATGTGTTTTGTCAAAGTACCAGCTCCTAGTATTATATATTCATTTGTTTTTTTCTTTCAATTTTATTAATTTCTCCTTTGATTTTTAGGATTTCCAATTTAGTTTTTATCTGGGAATTTTTAATTTGTTTTTTTTTCCTAATTTTTTAAGATCCAAGTCCAATTCATTGATCTCCTTCTTCTATATTTTGTTGGTATAGGCACTCAGCATTTTAAATTTTCTGCTGTGTACTCCTTTGACTGTATCCCACAGGTTTTGATATGATGTCTCCTCATTGTCATTCTCTTTAATCAAGTCTGTAATTGTTTCTATGATTTCTTATTTGACCCACCCTTTTTGAATAATTAAATTATTTAGTTCCCAATTAACTTAAATTTGCCTTTTCATGGCTCATGCTCATTATATTTTTTACTACATATGAAAAAGTGGCATTTATTATTTCTGCTTTTCTGTATTTGTTTGCAATATTCCTATGCCCTAGTAGGTGGTCAGTCTTTGTATATGTACCATGTACTGCTGAGAAAAAGGTATATTCCTTTTTACCCCTGTTCAGTTTTCTCCACATTTCTGTTAACTCTAATTTTATAGCATTTAATTTACTTCCCTTAATTTTCTTATTTATTTTTCAGTTCATTTTATCTTGTTCTGAAAAGGGAAGGTTGAGATCTCCCACTAATTTAGTGTTACTATCTATTTCCTCCTTGAGTTCCTTCATTATTTCCATTAGAAAATTAGATGCCATGTCATTTGGTGCATAAAGGTTTAGTACTGATATTACTTCATTGTTTTTAGTGCCTTTTAACAAAATGTAATTTCCTTCCATTTCTCTTTTAATCAGATCAGTTTTTACTTTGGCTTTGTCTGGTATCATGATTGTTACAACTGCTTTTTTTTTTTACTTTAGATGATGCATAATAAATTCTGTTCCAGCCTTTTACCTTGAATCTGTATGTGTCACTCTGCTTTAAATGTGTTTCTTGTAAGCAACATATAATAACATTTTAATCCATTTTACTATCAACTTTGGCTTAATGGGTGAGTTCATCCCATTCACATTAAGTGTTTTGATTACAAACTGTGAATTGCCCTCCATTGTAATATTCCCTTTAGATCCTGCTCTATTCCCTTTCACTCTATTCCTTCTCACAAGTATTTTGCTTTTTGTTACCTCCCACCCAGTATCCCCTTTCTTCTATTACCCCCCCACTTCCCTTGTCTTGTTCTCCTTCTCTTTCTCTGTAGGGTAAGATAGAATTCAATGCCCCAATGAGTATATTTATTTTTCCCTATCTGATACAGTTACAAAGAGAGTAAGTTTAACCATTGTGCATCACCACCCTTATCCTTCCCTTTCTGCATTGATTTTTCTTGTCTCTTTATGTTATATAATTTATCCCATTCTCTGTCTCCCTTCCCTTTTCTCTCAGTGTAACCTTCTCTTTCAGCCCTTTATTGATTTTTACATGTCATTCATATGCATAGATATCATATCATACATAGATAAATTTTCCATATCATCACATTAACATATATATCACTTTATCATATATCATCATATACATAATATTATCATAATTAGCTTACTTCTCCACACTCTTTCTGAGTAAATTCCTTCTATCTTGTTTACTACTAAGAGTAATTTTTGAAAATTACAGAGATCCTCTTTCCATGTAGGCACATAAACATATTTACCTTAATGAGTCCCTTAAATTTTCTCTTTCTTACTTAACTTTCTGGGCTTCTCTTCTTTCTTGTATTTGACCTATATATTTTTTGTTTAGGTCTGGCTTATTTTTCAGGAATGCTTGGAAATGTTCTATCTTATTGGATGATCACATTTTCCCCCCAGAAGGAATATGCTTGGTTTTGCTGAATAGGTGACTCTGGGTTCTAAACTCAAATCTTTTGCCTTCCTGAATATCATATTCCTTGCCTTATGATCCTTTAATGTAGTGACCACTAGGTTCTGAGTGATCCTGAGTATAGCTCTGTGGCATTTGAATGGTTTCTTTCTGGCTGTTTGAAGTATTTTTTTTTTGTTGACTTGATGGCTCTTGAATTTAGCTATTACATTCCTGGAAGCTTTCAATTGAGGCTTTCTTTCTGGAGGGGATCTGTGAATTCTTTCAATTTCAATTTTATTTTCTTGTTAAATGGATTTCTGGGTGGGTATCTTTGATAATTTCTTATAATATGATATCCAAGGTTTTTTCATCATCATGGCTTTCAGGTAGTCCAATAATTCTCAGATTGTCTCACCTAGATCTATTTTCTAGATCAGTTGTTCTTTCAATAAGATATTTCATGTTTTCCTCTTTTTTTAAATTCCTTTTATTTTGCTTTATTATTTCTTAATTTCTTATTAAATCATTAGTTTCTGTATTGTCAATTCTGATTTTTAAGGCCTTTTTTTTCCTTCTGTCATTTTTTGATTCTCCTTTTTCAATTGGTCTGTTTCTTCTTGCATCATTTCTTCTTGCATTACTTTACTTTATTCTTGCATCACTTCCATTTCTTCTAGCATTACTTTTCTTTCCTATTACTTTCCTTTCTTCTTGCATTACTTTCATTTCTCTTCCACACTTTTCCTCTATCTCTTTTAATTGATTTTTGAAGTCTTTTTGAGCTCTTCCAGACTGGGTTCCATTTCATATTTTTCTTTTGGACTTTGCAGGTGTTTTCTTTGCTTTTGCTCTCCCCTTCTATGTCTGTACCTTGTACTTTGTCTCCATAATAAATCTTTAGTTAGATATTTTTGTTTGTTTTCTCATTTTTTCCATTTAATTATAGTTAGGCTTTGTTTTCTGGGAATTTGGGTTAACCTATTAAACTTCAGACCTTTGATTATGCTATTTTTGGCTTATTTTTTGATCTGTTACTAATTTAGTAGAAGGTCTGATGGGTGAGAGCTCTGATAGCCCCCTCCATGTGCTGATTCAATTGACCCTTGAGATGTTGCTAGCTTAAAGAGTCTTCTTATACTTGGGTATAAGCTTTTGATCTCACTCTCTATCATGGGGACTTGGAATTTGTGATGAAAATGAATGAACTAAAGCCCTACACAACAAAATGTGTGATAAAAATTTACATTGTAATTAAACAATTTTCATCAAAGAATTAGTCATTTTATTTCTAAGGCAAAAATAATAGTGAAATTTAGTATTCTTTATTATTTCTGGACTGCCAGATAGCAACCCACTGATGTATCTGTAAACATGAAAAGAATAGGAATGACAGATATTTAAAATTCACATCTTGAAAGGTCAAAACTCTATAGTATGCTAATAGAATCTTTATATTACTATCTTTCCTGCTCCTCAGCAAAGGAAAATGGATATGTTTTCTACCTATTACCAAATGTCTCCAAATCTCTGTCCTTAAAATAAATCTTAGTCTTCTATCAGTTTCTTTCCAGAAAATTTAAACTTAGGGCAAATATTTCTAAAGAATAAAGAAGATAGATGGATAGATGAGATAGATAGATGCATACATAGTTAGATCGATAGATAATAGATATGCACAAATTCATATATGCATATGTGCTTAGATCTATTATATACATATCATATATATCTAGATGTATAATAAATATATTATCTATATGCACATATACCTATATATACCTACACATATATATATGCCAAATACACACACATACATATCAAATGCATCTACTAAACCAAAATTTTGTGTTTATATCCCTGTGTGTGTATATATACATGTATTCATGTATACATATACACATATATGTATACATATATAAATAAATATATGAGTATATATGTATAAACATGTATATACTAGGAAAAGCAATCATGCATATAATTGAAATTTTATATTTAAGTGAATAAAAATCAGGATTTCAGTTTGGCAGTACACATCCATCAAGTTCATTGGATAATTAAATTAAACTCTTTATTGGCATAAAGTTATCTTTGAAATGGATTCCTGAATTTTTAATTGGATACTTTCTAGTTAAAATTGTATAGATGAAAATAGCATTACAATTGAATTCTATTCCACAGTAGAGTGCTGCAACCTTATTGTTCATTTTCTTATTCTCATTAATAACATTTACATAGTACTTTAATGTGTTCAAAAGTTTATGTATACATTATCTTATGTGATCATGTGAGCTATAAGGAAATTTAGTCTCATTGAGATTAAACAACTTATCCCTTTGCATATTTATAGGATCATTGATTCAGAGCTGGAATGAATTTCAGAGTTCATCTCATCCAATCTTCCCATTTACCAGATTAAGAAAATAAAGTCCCCAGAGGTAAAAAAAAATTCCTATGATGTTCACACAGTCAGTATGTGACACTGCCAGAATTAAAATAACAACAACAACAAAAAAAAAAAACAAGCCACAACGCTTACCTTCCATTTTATAATCTATGGTATTTATTGGTTCCAAGGCAGAATGGTAAGAACTAGGCAATCAGGGTTAAATGACTTATGCAATGTTATACAACAAGGAAGTGTCTGAGGCCATAACCTCCCATCTCTATGATTGATTCCCAATTCTCTTAAGTATCTAGCTACCCCCTAGTGCTAGAATATTAACCAAGGTCTTATGACTCCAACAATCTTTTTCATAATACCTTCCATACTTAGTCTTAAAAAATATTAGCTTAATGGCTATATCTAAGTGAACATCAAAGTTACACATTTATTCCAAATAGATAGTACACTGTCTCTATGAAGAGGAGAAAGACAAAGCATAACAGTGACCTCTTAATAATATTCTGTCTTTCACTGTTGATATGACTCTCATTCTTTTCACTAATACACTTATTTTGATTTTTTTCTCCCCTGGTGTAGTGCTTTGGCCTAGAAACATTTTCTGTCTTCCTGAGTGACCTACATAAATTAATTAAATAGATGATCCAGGGAACTAGTACTGTCCATGTCAATGGGACAAAGATAAGATAACTAACCTATATGAATATTAAACTAGTGACTTTCCCTTATGAGGATTAAGCTTTAACTCTCTGAGTTAATTATTCTCCTCAGAGATTTTACCTCAATATAGAAGCAGGAAAATTAATCTTAATTCAGAAAAGGTCATTAAACATGTTTACCCATATTTATAACTTCAATTAGAGATATAGAACATATATAAGATATAGTCAGAAAATAGAAAGTAAATCATGAACAGATGATGTGGATCAAGATAGTTTTAAAGAGGAGTGACTTTAGCAATGCCAAGCTTGAGCTAGGACAGAATCACCTAGACTTTGTTCTAGAACATCACCATATGTAAGATGCTGAAAGTACTTACAGTCCTTCAACCTTGTAGAAATAACAAAACTGAGCAGCTATTGAAAAATAATAAGGTTAAAAGAGTAAGCAAGGATCTTGTGATTCCTCCCTTCAGTAGACCACAGCCCAGTCTGCATAGTTCACTTCCTCCCTTCTGCTATAGTTTCTAATTAGTGACCTTATCCTGTTTTTCTCCTCCAAGTACTCCAATATGCCTTAAAGTGGTTATTTTAATGTATGATCTTGTGCCACTTGCCCCAACCTGAAAAATTCCTACCTATAGTTCTGAAAACAAACACACACACACACACACACACACACACAAACACACACACACAAACACACACACGTACAAATTCATAGGATCTGATGGTGTGAATTTAAGATTAATAATATGAAAATGAATATTCTAAATACCTGAATTTGCTGGAGTTGTCCAACTATGTAGATCGGTGGTTCCCAAACTTTTTTGGCCTACCACCCCCTTTCCAGAAAAAAAATATTACTTAGCCCCCTGGAAATTATTTTCTTAATTTTAATAGCAATTAATAGGAAAGATAAATGCACCTGTGGGCATCACCACTTCCCTGGATCGCTGTAGCACCCACCAGGGGGATCTAGTGCCTACTTTGGGAATCTCTGAGTACATGGTGAAGTTATTTGAGTCTGACTGTATTAATAAATACAGAATGGCTTGAAAAGGTAACTAACCTGGAGAATGACCAGGAATAATCTCAATAGAGACAGTGGAAACCATTTCATACCCACTCTCTTACTCCCTTGGATGGGATAATTGGGTGACTTTTGTCATTGGAGCATATTCTATGTCCCACAGAAAAAATTTTCATAAGTAGACTCTTCCAAACTGAGTTATTTTTTAACTATTTCACTGCTATATAACCTTGATATGCACTCTGCTGGTTTAGGATTTCTAACCCACTATATTCCAAACTCTGGGAATCCAATTATTTCATATTTTCTCTCTTCCTAGAAATGTAATTGTACACCAAAATATGTATCCAAGAGCCTTTTTAATATTGCTGCTACCCTCCTTTCACCTGGTAATTAGTCACCACAGTTTTTGGAATTCTTCATCCATACAACACCAAGATCTCTTCTTGGATCTTCCCTTTCCAGCATAATTTTGTTAGAATTATACATTCAGCTGCTTGCCATCTAAAAATTGGAGCTATTTTGGCATTAGACTAAAGTCTTCTGCATGCACATGTAGATCTCTGATTAATAAAGATTATCTTGGTTTTAAAGAAATTCTATCTCTCAGGTGTTTACCTTTCCAAAAGAGAGACTTCAGTCTCATAGGACTCATGCTTCTCATGGTTTCTTGGGTAATCTTTCTCTTGGGGAACAAAAGTATTCAGAACCTATATGCATCTATATTTAGTATAGTATACCCCTTGGGTGTACTCCCACTTGGGGGAAGGGGTACCCAAGTTCTATAAAGGTTGTGCTTCACTTTACAAAAGAGTTCTTTCCGAAGCCTCATTTACTCTGAGTTCTTTGTAAAACTATGTAAACAATTGACTATTTAACAATATATAGTATAGCTTAAACAATCTAGTACAAATATATTTAGACTATTTAATGTTTTTATTAAGTTGTAAGAAGGTAGAAATAAGCACTTAGTACTTAAATATAAGATTAAGCTGGGCATTTTTTATCATTCTCAATATTTTCCATTTTTTTTAACTACATGAAAAAATAGAATTTTAAAACTTCAGTTATTTATGTTTGAGCCAAATTCTTGCCTTCCCTCCTGTCCCCTTTCTCTGATATGGCTAGCAATCTGACATAGATTTGAAATGTATAATAACTTAAAATATCTTTCCATATTAGTCATTTTGTGAAAGAGAAGTCAAAGAAAGGAAAAGTGAAGAAATGAAATGAAATACAAAATGTCTCAGTGTGTATTTCAGATTGCATCAGTTCTTTCTCTGGAGTCAGCATTTTTCTTCATGAGTTCTTGGGGATTTTCTTGGATCACTGTACTCTTGATATAAATAGCTATATTTTCTTAAGTGAGCTTATATATCTCTTTTCCCATATAACTAGTTCTACTTTTTAAAGGCCCATTTTATTAAGCGTATTTTTGTACCAACTTTTCTGTTTGGCCAATTTCTTTTCTTATTTTATTTTTTAAGTCATTTTTGAACTCTTTTCATTAGATCTTTTGGGGCCTGTGAACTATTTATATTTTTTATGCTTCATATGTAACTGTTTTGTCAATACTGTCTCCTATGTTTGTATCTTGCATTTCCATGTGATTATAGTAAGAGTCAAGATTTATAGTTTTAGGTTTTTTTATTCATTTCTTTTTTAATTTTAGTTAGCCTTTCTTTTATATTCCATCAATTTAATTAGAAATTTAGAACTATATTTTCATAATGTATGTTTTTATTTGCTCCTTTGTTGTTTTACAGAAAAAAAAACTCAGTAAAGATAAAAGAAGTTAGGCAAAGAAGCCAGAAACAAAAAAAATAATAAAAAAACAAAAAAATAGAGAATGGAAGTAAAAATATTTCAAATCATGAAAAGTTCCCATTATATCATTTTTTCTATCTTTTTTATTTTTAAATTTTTTCCATAGTTACATGATTCATGTTTTCTCCTTTCCCTCTTCTCTCCCCCATCCTGGAGTTGACAAGTAATACTACTGGGTAATTTATATATATAATCACTTGAACCAATTTCCATATTATTCATTTTTGTAAAAGAGTAATCCTTTAAAGCCAAAACCTTAAATCAAGTACCCATATAAACAAGTGATAAATCACCTGATTGTCTCTGTGTTTCTGTTCCTACATTTCTTTCTCTAGATGTGGAGAGTATTCTTTCTTATAAGTCCCTCAGAATTGTCCTGTCCTGCTTTTAGTAGCAAAGTCAATCATGTTTGATTGGCCTACAATGTTAGAGTCTCTGTGTTTAATGTTCTCCTAGTTCTACTTATTTCACTCTGCATCAGATCATGTAGGTCTTTTTAGTTCTTATAGAAATCTATCAATTAATCATTCCTTATAGTACAATAGGATTCCATCACTATCATATACTACAATTTATTCTGTCATTCTCTAATGAAGGGATATCCCCTCATATTCCAACTTTTTGCTATTTTGGTTAATTTCTGCCAGTTCATTTTGTGATTTTTACTATATAGGAAAGTAGAGCCCTATTTGTGATTTAGAGAGAGGGCTATCCTACATTTCTTTTCCTGAAACTTCAGGCTTCACTTCTGATTTACCCCAAATCTCACAACCTAGCTGCTGGTTCACTCTAGTAGTGGGTTTCCCTGTTGCTATGTACTAGTGGGAGACCTCACTATTGTCTTGTATTGAAGCAGAGACTAACTGCTGTATAGCTCCAGGAGCAGAGGATTCTGGACAGCTACAGGATCAAAGCTTTAATACTGGCCAGCCCCAAATGTTGGAGTTTTGATTTTAGCCAGCCCCTGAAGTAGAGCCTTATTAGATCTGGTTCCTATGGATGAAGCCTCACCACTGGCCAGGCCATGGTGAAATCTTCTAGGAGGTTTGTGTCCAGTTGGGGGCCTCAGGGCTGATGGGTAGGGCCCACATAAACTACTGCAGTGTTTTCTCCCTTTGTTTCTGTCTAATCATACTTTGCTTCCTTCTAAACTCCAATGAGACACATCTATTGTACTGATCCTCCAGGGTGTTTTGGTCCAATAAGATGGTTTTCTCCCCAAATATTTGGTATGAGGCTTTTGTTTAGGATTATTTGGAGGGGAATTTGTGAGGCCTGAGTAAAATAGCCTCTTTACTCCAACATGTTGGCACTGGAAATTCCCTAGACATTCTTTTTAACATTCCTAGATTTAGAAGTAAAATTCAAAGAAAAGAAATTATCAACATGGGCTTAAGAGTCTTGAAGTCTTGAATTAAACTCTTGAATTAAAAGAAACCACAAATGTCAACAAATCCAACCTCCAAAATCAATGCAGGAATCAGTTCTGTAACCATTACATATAATCAACCGTACTCTTCTGAAATACCTGCAAATACCATAAGCTAATACTTTAAAAAATTTATCATTAAATGACTACAACTCTTTAAAATGATTTCCTTATCTTAGGAAAGAATTTGCTTCTTTTAAACTTGTAAACATTGGTCATATGCAATGCATATTAAATCAATTCCTCTCTTTCTTCTACATAAAAAAATCAGTAAAATAAAATATCTTGTCAATTCTACTTCTTATGTTTAAGCATTTCAATTGTTTCAGGTATGTCCAATCCTTTCTGATCCCTTTTGGAGTTTGGGGTTTTGGAGGGGGTGTTGAAAGACATTCTGGAGTGGTTCATTATTTTCTTCCTCTTATTTTATATCCAAGGAAATTAAGGCAAAGCAGGGTTAAGTATCTTGTCCAGGGTGAAAAAACTAGTAAGTGTCTGATGCTATATTTGAACTCAGGAAGACGAGTCCTCTTTACTCCAGGGCTGGCATTTTATCACTTCCCTACATAGCTGTCCATCTTTAGACTAAGTACCCTTAATACCATTACCTTTTTCTCGTGTTTGCTCTCCAGATCTCTCTCTAATCTCTAATTTCCTTCATATAGAATCCCAACTGAGAAATTGAGTCTTGCCTTGATTCTTCTCATCTCTTGTACATTTCAACATATTCTCCCTCATGTCGTTATGTTTAGTTTAGGAAAAACAATAAACTCATACTTAGTAGATCCCAAGGTATTTGTAAGAATGATAATTCTTTGGTCAGGTAAAAATGTCTTTGCCTTTCACACAGAAGGCATTACATAAATTCTAATTGACTAATAATATAATCTCATCTATATTTTTATTAGGTTAGAGGCCTTTCTGATATAAGGTAATAAGGCCTGCTTTTATGAACAATTCTTCTCTGTAGGAGAGTATGAGTTAAAAACATTGCGTGTGAAAATGATGAATTTGGGATTTCTAATAGGTCTTTTCCTAAAAAAAGATAGAAAACAACAATGGGATGTTGTGCAAAAAGGGAAAAAAAGCAAAATTAGGAGATGAGAAAGAAAACTACACTAGGAGAAGAAGGAAGGAAGATATTGAGTGGGATGAATTATCCCAAATAAAAGAGAAGAGAAAGAGTATTTGCAATGGAAGGGAAGATGAAAATGGTGGAAGGCAATACTTAAACATTACTCTCAATACAGTTACTTAAGAGGGAATAATATACTCATTTATTTTGATATAGAAATCTATCATACTATAGTGAGGTAAAAAGGGATAGGAATAAGAAAAGGTGAAAAAGGTGTTTATAAGAAGGGTAGATGTGTTTGGGAAATTGTTGCTCATAAGTAAACCACTTAGAGGAACAGAGTGAAAGGAGAAAGAAAATAATAAACAGGATAAATGTAAAATGGATGGAAATACATCATTAATTGTCATAACTGCAAATATAAGTGGGATGAACTCATCATTAAATTGGAATTGAGTAGAAGAACGAAAAAAAACAACATAATCTTGCAATATACTGTCTACAAGAAACTCATCTGAAGCAGGGAGACACACATAGAGTAAAGGTAAAGAGCTTATATAGAATCTATTATGCTTCAGTTGAAGTTTAAAAAAAGACAGAATAAAAATCATTATCTTAGACAAAGCTAAAGAAAAATCTAATGATAAAAGATAAGGAAAGTAATTTCTTCTTGAAAAAAGCTACCTTAGATAATGAATTAGTATTAATATTAACATATATGCAGAAAATATCATAGCATATACATTTTAAAAGTTGAAGTTAAATGACATACAGGAGAAAATAGTAAAATTATATTTGTAGATATCATCATTCACCTCTCAGAATTAGATAAATTTCACCAAAAGACAAGCAAGAAAGAAGTGAAAGAGGTGAATAGATTTTTAGAAAAATTAGTTATACTAGACTTCTGGAAAAAACTGAATAGGAATAAAAAAGAATATACCTTTTTCTTAGAAGTACTTGGCACCTGCAAAAAAAATGACCATATATTAGGATTTTAAAAACCTCATCTGCAGAAATGCAGAAACGCAGAAAATAAGAAATTTGCATGCATCAATAAATTAGAGAAAGACTAGATCGGTGATTAATTCATAAAACTAAAAATGTTAGGAAAGGAACAAGTTAAAAACACTAAACATCAAATTGAAAATCTTGAAAATCAAAGATGAAATCCACAAAATTGAAAGTAAGAAAACCATTGAAATAATAAAAACAGATTTTATAGGAAAAACCATAAAGCACAAAAATCATTCATTAAAGTCAATTTATAAGAATAAAAAAGGAAAAGGATGAATTCACAATCAATGAAGAAAAATAAAACAATTATTAGGAGTTATTTTACTCAATTATATATCAATAAATTTAATAATGTAAGTGAAGTAGATGGCTATTTATAAAAACGTAAATTGCCCAGATTAACAGAAGAGGAACTAGAATACTTAAACAATTCATCTTAGAAAAGGGAATTGAACAAACTATCAATGAATACTCCAGGAAAAAATCCACAGGGCCAGATGGATTCACAAGGGGAATTCTATCAAACTTTTAAATAACAATCTCAATGCTAATCCTAAATTCCTTTTATGACACAAATATTGTGAAGATACCTAAACCAGGAAGAGCAAACAGAGAGGGAAAAAAAAAACTATAGAGCAATCCCCCTAATGAATAATGAAGTAAAAATTTTAAATAAAATACCAGCAAGTAGATTAGTGTTGTTTCACAAAGATCATTCACTAAATTCAGGGAAGTTTTATGTCAGAAAGATAGTGATGATTTCACAAAAGGAAAATTGCCAGCATAATTGACCATATCAGTAATCAAACCAACAGAAATCATATGATTATCTCAATAGATGCAGAAAAAAGATTTTGACAAAATACACCAACCATTCCTATTAAAAATACATAGGAATCAATGGAGCTTTCATTAAAATGATAAGTAGTATCTATCTAAAACTCTCAACAAGCAATATCTATAATAGGGATAAGCTAGAAACTTTACCAATAAGATCAGGATTGAATCAAGGATGCCCATTATCACCACTATTACTCAACATTATAATAGAAATGCTATCTATAGTAATAAGAGAAGGAAAAGAAATTTAAGGAATTGAAATAAGCAATGAAGAAAGAAAAATATTACTTTTTGGATAATATGATATTACACTTAGAGAATAAACTAAAAAAATAGTTAAAATAATCAGCAACTTAAATAAAATGTAATACATAAAATAAAACTATAGAAGATACTGTACTAGCAGCAATGCAATGATTCAGGACAATTCTGAGGGACTTATGAAAAAGAACACTACCCACATCCAGAGGAAGAACTATGGCAGTAGAAACAGAGAAGTAAAACAACTGCTTGAACAAATGGGTTCTTTGGGATATGATTTGGGATATAGACTCTAAAGAACCACCCCAGTGCAACTATCAACAATATGGAAATAGGTCTTGATCAATGACACATGTAAAAAACAGTGGAATTGCACATTGGCTACAGGGGGTGAGGGGAAGGGTGGAGGGAAGAGTAAGAACATGAATCATGTAACCATTGAAAAATTTTCTAAAAACTAAAATTAAAAAAAATAAAAAAATAATAAATCTAATCATGCCACTCCACTATTAAATAAGCTCCATTACTGCCCTATCTTCAGAATACAAAGCCCTTTATAAATCTAACTGTGACCTACTTTTCTAGTCTTTGCGAACTTAACTCACCCCCATTTACACCAAAATTTTGTGACACTGATATCCTTGTTGTTCTTCAAACAAGACTATCTTCAGGCTACTCACATTTTCACTGACTGATCTCCAAGCATGGCATAATATCTCCTCATCTCTGACTCCTGGTTTTCCTAGTTTCTTTCAAGTCATGACAACAGAAGCAAAACAAAACAAAACAAAACAAAAAAGTGATAACTAACACTTAGGACATTCTTACCAGGTGCTAGGCCCTGTATTAAATACCTTAACAATATTATCTTATTTTATCTTCACAGAAAACCTCGAAATTGAGTGATATTTTTGCTCCCCTTTTATAGTTGACAAAAGTGTAGAAAAAAGAGATTAAGTTTAAGTGAGTTGTCCAGGATCACACCTGAGGCCATATTTAACCTCATGTCTATGAATCCAGGCACAAGCCTCTAGCCACTATACAATCTAATTGCTAAAATCCAGCTTCTTTGAAAAGCATTTCCTAATCCCTCTGAATCCTCATTTCCTTCTTCTACTGATTATCTCTAATTTTTCCTACATATAGCTTATTTTGACAAGATTTCTTGCATGTTTTATCTCCCCTATTAGAGTATAAACTTCTCTAAGGCAAAGACTATTTTTTACCTTATTTGGAATCCCCAGGACTTGGCATGGTGCCTCTTACATAAATTGTGCTTATTACTTTACTGATTACAAAAAAAAGAAAAAATATGTGTATATATATATATATGTACATACACATACATGTAAATGTAAATATATTAAAATTAATATATACATAAGATACTACATGTGAAATATCAGAATACATTTGTTCATGTTACATATTATAATTATAATATATACTATATATACATGTGTGTATATATTGTTTGTCAATCCACCAATATTGCTTTTGTATATACATCTATCCCTTAGAACCTCATAATAACACTGTGAAGAAAGATAAAAATTATTACTACTCTCATTCATAAAATGATGAAATGGAGGCTCAAAGAACCTTAATGGAACTTTTTTGGTGCCAAATGGGTTAAATCAGATGATCCTTGGGTAATGATATTTAAGCAAATTAGGCTGGCATATGAAAACTGGTATATGATGGCTAAATTGGCCAATAGTTTCTTTTCTACACCTATCCACTTTGATAGTCAAGCTTAATTTCCCACCTTTGTGTTCCTATTTTAGGATTGTAAGATTTGGACCACTGAGCAGTCATGATAGGGATCCATCTAATTTATCACACTGCTGAGATTATTTTATTGGCCTCTAGTTCAGAAATGGTGAAGTGGCCCCCTGAATTGTCAGGTTTCCCCAAGAAATGAGGTTGGTGTATAAATCCCACCAAGTTCTAGGACTCTATGAATATTTGGTGCTCCCAGAATTTATGTTGAACAGAAAACAATGAACATGCATTTGTGAGAATATGAATTATCTTGGATTTTAAATTCTGTCTGAAAAATAGGAAATTCAACTAGTGCTATGCCTCTGTGGGATTCATTTTCTAACAACCTGGGGTATATCCCTGACTTGTCTAGGAAAAAAGTCACACAAGCTCACAGAAAAGAGCCTTGGCAGCCATGGAATCTACCTCATATTTCAATAAAAATCCCCAGGTCCAATAAAATTTCATTAATTCAAAATCCATTTCATTGTTTTTTTTTATATTTTAAACCAAGGCTAGATTTGATCGTAGGTTTTTTCTACTTGTGGATAGGAGGAAAGGCTTGTTAAGTAAATTAACATTGTAAACAAGACACAAGAAAGATGCTTAACCTACTTAGAACAAATGTCTCTCAAGACATTTATGCATTTACATATAATGATGTGTTAATTAAAAACATTTTATATATTCATGAAAGTAGTCCCTTCAGGACCTCTATGTGGCACCAATTTATTAGCCTAGTTTCAATAACTGCATGTATTTAAAATCATGAGAAAGAGGACAGATTTGAAGAAAGGAGAAAGAAATTAAGAATGGAATTTTATTCCCTAACTTCCATATTTGTCTTAGCGGTGCCACATTGTTACAGTCTCTCAGACATCACTTCCTTTGCCATAGCGTCATCTCACCACATATCAAGCAATCCTATTTGATGCATGTTGTACCTTCATACTTCTCTAACTGCTAATTGTATAAACTATCATGACTCTCTCCAGAGACATGCAATACTATGGAAGACAAAGATGAAAATGTACAAAAAACCTCTCCAGAATGTCTTGACTCTCTCACTTCCTGAATGTGGTCAACCACAGCCTTCCTCTAAGTCTTTGTCAATACACCTTAGAATAATATATGATTTTAACTCTTTCTAGATACTTTTATAAAATTAACTTCCATGTATGTAATCTGTGCCAATTTGATTGATTAGTTTTTATAGTCTCAATGACTGTATATCTTAAAGTCAGAATTGCACTTGTAACTGAGCAGAACATTCTTCCTATATTGCTCTTTGTGTCACTCTTTTGAAGTTTTGGTTCCTCCTAGTGATTACCCAAATTATTGTTTCTATCCTCTAAAAATAATCCTGGAGGACTTCTAATGGCAAGATGATAGAGTGAGGAGGAAAGTTTGCCTGATCTCTCCCAAATTCTCTCCAAACAAATTTAAAACAAAGCCTCTTATCAAATTTTGGATAGTGAAGTTTTCCAACTCAGAAAAAAACTTGAATATTCGGTAAGAGAAGGTTTGTTTCCTTGGTGTTGGAGGAGAGCACAGCCTGGAGTTAGAAGCTTTAATGGGACAGACTGTTCACCAGTAGGGGAAGAATAAGACCTCCAAATCAGAGGAATCTCAACCCATCTGAAGCAAACAAGTGTCCTGGCTCCAGTTAAAAGCCAGTAACAATGCCTCAACTTGGACTAAGCTTCTAGGGAGACACTGACCCAAGTGAAAGTAGGCTGGTGGTGCTCAACAGAATCTAGACTTCCAGAAGGGTCCTGCCTGCAGTATAGGCCACTAACAAGACCCCCACTATACCATACAGCAGCAAGGCCATACTCCCTCAGGCAAGCCATCAATGAGAACCCTCCAATGGGTAAGCCAGCAAAAAGGACTCCAACTATGCAAGTTTGTAAAGATGCCCTCCCTTTATAAGCCAGCAGATAGATCCAGAGGGTCATGCAAACTATAAGGAAAGCCTTAAGCACTATAAGAAGCCTAGGTCAGTTATTTCTCCAACCTAGGAACAGAGCCCAACTTTAACATATGGGACAATGTTACATAATTAACAGGAAAAATGAACAACCCCCCCCCAAAAGTCTAACTATACAAAGTTAATATGATGACTGGGAGGATCAAGGCATAAACCTAGAAAAGAACAGTGTCAAAATAGCTGTAAGTGGAAGCTCAAAGAAAAATGTGACTTGGCTGTCTATCAAAAGAATTTCAGGGGCAGCTGGGTAGCTCAGTGGACTGAGAGCCATGCCTAGAGACAGGAGGTCCTAGGTTCAAATCTGGCCTCAGACACTTCCCAGCTGTGTGACCCTGGGCAAGTCACTTGACCCCCATTGCCTACCCTTACCACTCTTCCACCTATAAGTCAATACACAGAAGTTAAGGGTTTAAAATTTAAAAAAAAATTAAAAAAAAAGAACTTCAAAAATATAGAGAACAAGCTCTATATTTCTGGGGGTTCTGAATGGCATTTAGTGGCATCAGATGGAATGAGAACAGTCAGACTAAATGCTTAGCTCATAACTGCTCCAACTTGCCATGGAGTCTTGAGTTTAATATATAGTGGTTTCACACAAAGAGCACAGAGAGAGAATCACAGCTGCAAAGGGGTTACAAATTAAACAAGATTCCATTAAAGTCTAAAAAGTAGAGAGATAGGTCCAGGGTCAAAGGACAAATTCCAACCACCAATTAGTAGGAGGTTAATTTTGGGAGCAGAAATATATTTCATAGAGATCCTAAACAGATTGAGTCCTGTACTCTTGGTTTACATGATTGCACCTGGTCAGATAAAGTCTTGTCTAGCTTTGTCTGTTTCTGACCTTGATTGTCTAAGTAATATATTTTTTAGAGTTCAGCCTTCTTAATTATCAAGGAGAGAAATTGTTAACTCTGTACCTTCTGGCTTACTAGGAACTTAAAGCTTTTCAATAAGTCTATAATGTTTTTCCAATAAGAAAAGGTATGGGTCATAAAAGGGGTCAAAAGAGGGGTATCAGAGTTTTATCTATTCTCTTATTGGCTTCCCACATATTTCCCATTTTTCTTTAAATTAAAATGATTTATTACAGAGGAAAAGTTTTAATAATGAAAGGAGTCATCAATTAGTCATATTCATCAGCTATAGCTGAATCTGATGGGATTAACAGATTATACTGACAGACCATGTTTCTCTCTATTGCTTTCAACATCCCCTCCTTTTGTTTTAAATTGAAGAGATTTTAATTCAACTTGAATTGGCCTTACTGTAGGACTGAGTGATGTAATAAGAATTGGCAAGTAAAACAGAATTATAAGGATTAAAAAGGATACCCACATGTTGGGGTATGTGAATCTCTTTTATGAGATCCAAGGGAAGGTGGTCTCCCCAAAGGCTCTTGTAAACATAACTAACTTTTATGTTACACAAATTTGGGGATAAAAAGAAAAGAGGAAAAAACCAATGATCAAATGTGCTAGGCACATTGACAAAAAGCCAATTAGGTGGTAGTCCCCTTTGGCATAAGAGCGTACTTTCAAAACAGATGCATTCAGCTCCCCATAGTTCAATCAACTGCACCCCAAAGTTCATTTTTGGATCTTCTTGTTGCAGTGTAGGTCTCTGCAGGAATCTTCATGGTGTCTTCTTCCAAACAGGTTCATTGTCTGGAATCTGGGGAGGTGACAAATTTCTTATCCTGAAATTACTCTCAAAATAATTTAAACTTTACATTATAGATTATAAAACATACATTATCCCCTGAAGAGGGTTAAGGGTGACATTCAGATCTGTTAAGAATACATGCCTGAGTTTTGGGGTTGTATGAATCAATTGGTAAAATAAATTTAAAAAATTTAAAAAATCCAAATAAAAGAGAGAAGAGACAAAAAATAACTTGTGAATGAAAAGTAAAAAATCAAAGTCTTATGTGCAAAAATGTAGGGAAAAATAAACTTATAGCAGGTCCTTGAATCAAGGCCCAAATAAAGTGATTTAAGCAATTCTGTAATTACCCATTCAGAAGCCAAGACTATAGAAAGTTACATGCTTATAAGAGAAAGAAAAGGACAAATTTTTTTGTGAGAACGGGAAGTGACTTTCCCTGGTCTGATTTGCCTGTATTTGAGCCAAGATGATGGCCAACCTTTGGTACTTAACTAGGATGAAGCTCAAGGAAGTCCAGCTTCTAACTTGTTAGAAAAGCTGCAGCCCTAAACCCACACTAAGTTTAAGTCCTTCAGTATTGGCATGAGAAAGTTTTGTCAATCCTTCCTGGATTGGTATGGTCTTTTTTGACCTTGTGGTATTAGGCATTCTGCAGTTTCTCATGAATCCCATTGGACTTGGTGGTCTCCTTAACCTTTTGGCTCTTTTGCTCCCTTCTCCTGGAATCAGAAGAATCATTAATTACAGTCCCATAATATTTACCACTTCATAGCAGGTTTCCATAGACTAAGGCTTTGTGGGTATGCCTTAATATTAAACTTATATTACTGAAAATTAAAAAGGATTAATGTTGATAATATGTACTTTAAGTACAAAAAATGAGAAAAAGGAAAAAAGTCAATTATTCTCTAAAAGAAATAAAAGGAAAAGCAATAAGAAAATTAAAAATTCAGGGGAAAATACAATATTTTTAAGTAAAAATGTTTTAAAAGTCAAAATTATATATATATATAGTTTAGATTTAGTGAAATGTCTTTTTCCCAAAAAATCAGATCCATTTCCTATATAAATAAAATAAAACTTCGACCCCCATATTATAATTCTGGGGTATTGTTTGTTTCTTCATACTTGTAATTAGTTATTCTAATAGATGGTCAGAAATTATACAAATAAATTAATTTACAAGAGGTTTAAACTAACTTTCATTGAAAAAAAAACTTGGGGTGGGCACAGTTTCTTAAGTAAACAGTGGAACATATTGGCTTGCTTTATATATTCAAATTTCTGAGGCTTCAATTATTATATCACTTTACTTCGATTATAGCAAAAGGAGGGAAAGGAGTATAAAATTGTTTGATTTCAGGTAAGAGTCAGGGATTATTCGTCAGTGATAACTTTCTTTTGAATGAAGAATCCAATTCAATGATCCATAAATAAGTAATATCAATTGCAAATCAAATAACTTTTACCTTAAACAGTAATTATTACCATAGCACTTGAAAGGTTTCCAAGATTTATATACACAATGAAAAACTCTAATGTTACAAAATATGATAAACAAGTTTTCTTTTTCAACAATTTCTCAATGAATAAATTATCTAGTAATTCTTTCCAGTAATATAGAAAAAGAGTGAACAACTTTGCTTGGAATTAAGTTTTCATTAGTTATCTTGATTAGAGAGGGTTAAGGCAGGGGCTGGTTATTCCCTTAACTTATTGTGATAGTCAGTTTACTTTAAACTTTAGTTCACAATACAAATCATATATTATTGCAAATAGGCATGATTAATTTTTAACAAATAGCTTTTACACATAGTTTACATTTGAACATGTTTTCGGTTTTCACAAAGTAAGGTACATGTTTTGATAACATTCAATAACAATTTTGTTAAAACCCAGTATTTGTATCAGCTTTGCTTGCAACATTATTGTCTACATCACATCATAATTTAATGAGGCTGCTAATTACTCCTTTAGGTTCTAAATTTACTGTAAGAAATGGGTTAATAAGTTTGTTAGAAGTTCTAAGTTTTTTAGAAACAAGGAAAATTCCTTTCCTCAGTAGCAGTTTTTTATGACTATTTAAATCATTGTACTTGTAAGATTTATATGTTTTGATTTTGATATAAAATTACTCTTCAAAGGATATTGATTTAAAAATTCAAAAGTTGCAACCAGGTACCTCGGAATCTTCCTACATTTGCAAATAATAGTCTTATTTCAGGTCCCTTAGGATTACTGAGATGATCAATATTTCTAGTTAAATGCATTCTTATATTACACAGTTATAATATTAACAAGTTTGTTAATTAGTTTTAATTGCATCAAAATCACTACAAAGTAAAAAACATTATAATAATATTAATGCCATCACAATCAAGTACATATTAACTATGAATCCAAATTACTTTGAGGGTTATGCATTTTGTTATAATTTTATATTCTGGATTTGAATGCATTACTACAAATCACAAATATTATGAGAATACAAATTAATTTCTTGCATTATAATGCATGTCAATTTTCAATAACATTTTATAATAATAGTTTAATAATATTTGAATTGTTTTTTCCTAATAGTTTTGATTATTACATTATAATCTCAATTCTAATCTTAATCTATTCAGTTAATCTTTAAGGACTAGTGAAATAGTGTACATAGGAAACATAATTTGACTAGGATCTAGTACCTTAAAGCTTAGATTAAAGTTATTGCAATAGTAATTTTTTGCATATTCTGATATTAGTTGAAACAGAGATAACTACTGAAGTTGAGCCAGATTTACATTAACTTCTTATTAATTATTTCACTTTACTGAGTTTGAGTTGGTATAACTGTCACAAAAACCCATTAAAGTCTAAAAAGTAGAGAGATAGGTCCAGGGTCAAAGGCCAAATTCCAACCACCAATTAGTAGGAGATTAATTCTGGGAGCAGAAATATATTTCATAGAGATCCTAAACAAATTGAGTCCTGTACTTTTGGTTTACAGGATTGCACCTGGTCAGATAAAGTCTTGTCTAGCTTTGTCTGTTTCTGACCTTGATTGTCTAAGTAATATATTATTTAGAGTTCAGCCTTCTTAATTATCAAGGAGAGAAATTGATAACTCTGTATCTTCTGCTTTGCTAGGAACTTAAAGCTTTTCAATAAGTCTATAATATTTTTCCAATAAGAAAAGGTATGGATCATAAAAGGGGTCAAAAGAGTGGTCTCAGATTTTTATCTGTTCTCTTATTGGCTTCCTGCACAAAAAGACATTTTAAAAGTACTTTAAAAATCAAATAAGAGAGCAAGGAGAAAAATTACTAGAAGAAATCAGATTAATGCAATAATATCATAAAACAATTTTTACAATTTTCTAAATTACAGCTTAGTAAAGGAAGCATAAAATTTTGGGGAAAGACATACAAAAATTGACTGAAGAAAACAACTTAAATAGAATTGGCCAAATAGAAAAAGAGATAGAAAAATTCACTGGATTCACTCCTTGTAGAGTTATAGCAGCTCATTGAAAAAATTAATTCCTTAAAATTAGAATTGGGCAAATGAAAGCTAATGACTATATGAGATAATAAGAATCAAACAAAAATCCGATGAAAGATTTCTATGAAGTTATGGGAAATGAAGTGATCAGAACCAGGAGAATATTGTATACATTGACAGCAATAAAGTATATTGATCAACTGTCAATGAAAACTATTATTAGCATTGTGAGTATCCAGGAGTAATCCAAAGGACTCATGATGAAAAAGGCTATCCACTGCCATAGAAGGAATTAAAGGTATCTTAATGTATTTCCTCCATGAATTTTTCCTAGCTTACTCATATTGTCTTCTTTCACAACATGATGAACATGTAAATGTATATTGTATAATTGCATATATTTCCTGTTATATTAAGGATGGGGCAGTTTGGGAGGGAGGGAGAGAACATGGATCACAAAGTGTCATAAAACTGACAAGAAATCATCAGGGGAAACTGCCTTGATACCATTGAAGAAGAGGGAAAAATAGAAATTGAGAGAATTTTCCCAAAATATCACAAGTCATTTATAGAAAAGTTTAAGGTAGTGTTAAATTTTCACAATTTACAGTAAGTACAATCAACACCTTTTTTAAAAAGTCCTTTTCTTCTGTCTTAGAAATAATACTAAGTATTGGTTCTAAGCCAGAAGAGTAGAAAAAGATAGACAACTGGGGTTGAGTAACTACTGACACAGAGCTAAGAAGTGTCTTAGGAAAAATTTGAATCCAGGACCTGCTATCTCAAAATTTGATTCTCTATCCGTTGTGCTAACTAGTTTCCCCAGCATAGTTTTACCATATTTTTTCCTTCCACTTTTGTTCAGCAATGTATAAAAAGGGAAAAAAGGGAATGTCTAAACATTTATTCAAGATTAGGGTTTGTAAAGATATAATAAAAAAGAACAATGGAGCATTATATGCTGAGATTTTAGCAGAAAAAAATGTAGACATGAACTTATTCTGTAAAAAATATATGGAAGTGAATAGAATGAAGATAATTATGATTATTAGTCATGGAAATAATAAAAGCCTGGAAGGATTGTAGGTGACAATAAGGAAGAAGAATAAGGCTACTGATCTTAAAACTTACAGAGTCATGATTTTTTTTAAAAATATGACTGAGAAGTAATTTTAAGTTTGTAAACATCAAATTTCAGCTATGAGGTAGAGAGAAAACACTCAAAAACCCTCAGGGTGCAATGGAAAACCAGATAGCAAAGTCCAGGAGTCCTTGAATTAACTGGGTCAGACTAAGATTTCAGGCATCTACAGGTAATAGAACCTGCATAAGATAGAAGGATTAGGAAGGATTTAGGAAGCAATGACAAGGTACATTGTGGTCCTCTAACTCACTGGAAGTAATAGATGATTTCTGTTTATCATTCAAGTTTTATGAAGATGGATTCTCAGTAGCACCCATAGGAGGAGAAATAAAAGAGCGAAGAACAACAGGAGGATGCCCTTTGGTGACAGTAAATAATTTATTCTAACTTCCCAGACTATGAAAGAATACATCCATTTCCATAGTAAAGAAACATTACAAGAAAAGTCCCTAATATTTACTCATTCCTTGAACCCTCTCAATAACAAAGATTTCTTAACATCTTATATCTTGATAAAGATATCTCCATGATAAAAAAATATCTCTACATACCTTTATATTTTATTATTTGTTACTAATCCTTTTGCAATTTACTCTCTTAGAGAATAAATATTAAGCAGAAAAGATTGTTAATTTGATTTAGTAGATACATTGACTTCATATATTCAACATTCATTATATTTAAAAAATATATTTTGATGCATTTCTCCAATTGAAAAGAGAAACAAATTTTAACATGTGTTTTCTGATTTTTGTGATCCATATTTTTCTGTCCTTCCTTCCCTTCCTTAGGTTACACATGTGCTGCCATACAATAAATATTTCCATATTCATCATGTTATGAAAGAAGATATATATCTCTTATATAAGTGGGAAAAAACTCATGGAAGAAATTATGTGAAAAATAATTTGGTTCAATCTGCTTTTAGGTTCTATAAGTTCCTTCTGTGACAGTGGATAGTCTTTTTAAACATGAGTCCCTTGTAGTTGTGCTGAATCCTTGTACTGATGAAGAACATACATTACTGCTTTTACCGTATATAACATTCTCCTGGTTTTATTTGCTTCACTTTGCCTCATTTCATATAGACTTTTCCAAGTTTAATTATTAAAAAAAGAATGTTAACATATTTTTTAAAATAACCGTGATTACTAATTTTATTTTTAAAAGGTATTTTTGAAGAACTGCAGAAAAAATTATCACTTTTTATAATGAATATGTCAATATTATCTTTTGATCATTAAATATATTGTCTTAACTACGGAAACAATTTGCAATAGCTTAGAGTAGATGTCATTTCTTTAGCTTGAAGAATTTTAAATATAGCTAACATTATCATCATGATGTTTGTATAAGTATACAACAGGAAAAAAATAGTCTCCTATGTTAAAATAATTCATTCAGTAAACTAGAATTACAATGATATTCTTTGCCCAGTCTAAAGAAAAATAAATGTATTAATATAACCATTATTTAGCAAAATTATTTTGTACACAACTAACAAAATAAAATAGAATGTAAGTGAACCAATGAAGGAAATGAAATAAGCATAACTAGGCTGTGGCATAGCAGCAAAGGGGATCCATCAAGCACTTAGAAGCTTTCTTTGATTTTTCTTAAAATCATTGGGATTTTAGTTGAGCAAATGAATTATCCAGTGGTTATGTTTTTTTCTTATGAGAAACACACGTTAAAATTGAAATGGGGGGGGGGGGCACTGGGTAGCTCAGTGGAATGAGAGTCAGGCCTAGAGACCGGAGGTCCTAGGTTCAAATCTGGCCTCAGACACTTCTCAGCTGTGTGACCTTGGGCAAGTCACTTGACCCCCATTGCCTACCCTTACCACTCTTCTGCCTTGGAGCCAATACACAGTATTGACTCCAAGATAAAAGGTAAGGGTTTAAAAAAAAACTGAAATGGGTGCTTAGACCAAAAAGTATAACAGTGACATGAGATTATTAAAATTAATCCTGATTTTGCCCCTATGGAAAGCTATCAACCCTTTAAATGTCACTAAAACATCAAAATAATCTTCTCCAGTTCTAAGTATATGTGTGACAAATGCACAAAAAGGACATATCCTAAAATTTTTTACTTTGTTGATTGTTGGATTTTGATGCCATATATATATATATATATATATATATATGTATATATATAAAATCATTAATTAAGTTCAGAAAAAATAGTTTAGACATACAACAAGCTCCTTACATTAAATGTAATGGAGCCCCTTACATTAAATTTAAATTAACCTTTTTTTTAAAGTGTGTGTATCTTCCATGAAGTTCTAAATAGA
>NC_058133.1:351279975-351360885 GCF_016433145.1 Gracilinanus agilis
TATATATATACATATATATGTATATATATATACATATATATGTATATATATAAAATCATTAATTAAGTTCAGAAAAAATAGTTTAGACATACAACAAGCTCCTTACATTAAATGTAATGGAGCCCCTTACATTAAATTTAAATTAACCTTTTTTTTAAAGTGTGTGTATCTTCCATGAAGTTCTAAATAGACTTCTAGCAACGTGGTTTCCCAGTAGACAGAAGCCTGTGCCTTAACTCTGTATTACATCTACTCCACAGTGATTGTGACCACTTTTGTAGAGTATGCCTCTCTCTTTTATTTATTTTTTGATATTATAGATCAACAGAATAAGATCATTTGATTGTTTTTAGCTTCCAAATAATTTTGTGAAAATTTTGTGGATGGAATTTGAATAGAAGACACCATGGAAGAGCCCCTTATGAAAATATTCTCCTCTATTAAATTGAATTAATCGAACCTCAGTAAGCATATTTGGATATTTTGCTTTCCTCACATTTCAGTCAATGGTATGATAATATAGAGTCTCATGTGGAATATAATTTATTAAAGCTTGACTATTCCCTATTAAAAACATTATCAATGATATTCTTTGATTCTTGTGCAAATTGTTTTCATTTCTGTATAAAATTGAGGAAGATCATACATGAAAGTGGGCATATAAATAAAGACATTTATATTTACTGGCCACTTAAAATATTAATAAAATTCAAGTTCTTTTAAAATTATATTCCTCATATTCTGTCCTTCAAATACCTTGTAAATCAGTTCTTCAAAGCTCTCACACTTGTTTCAACTCCAGAATGGATCTTTATGCATCTTTGGATTTATTCTATTGTATTTCCCTTTTCTATTTTTTAACTTCCACAAATGTCATCTATAATTGATAATCGTATTAGGGACCATGTTCAAGTATGATTACTCAACTTCCTGTTATGGCAATAAGGATTTTTTCCTAGCTTTATTTTTAGATCTACAGAAAGCTGTATTCTAAATATAAGCTAACTGTCTTAAAAGGCAGATAAAAAAGTCAGTGAAATATACGCAACATTAAGAGATGTTTAGTGTACAGATATTGTGAGAAAGATGATAAAGTAACAATTAAAATTGGGTTTTGCCAATAAATGTAAGGGTGAAAAAGGGTTTGATAAATATGAGTTAAAAGATTGTGTTTGCTGTTTATAAAAATAATTAAATTCTCCAGTCAAAATGACTGTAAGCAGCTTTTATTTATAACAAGGTAGAAATATTAAAGTGGGAAATATAGGAAAAAGGTTGAAAAGTTGCCTAGCTACAAGAACCTGAAATCCTAATCCTAATGCCTCCAGACTGTGATGTGTATCCAAAAGCAAATCTCACCAGAATCCAAAGTCCTAATTAGGAAGCCAAAATCTGAAGAGCCAAGAGACGCCGAAAAATACATTGAGTACCTTCAGCACACACAATACTGACCACCAAGAATCACACCAGAGCTCATGCTGAAGAGAATATCTTACCAAAGCCCCAACTGAAAGAGAGGGTCTCCTCCCCAAAGAACCAAGGAAGGACTCTCTCTCAATCTGTTTGGTTTCGCCTTTTATAGTCCTTTTTACATGTCACTTCCTGTCTCTCTCCCATTTCACAGGAACCAATCACAATTTCTCAATTTGCCTAGCACTGCCCAAGGGAGCATAATGATAAATTGCACAGCAATACAGACATGAAGATGATGGATAGTTACCTGATTAGAATATAGAATGAACCGAGCCTGGCAGGAGGGGGCAGTTGAGGCTCAGGTATAAAAGGAAGGATTTGAACTGAGAAGAGATCTCAATTTGGAGATTGGGTTTGAAGTGGGTGGGGTTTTGTTAAGGGTAGGTCATAGGTCAACTTAATTTACCAGCAAACTGCAGCAACCAATTTCATCATCCCTGACCCTGTGTTAACTTTACCTTGAATAACCTGATCCTGAGTTAATCACCAAGAAGAAACAACAACATCTAAAGACAGAGTAACCTGATTTACGTTGAGGCCAGTCTGGCCCAACTAGACTGGCAACTGGCAAACCTGACCATCATCAAACCAAATACCATCATAACATCATTAGTCTTAGTTACTTAAGGACTTCCTGTTTCCCTCCTTCCCAGTCATTATCCTGTATCCCTTCCTAAGCCTGTTAGTAATAAGTCTTCAAACTTACCTTAGATTTGGTGTCATCTCTAATTTAGGGCTTAGTTATTACATCATTGGGATATTTGAGGGAAGAGGAGAATTGTACCAGTTATAGCAAAGTATAATTCACAGTAAATCTAGTATTACCCAACTGAGGCCAGAGATTCAGTTAGAAATGTGTCTGCAAAATTCTAACAACAGATTCTTTATCTGGCTGGCTACTCTGGAACACTGTTATATCTGAAGTTGGATTTAGCAGATTCACCATATCTTAACAACAAATATTGCTGTGGGGGTCCTTTGTGTTTCACTACTACAACTTAAGTGTTTCACTTAGGTATCACCCACTATACCAGCTTCAAACCCTCGTAACATCAGGATTATCATGACATAAGTGACTTGTGAACTGTCTTGCCTAGTGACCAACCAAGTACTAAGTAGGGGCACTTCAAATTCTTGACTGATTAAATTAAATATTTCTGATTGATTACATTAAAGTAAACAAAGAGAGTTCAATTTTATCTTCACAATAATCTCCTTCCACTCTACTTTTAGGGAATGGATATGTGATTAATTTTATTTTCTTTTGCAGTTTCATGTAGAAATAATTTTTGACAATTGTTTTTGGATATTTAAGGATATAAATTTTCCTCATTCTCACTCTTCCTCCTCTCCCTGAAGAGATAAATAGTCTGATATAGGTTATTTTATATCAGTGGTTTTGTTGTTATTTTTGTTGCTGTTTTAGTAAAAAGGAAGATTAAAATATCAACTCAGAAGAGGGCAACAATATTAAAAAAGGAAAGATGTGAAGCCTAAAAGGAAAATTTTAAAGGATGTCAGGCACTGAAAGAACTCCTAGAAGAATTTGAAAAGAAGTTTAAAAATCAAATAATAAAAGAACTGACAGAAAAACTGAATAGTTAGGAAAAATTCACTGAAGATGTCATCTTACTAGAAGCAATAGGATAAAAGAAAAGGGAAGCAATAATACATTGAAGAAATGAACTCCCAAATGTAGAGAATGGTTCAAATGGAAATGGAGGCAAAATCAACACTGAAGAAAACAACTCTTTAAATAGTAATATTGGCCACATTGAAAAGGAAACACAAAAATTCAAGGAAGAATTATAATTGTCCAAATTATAATAGGACAAATAAAAACTTACAAATCCATAAGACATTCAGAAAAAAAAATAAAACAAAAATCAAGAGTGAAAAAATAGAAGGAAATCTAAAATATCTCTCAGAAAAATAAAAATTTCTAAAGTCAGATTTTTTCTTTCTCTTTTCCTCATGTTTCTAGTTTTATTTTTCCCATTACCTTCTCTATCAGTTGAGGCTCTTTTCTGTTCTTGGAGGTAGAGAAGCACTTTCTCAAACTTGCAGAGTACTCTTCCCTGGTGCTTTCAGTAGGCCTGGTTCTTTGTTTCCCACATTTTGTCTTTTGAGGGAATGGCCTTATAAGTTTGCTATTGGGAGTTTTGCAGTTGTCTTGCAAAGCTGGATTCAGCACCCCATGTTATCAGTTCCCCTGTTGTTTTGTAGGCTTAGCTAGTCTGCTCTATTGTTACTGTCTCCTTCCAAATGGCTTGGGCTAGGAAAGTCACCTACTCTAGGCTCTGATTCCTCAAGCATTCTGGTATTTAATTGCCTCAGATATTCTGCTGCCATGTGGTAGTGTGTAGGTGTTTGCAATTCAGTGCCATGCAGAGTAGTTTAGGTTGAGTAAGACCCTGATCTGCTGTTTTGTTGCTTAAGGTATTCTGCTACCACATGGAAGTGCATTGGTTTCCTGTCATCTAAGCTTTTGCTACCACTGTGGAGTGGCTTAGCTTGGGCTGTTCTCCCATTCGTCTGCTTTCTTGCTTTAAGTGCTCTGCTACCACTTGGAAGTGTGTAACATTCCTGTCCTCTACCTAGGCAGACTACCTGAGGCTTGGACCTCCCCCTCCCTCACTGCTGTAATGCAAGGTGGCTGACAGAAACTTTTTGCTTCTGTAATTTCTAATGGTCACAAAAAGTCAGTTAAACCTCTTAGAATGTTCAGAAAGTCAGTTAAACTTAAATCTATAAATAGAGGTGAAGTTCCAACTGACGGAAATTTTGCCTTCTGGCTTTCGCTGTGGCTGGAGGCTTTTGCTTTGGCCTTTCTGCTTTGGCCTAATTGCTTCGGTCTTGGCCTGTGCTTATTTTGTTTTGGGGAAATTTGGACCTATCTCATTTCTCTGAACCTCTCCCTGATCTACCATCTCCATCCCTCCCCTTCCCTGATTTTCCTTTGGGTTATGGTTGGAATGGAGGGCTTGGTGATTGAACCAAATAAAGGGGAATTTTTGATATTGGGTTTTTGTTTCTTTAGATAATTGGAGTATCCTCAAATAAGTTATCCCTGGGTTTGATAAAGACTTTATTTAAAAGGCAGTCAAATCGTCCTGCCTGGGAGAGCCGGACTCTCTCTGTCTAAGCTCTCCGTGACCCATCCCCCACCCTCACCCCTCTCCCTAGCAGCAATTAGAAAATCCTGAACCCTTCCCCCCTTCTGATTGACCCTGGTATTAATAAATCCCCTTGTTACCTATTCAAACCCTGTGGTGAGTCATTGTGTCGAAAATTAAGACAAGGGCCAAGAGGAAAGAATCATTTTCCTTTATTTCTTGAGACAACTGGGGCATCCATCTTGAAAGGAAGTACCTCCCTGAGACTTCCTCCAGCCATCAGTTTGACTGGCAGGGAGGGGCGCTCTTGACCCCTCCCTCAAGAGATTTCAAAACTAGCAAGAGAAACCCTCCAGTCAAGCCTAAACTGTTTCTTACTGGCCCTAGTTTCCTCCCTGTATCCTCTGTCTCAAGCCTTTGGGAATAAACCTGTTTGAGCTGCCCTCTCCTACATACTCCATTTCCTTTATCTCCAATATATCTTCCCCTACCTTCATTCCTCCTCCTATCACTTTACAAATCCCCTATTCCCCTTTATCCTTCCTCACACCCACCTACTCAGCTTATTTTTATTTTTATTTTTTGATAACACTGCTTAGTTGCCTCAGGTTCTCTGCTTCCAAATGAGTTTTTAGATTCCCTGTTTTCTCTAACTTTGATCCCTTTGTGAAGTGACTTAGGCTAGGCTGGTCCCTCCTTCTTCTGCTTCATAGTCATAGTCACTCTGCTGTCACATGGTAGTTTGTAGGGTTCCTGCCCTTTTTTCTATTTTCCTTTGTTTTGACACAATTAATTTTCTATGTGCTAGTGTATGGGTGCAGGGATCAGGAAGCAGTATATCCCTTTATTGTCACCTTAGCTCCCAGCATGCAAAATGATAGATATTGTTAAACAAAAGAAAATCCAAAAAGCAGATTACCAGATGGAAAATTTTCTTACTAGTAGTTCTATTAACTGCTACATGCTCCATTGATATGAATGAGCCAATATTTATGGATCTTATAAGTGTTGTTAACTTGCATTACTTTAACACTTGTTTCATCTCAGAATCTCTAAAACACCAGGTAACCACAATCTTGCAACAGTAATTAATATGAAAAAATATCCATCTTATTTTATATATGATATAATCAGTTAAAGCAATAATAGAGGTGTGTGCTATAATATCCAGAATAGTAATGTTAATAATAGGTTCGGCTAATTCAAAATCCAATATACCTCTACGATACCTGGATATGATTGTTGAAAGCCATTAGATGTAAAGAGCCAATTGGAGAAATAGGGTCAAATTTAGGGCCTGTTATCTGGATTCCCTACATGACCAATCCAGGCTGAGGCAGTCTTTGTGTTTGGTCCTGGTCACCTGAGCCCTGAAAAGCTCTGGTACCAGCAGGAAGATTAATCCAAAAACAACTTGACCCCTCCAAGAGGCTATTAGGAGTCATTTAGAGAAACAGAGTCTGTAATAGATGTTTTATCTGGATCCCATTACAAAAATCATCGGCAAGTAAAACTGCGTGTATGATTTTTCTGCACTGCATGTCAGATGCAGATAGACTGGACCATCTAAGGTAAAAATCTGAGGCTCCTCTTTTGACTCATTTTTAGATCCCCACATTCTCTCAATATTCTTATTGGAAAGCTTTGAGTCCTTAACCAGACCAGCAGCTACTGAGTTAACAATTCCTCTCCTTGACAATTTCTCTCCTTGATAATTAAGAAGCCTGAAACCTAAAAAATATATTACTTAGATAAGGACTGGAGCCGGACAATTTAGTCCAGACTATCTGACCAGGTGCAGATCTGTAAATCAAGGCAGAACGCAATTAGTAAACATCTCCATGAAATTTATTTCTCCTTCCAGAATTATCCCCTACTAATTGGTGGTTGGAACTTGGCCCTTGTCTTTGCACCCATATCTATCTTTTAGGCTTTAATGAATTGTGTATGATTTATAACCCCTTCACAGCTGTGATTCTTTCTTTGTGTTCTTTGTTTGAAACCAGTATAAAATAAAGTCAAAAATCCCATAGCGTGGGATCAGCATGGGCTAACCTCTAGTTCGGCTGTTCTCAGTTTCTTTTTCTTGTCTTAGCAATCCGATGCCGTAAAACGCCACTCAGGACCCCTACCATATAGAGCTGGTCCTCTATATATGATCTTAAACCACAGGCAGGGGATGAATGATATCCCTTGCCATAACCCCAATATCAAATAATCCATACAGTCTTCATGTGCCATTCTGCCAAACATTGACACAAAAGAACAGTTATACAAAATTACAATTGTGTTATTAGCCATAATGAATGACTAATAACCAATAAAACAAATACAACAATATTCTCACAATGATATCAATTTACAAGCAAACAGGACAACATAAATAATAAAGGCAACAAAAAATGGGGAAAAACCCTTTCTCTGGTCCTATTCCACACAGAGATTTTATCAATGACCTGGGGTGGGGGGTAAGCAGTTCTAAGTAGCTCACCACTGGCTGGGAACTTTCAGCCCACAGCCAATGGCTGTACACCCCCAAGGAATGTTCAGAATCCTCTGACTTCCAGTTTAGGTCTTTGTGTCCAAAAGAGAACTTCCTGTGTAGGAGACCGGAATGACAAAAAATGGGGACTTAACAAGTTAGGGAGACTGGATTTAACTGCTAAGGAAAATGTCTGTTAACAGAAGTGGCAGTTAGGCCTAACTGTCACCCTGCACCATCTAGGCAAGGGGCCTATGGAAACTAGCAAGAAAATGACAAGAGTTTGCAACAAATTTAATTAAGGGAACTATGGTAAAGGATGGGAATAGGGGTTTCTACTACACTTCTAGACTAACAGCAAATCATAGGGTCAGGGGAGGGACTTACCTACATTCAGCTGAGACCTAAGCAAGACAGAGCCCAGAGAATAGCAGGACTGAAATGAGTATCTCACAGCAGTCTTGACACACTCCAGTGATGTTGCAGCTCTTCTAGGACCACTTGCTGTACTCTTTCAGGTGGGTAGATTCTGGGAGCTAACCCAGCCCAAGTTAATCTGCAACTCAGGTTGGGATTAATAGTCTCTACCAAAAATCTCCCACAAGTAGATGACAGTCTTCCTTCAGGATCCCAGGTAATCAGAGTACAAACTCCACTTCCTCTGAGGTCCCCCAGGGTCAGTTACAACTTGTCCCAACCACCATTGGAGTCTGTCTCAGAGGGAGAGAGCCACACTTCCTGCTTCCCCATTCCATTTGTAATTCTCAAGACCTTCCTGCTAGGTCTCATAAAAAATAACTAAGTAATCTTCCTCACAATATAAGGAATATTTTCCAATTTTGCAGAGAAACTAGAGTTTCAAACACTTCCCTTGCAACAAGTCTTATTATTCATTTTATTATTGGTTAACAACTTTTTCTTCTTAATTCACTTGCAATGCAACATAAAATACCAATTTCCCCTATCTTTGACTATGAGAACAATTAAAAAATTTTAATCAAATTTTCTCTTTATATTACATTTATTTTTTAACCCTTAACTTCTGTGTATTGGCTCCTTGGTGGAAGAGTGGTAAGGGTGGGCAATGGGGGTCAAGTGACTTTCTCAGGGTCACACAGCTGGGAAGTGTCTGAGGCCAGATTTGAACCTAGGACCTCCCATCTCTAGGCCTGACTCTCAATCCACTGAGCTACCCAGCTGCCCCCCCTAAATTTATTTTTAAAGCTGATCTTGTATATTTTTATTCATGTTGAATTACTTAGTTCTCTGAATTATTTTCTTCATTCTATCACTTAAAATTTTGTTTTATCCTTTTATTTTTAAATTAAATCATTTCAGATATCTTTTATTTTTTAGGATTCCATTCTCCTTGATTCTTTCTTTTAGCATTTTTTTAGAAATAAGCTTTTGCTACATCAAATAGGTATCAAAGTAATTCATATCTTTCTGTCAGTCTCCAAAAGTTTTCTAAAATAACTTCTTACACAAGAAAATCCAAGACATGTCCAATGCAATATACTTTGACAATTCTTCTATGATTTTTATTAGCAATAACTGATATATCTATGTTTAGAGTCATATCTATATTTATAGATAGTGAAGGATAGATGTCTAAATCTAGTTGTCTAACAATACATATCTAAAAATTGATAAAACTAAATCTCCAAATTTATTAGCTCAGATTAACAATAACAATAATAATAGTGCTAATGGTGATGTGATGGTGATGATGATGAAGATAATTATGATATTGACAAAGCATTATCTGTAGATATGTTTGGCAAAACAAAAAAGCAAACAAAAAAGGAGATGCCAGTCAGAGCAATATACTGTGGGTGATTCTATCTATCTATCTATTTAGATCGTTCTTTCTTTTTCTCTGTCTGTCTACATCTCTATATGCATGGATGTATGTGTAGATATGTATATATGTGTGTTCACACAATACATATCTAGATGTATGGTGAGAGAGAGAGAGAGAGAGAGAGAGAGAGAGAGAGAGAGAGAGAGAGATGTCTGTGTATAGGTTGAAGAATACATTAATTTGTTATTTTTAAAATAGATGCTAATTTTTTAGAAGTATTCTTTTTAAGTGTAGTTAGTTTCTAATTTAATTTTAGTTCATCAAAATCATTTTATTGATATTCAATTCTAATTATGCTCACCTGCTATTTGACATAATTCAAGACATTGGCATTATTTTGCAACTATTTTATTATGAGACAATTTTCATTAAATTCAGATTTCCAATGCCTTCATATTCTTCATCTTCCCCCTCTTCAGTTTTAAGTAATTCCTAAATTTCTCCTCATTTCATCTACTATGGCTTTAGGAACAGATTTATTCAAATAATTATCCTGAATTGATCTTCGATGTATTACATTACTTTAATCTAAGGATCTTATTGACAAAAAGAAGTGTTAAATTCTTGACTATCACTGGTAAGATCTACTAGAAATTTTATTATTATTCATAACTTGTTCCTTATGAAAGGATCCATATCTTCTCTCTATTTCATATGCCATCAGGGTTTAATTCTTTTAATTGTCCACGCCATTTGAATGAAAAGTAACACAGTTACTGCTTGTGTTCAATTCAGAGGCCTTTGATTGCTTTGGCTTGCTATGCTTAGACTCATGGACTTATGAAGGAGTCTTTCTTAGCTCTTCAATGGACATGGTCTCCCATTGTGGGCAATGCAACTTGAAATAAGCCTAGATGTGATTCAGACTGCCCTTTACAAATTGCCTCCTGACATGCTGGATGTTATCCTCAGCTGTCATGTCTCTGAAACCTAGGATAGTTTCACCTGCCTCTAATAGCCTGTACAGGTAAAGACTTGGGTGTTCTTTCTCTCCTTGCCTTAACTTCTCAAAGGACGCCCATGCATTTGATCTTCTTGCATGGAGCCTCATTGCTTCTGCTAAATCCTCCCTGCACCTTTTAAGATAAGCCATGTTTGCATGTGAGGATAGCTCTAAGTCCTGATGTTGTTCTGGCCACGAGGCAAGATTGGAGCTGCTTCTTGTTTTGGCTATAAATTTTGCCTTCTCACCAGGGTGTATAATTCAGAAAGGAGCAATTACATGTCCTCAAATGTTGGGTTGTAAAGTCTCACGGACCATTTGTATTCCTTTATTGATTGATGTGGATTTATATAGAACTGGGGGAACCTCCTTTTCAAGATCTCCAAATCACCCCCTGAAAAAGGTTTGTAACCTTTCACATGTATAATGCCTGCATCAGATTGTATCACTACCTTGTCAGTAACTGGAAGGATAGTTACAGGAGCTACCTTAGCCCCTGCAACCTGTTGTTTTCAGTGTTCTCATCTTTAGCTCATTTAATATCACCCCCCTTTTTCAGTATGACTGTACTCTCAATAATCTCTAGCTGCATGATTGTTTTTGCATCTAGTTCTTTTCTTTCCCTGATCTGCTTGTTGATTTCAATTAAGGTCTTCATGTGCTCCACCAATTGCTCTAAAACTGGGTTTGTTATTTCTGTTCTCCCAAAGGTAAATGCCAACACCATCATCAATATCATTAGGGCCCCATAGAAAGTTGCAGTCATGGCTATCCCTGATGGTACATATGCCAAGGCATCACCCACTGATATTGTTAGCCACATGTATGCATTGTAGATCTCTATAACTTGTTTAAAAAAATGTGGAACTGTTATTAGCCATAAGGTGGCACAAGCCTGCCAAATCTCATATATCAGGACCCCAGAGCACCCCAGGATAACAATGGCTCTGTTGATGAAGCTGGCCATATTGATCACTTCCCAATCAGGTTCTGAAATAAAAATCCGAGGCTGGCTGGCCAAAACTGTTATGTTTATAGTAACAGAGATGTTGGGAAGCTAATGGGCTGGCCTGAGCTAGGAACCTGCAGGACTCTCTCCTCCCCCACACATAGGCTTGAGTGAGTAGGAAAGGGTAGGTACTTCTTGCTCTCAAATCCCTCCCCCCAAGCAGTTGGTTTTCAGTTAAATATGGAGGCAGGGCAGTGTCTTCAAGTAAGGCTCAGCAAAGGCAAATCTCTAATGAAGTTCACTTTCTCAACTTATATTCCCCACAGGTTCGATTGAGGGACAAAGGAGAAGCTTGATATCTTGATGTTAAGTACAGAGGAGGATCTGACTTCTTTCACTGGCCACTGAAGGAATCAAGCTTTATGGTAGCTGTGAGTATGCCCAAAATAATAGTAAGGCACAACTACTAAATGATGAGGTTTTATATTGATAAAAGAAGAAGGGATTGGCAGGGAAGGGATATCAAGGGTTGGATCAAATCTGGGAAGCCCTGAACTGTTAGGTAAAACTGCCCCTCCCCCCCAGGAGGGAGTGGCAGACTTTATATCAAGCTGGCCCTCAAAGCTTATAATAATCATTTCAAATATCTAAATAACTAAATGAATAACAAAATGCTATTACAATGAAAGTCTAATTCCACTAGACAGGCAAACTCCTGAGTAGAAATCAAAATGGCTTTTGCCACTATGGTTACCAAGGTAAACTCCAACAGGGACCAGTGAGCAAAGTGACCTGTTCACTTCAACCCCCAGGAATCAACAGTTAACTCCTTTCCAACTGTCACCTCACCCAGAGTTCTCCAGGGGGGTCCCCTGGAATTCTGGGTGAGGCTGGACCCTGTATCTTGCAGGAATTCCACCCTACCATTTTCCATGTTACAATTTCATATACCATCAGGGCTTAATTCTTTAAATTGTCCATGCCATTTGAATGAACACATTTCTGGCAAGTGGGATTTTGGTATTTCTAATTTATGTTGATGAATCTTGCCATCTTGTGATACCACATCATTAAAAATCATGTCTTGATCTCTCTGATATCCTTAATTAGATAACACTTTTGATATTTTTGTAAAGAGAAAAACTCAAAACTTTTCCATAGAATCTATTTCTCTCACTCAGGATCAGTTTCATAATATTAAATGAGGTAGTAAGTAAATCAGTCATTTTAAGACTAATTCATCATTACTTCTGAAATAATGCTAGGTAGCTATTTTCAGCTCTCCTAATGTCTCTAGGGCAAAGAAAACTCATTCACTCCACTTGAGTTCTCTTTGTTTTACTTTTGCCAATCTCCAGCTTCTCACAACAAGGATGATGCCTTGGACTTCATCATCATCATCTTCATCCTCCTCCTTCTCCTCATCATAATTAACAGTAGCAGCAGCACCACCACCACCATCATCACCATTGTTATTGTTAATCTGGGTAATAAACTCATAAATAGGGGTTGGATTATAATTAAATTATTATTTAGAACATTTTTCCAATTAGAGGCACAATACAAAAGCATTAATTTCCACCTATAAAGTGTAAATATTTCTCTTATTTATATTTCAGAGTAGGTCTTGATTCAACTAAAGAACAAATGTATCACTTCAATGAAGGGAAGATAATGGAAATTAGACAGCTACGGGAGAAAAGGTACTAGATCCAGAAATGATAATAATGAATAACTGCAAAAAATGAAAAAAGAGTAATGTATAAAAATTGCTGAATCCTAATTCTACTTGTAGAATATCTCGTAAATCTTTAACAACCTTCTGGGAAATGTAATGTCCCAGAGATTCCTTCAGAAATCTTTGCCTGAGCAGACATTGGCTGTCTTATTTCAGTTCATTCAACAGGGATAAATATAAAGTTACAATTTGGCACTGATTTCAATCCTGTGACTCCTTGATCCACAGCATATCCTCCTTTTGAGTAGCCAAATGTATTTTTCTAATAAGTCCGATCAGAAACTGTTAAATTTGGAAGGCAATATATCCATCACGTTTTTTGTCATTCTGAATTTTTGTATTACCAACCTGATATTGGATATCAACATATGAGAGCTAGGGAACTTAATGGTATATGTCTCAAAACTAATTTCAAACTACTGCCTGTGAAATAGTGTAAAAGAAAGAAATATGGAAATAAATACTTTCTGAATTAATGTTAAAAATGATGACTAAGGATTTTTAAAAATCCAATAATAAAACCTAAAGATTAAAGATTGTCTCTAGTTTATCTGGAGACTAATATAATTGTTTCATTTGCATTTCTTTGTATCTATATTTATTTCTCAATGTTAAAAAGGTGAAAGTTGGACTTAACTCCTTATACAAATCCTTTCTTTTTAGGGTTTCTTCTTTATTGTAAAAAGAAGGCTAATAGCAAATGTAAAAGTTCAAAGGAAGCATTTGAATAGACATTTTCTGACTTCCTTTCCCCACCCTCTGTCATATAAAATAAACTACAACTCAAGAGAAAAAACATTTTTGACTTACTAAACTTATCTTTACAAAATCTTTTAATCATTTCTTCCCATCTGTGAGAAAACTCACTTTTGTCTTTTATTTCAGAAATAAACCAAACTATTATATGTTAGATGGTAACTTTGCAATAGATCCAAGAGAAATGAAACAGGATAGATTGACTTCCAGCCCCTGTGCTAGTGTGAGTATGACTGATTAAACCATTACTGTGGATGGCATGCTGGTAGACAGAGATCAAAGGAGGCCCTCAACCCACCTACAGTGTTTTAAATAGTTCCCCAAATAATCCCTAGATAATCTCCACTTCCTTTTTCCTTCCCTGAATAAACTATACATTCTATTAGCTGATTATTAAACCTCAGACTCAAGCAGAAATATAAAATTAAGTGCTTCAAAGCACCTAGTCACATGACCCATGGACATAAAACATCTCCCTTGCCATTTAACAACTATGTTCTGTCAGAGTTAGCTGACAGTGGTAAAGAAATTGATCATTATCATCACTAATAGTGAATTAAATTGTTCCAGTAAAGAAGACCTAAGATCAGATATTTGGGAAAGGACTCATTTTATTTAGGCCCAGAAGGGATTGCAGTCATTCTTAAGGCTTAGTCATTGATTATTGTATTTTTTCATTCTCTCCCTTCAGTTATTGAAGTCTGAGATCATTGCAACCAATTTGTTTTTGTTTTTTTTAACTAAACAGCAACAGCCATTCTTTATTACTTTGAGATATGCTTACTCTTTAAAAAATTAATTAACTTATTTATTTAGAATATTTTCCCATGGTTACATGATTCATGTTCTCTCCCTTGCCTCTTCCTTCCCGTTCTCAGAGCTGACAAGCAATTCCACTGGGTTATACATATGTTATTGCTTAAAATCTATTTCCATATTATTCATATTTGTAATAGAGTGATCTTTTTTTTTTCTTCAAGACACTTACCTTACAAAGTATTGGCTCCAAGGCGGGAGAGTGGTAAGTGTAGGCAATGGGGGTCAAGTGACTTGCCCAGGGTCACACAGCTGGGAAATGTCTGAGGCCAGATTTGAACCTAGGACTTCCTGTCTCTAAGCCTGGCTCACAAACCACTGAGCTACCCAGCTGCCCCCTTAGAGTGATCTTTCAAAACTGAAACTCCCAATCATATACCCATTGAACCAGGTGATCAATCATATATTTTTCTTCTACATTTCTGCTTGCACAGTTCTTTCTCTGGATGTGGATAGCATTCTTTCTCATAAGTCCCTCAGTATTGTTCTTGATCATTGCTTGCTATTAGGACTGCTGCCAATTTGTAATCAGATTAAGATAAATTAAACTTCTTCAAAGGGTATGTGGTTAAGATGTCTTTTAAGGAATGAAAAAAAAAGACTTTGCTTCAGACAAATTCTTGTACTAAACATCCATTAATTTAAGGTGTCATTTTACTTGCAGGGCTGGTAATGAGAAGGGCATAGATGAGCACTGTGATAGAAAAAGGAGTAAAAAGAGATAATATGGAGACATGTACAAGTATAATGGTGCAACATTTTAGAACATATTTTGTGGGATTATCAAATTCTGAAGCATGTGGAACATGTGGAACAGAGAATATTCTACTAGATACTATCAGTATCTATGTACATGTGTAAAATTCAGGGGAAAAATGAGCCAATTCCCCCCCTCCCCACTTTAATTTAAAAACAAACCTGAAAAACAATTCCCCACAATTGGTCACTAGATCATGTTTATCTGAAAGTCTTTCTGTCTACATGATAAGTTAAATCCTATTGTTGTGGTAAAACCCTGGATCTGGACAGATTGCCCTTGCCAAGAATGACAAACTACAATAGCTAACTTAAAAATAGAAGAGATTTATAAATTTGAATATAAGTCAAACAGTTGTCCAATTGAATGGCTGAGAGACACAGAGCAGAAGGAATGCTGCCTCCTAGAGGAGATGTGTTCTGGATTTTTTATAGCCTTTTAACAACAGGGCCTACATGACTAGAAATAGGATGATGATGGCATGTTACTGGGTCTCTGAAAATGATGATGTGTCATATGTCCTGTTCTTCAAAGTCAAAGGGGGTGAACTATTCAGTTTAGAGAATAATCAGATATCTGGGATATAAAATAGATGTTTATCAGGAGCAAGTTGGGAGGTGTCTAGCTGTACTTATTATGAATGAGGGAAGAGGCCAGAGGGGATCTTAGTCCTAGTTCAAGGTCACCTTCCTAGTACTGAAGAAATGCAAGGAAAAAATGAGTCCTTTATGTACTCTCTGACCTGGCCCATAATCTTAGGTTTTGGGGTGTCTAGGGTAAGCCTGGACCTAGGCAATTTATATTTTTGTAAATATTCATCTTTTTCACCTAGATTGCTATATTTATTGCCATTTAATTGGGCAAAATATTTCTTAATAATACCTTAATTTCTTCTTCTTTAGAGGCGAGGTCATCTTTTTCATCTTTGATAATGTTAATTTGATTTCTTCTTTCCTTTTTTCTAAATTATATTAACAAGTAATTTGTTTACTTTATTTGTTTTTTTCAAAGTACCAGCTCCTAGTCTTACTTATTAATTCAATAGCTCTTTTACTTTCTTTTTTATTAATTTCTCCTTTGATTTTTAGGATTTCCAATTTAATTTTTATCTGCGGATTTTTAATTTGTTATCTTTCTAGTTTTTTAATTTGCATATCCAATTCATTGACCTCTTCCTTCTCTGATTTGTTTATATATGCACTCAGGGACATAAATTTTCCCTCAGTACTGCTTTGGCTGCATCCCATAGGTTTTGGTATGATTTCTCCTCATTGTTATTCTCTTAAATTAAATTATTAATTGTTTCTATGATTTTTTCTTTAACCAACAAATTTTGGAGAATCATATTATTTAATTTCCAATTAATTTTTGATTTGCCTCTCCATGTACACTTACTTATTATTATTATTATTATTATTACTATTGCATTATGATCTGGAAAAGATTAATTTATTATTTCTGTTTTTTTGCATTGGTTTTCAATGTTTTTATTTCCTAGTACATGGTCAATTTTTGTGAATGTAATGTGCTGCTCAGAAGAATGTGTATTCCTTTTTGTTCCTATTTATTTTTCTCCATATATCTATTAATTTAATTTTTTCTAAAATTTCATTCATATTTCTTTTCTCTTTCTTATTTATTTTTTGATTTGATTTATCTAGATCTTTTAGAGGAAGGTTTAGGTCCCCCACTATTATAGTTTTACTATATATTTCCTCCTTAAGCTCCAAAAGCTTATTACCTCTAATAAGCTTCAATTAAAAATCTGGATCCTAGGGGGCAGCTGGGTAGCTCAGTGGAGTGAGAGTCAGGCCTAGAGACAGGAGGTCCTAGGTTCAAACCCGGCCTCAGCCACTTCCCAGCTGTGTGACCCTGGGCAAGTCACTTGACCCCCATTGCCCACCCTTATGAATCTTCCACCTATGAGACAATACACCAAAGTACAAGGGTTTATAAAAAAAATCCTAAAAAATCTGGATCCTATACTATTTGGTGCATATATGTTGAGTACTGCTATTTCTTCATTGTATATTCTACCTTTTATCAGGACGTAATTAACTTCCCTATCTCTTTCAATCAGATTTATTTTTACTTTGACTTTGTCAGAAATTACGATTGTGATTCCTGTTTTCTTTTTCTCAGTTAATGCCCCAAAAATTTTGCCTCAGCCTCTCACCTTTACCCTGTTGTGTGTCTACCTGCCTCATGTGTGTTTCTTGTAGACAATATATGGTAGGGTTCCGGTTTTTAATCCACTCTGCTATCCACTTCTGTTTTATGGATGAGTTCATCCCACTCACATTCAGAGTTAAGATTACCACCTGTATATTCCCCATCATTTTTATTTCCTCTCATAGTCCTGCCCTTTCTTCTTTCACTATTTCCTTCTACAACAGTGTTATGCTTTTAATCAGTCATCCTATTCCTCACCCTATTTTACTTCCCTTCCTATCCTGTTCTTTCTTATTCCCCTCTAATTTTTCTTTAAGGTCTATTAAATTCCTTTCCCTCCATTTTGGTACTCCCTGCCCTACTCCCCACCTTGGTTTTTTTCCATCTCAATTTCCCATTAGGATAAGATAGAATTTTGTACCCCAATGGATCTAGTTGTTCCTCCCTCTCAGAATTGATTCTATTGAGAGTAAGGTTGAAGTGATAACTATTTCCACTTTCTTCTTCTCCTTCTTATAATATTATTCTTCACCTCCCCCTTCCATGCACCTTTTTATGTAGTATAACTTATCCTATTTTTCTTCTTCTTTAAAGTTTCTCTTGGTGTCATTTTCTATTCCTAAACCTCGTTTTTTATATTTCATCTTAAACCGCTTAGTATCCCAACATCTGCCTTGAATAATTCTATCTACTATGATAGTGAAAACAGTTTTGGGGAGTTACAAATATCCTTTTTTCCATATAGAAATATAAATAATTTCACCTTACTGGAGCCCTTAAAAAAGGAATTTTCCTCCCTCTTTCCTGTTTACCTTTTCATGTTTCTCTTGAATTTTAGATTTGGACATACAATTTTCCATTTAATTCTGGTTTTTCCTTTAGCAATACTTGGAAATCTTTTATTTTGTTAAATGCCCATACTTTGCCCCAGAAGTGTATAGTCAGTTTTGATGGATAGGTGACCCTTGGTTATAGACACAATTCTCTTGCCCTTTTCAATATCATATTTCAAGCCTTGTAGTCCTTTAGTTTGGAGGCTGTCAGATCCTGTGTAATCATTACTGGTTTTTATTGATATCTGAATTGTCTCTTTCTGTTTTCTTGCAATATTTTTCCTTAGCTTGGAAGCTCTTGAATTTGGCAATTATATTCCTGGGGGTTGTCTTTTGAGGATTTAATATAGAGGGTGATCTGTGGACTCTTTCACAGTCTGTTTAGCCCACCTGTTCAAGAACATCAGGGCAGTTTTCTTGGATAATTTCTTGTAATATGATGTCAAGGCTCCTCTTTTTTTTCCAGGTTTTCCAGTAGACCAATCATTCTCAAATCATATCTCCTGTACCTGTTTTCCAGGTCAATCATCTTCTTAAGAAGGTTTTTCATGTTTCCTACTAATTTGTCATTCTTTTGACTTTGTTTTATTAATTCTTGCTGTATTGTGAGATTATTAGCTTCTACTTGCCTAGTTCTAGTCTTTAAAGTCTGGTTTTCAGCTATGATCTTTTGATTTTCCTTTTTAATTTGGTCTATTCTGCTTTTTGTTGCTTCCAAAAGGTCAATTCTGAAGATGTTTAAGAATCTTTTTTTTTAATATACATTATTATCACAAGAAAAATCTTAGTTACTGCATTTCATACCATGAAGAACTTTCTTCCATTTTAATTGGTCCAAAGCAGTTTCTGGGGCTTAGATTAAACATAGTTGGTGAATTTTAATGTTGCAGTTTAATTTAATCTAAGCTCTAACAGCCCAGATCAACTTCCATTCTATATTTCATTCAATTAAATTGATTCTTTCTGACTGTTATTTATGTCTCTCAGCAGTACCACATCATTCCCTCTTGCTACTCCTATTAGGTTAAGGGAGGGGAAGGGATAAACATCTTGCTTTACTCACAGACACACAAATACAAATATACATGGTACTCATAAACAAAGAGAGCTCAGACAGGACCACAAAGAAATTTTTCCTGGCAACCACCCTTTGAGATAAAAGGACCTATTAGAGTGGTCACATATGCTCCCCAAAGAGTTGGGAGAACTTGAATGGATCTTGAGGTCTCTGATCTAAACTTCCTGTGGACATTTAGGGAACTTGGAAACTACCTTTCCCGTGATTCCTCTTACATAATACAGGTGGCAGGAAGTGTGATTATGTAGACAGAGATATAAAGACTCAGAACTTGCTTAGGATGATCTCTTTCCTATGAAGTAGCCAGGGGAAAGCATAGCAGGGCATTTGAATTAGATCTTAGCAGGCATGTGTTTTTTTTATCAATATGGATTACAATGAAACCCTAATATTTAAAATATATCCTTCTTTATTAATTATATTTGTTATAGAGCCCAAGGATGGGGCAGCACCCACACTTACTACATAGTCCATAATTTTTAGACATATAACTAGCAGCCATTTGGTCAGTGGAATCAGTCAAAATGGACTGTACCCATGAGTGTATAAATGAACCTTAAGTTAAAGAGACAATAAGAACTCTAGGGAAATGGTCTGTTTACATTCATTCTTCTAGAGATCACTCACCTAAACTGACCTAAGGAGTTGAATCTGGTTTGGAAAACAAAGAGTTCCTGTAGGCCACACATCAGAGAGTTACCTCAGCAAACAGCTTGGCAGGAGACTTAGAAATCTTGATGATTTGATATCTGGAATTCCAATATATCAACTTGAAAAAACCCCCAGAATTACCAATGTATATAATAAGGGCCTTTAATCAATGTAGCATTATAAGTAAGGGAAAATGCATAGAACCTCAGTCCTGGGACTTCTAATGAAGGACAAAATGAAATGAATGTGCTCATGTAGATTTTTGGGAGAGGGAGAAGGGCAGATATCCTTCCACTCAATTGGAAATAATGGGGAGAAGCCTAGATGCAGTAGCCAAAGGCTAGGGTACCTGGGAGTGGCTTAGATAGAACAGCAGAAACTAAGACATAAAGGGTAATTAAGATTTGATTATATCTGCCAATCGTATTTTGGTTGTTCAAATGGTTTTTGTGGGTTTATTGTACAGTCAGGGATGAGAGTCAGAGGGCTTCTTGAAGAAAGGTTATGGAGAGCAATGATGAATTTGAGGTTTCATAAAATTAGATTGGCAGTCTGTTCACATGATAGGCAACATGAGAAAAAATAGTTTTAGAATCAGAAGATCTGAGTTGTATCAATTTGGAAAAACATGGAACTTCTAAAGTAGTCAGTAAAATCAAGTCTTTAATCTGGAAAGAGATAGGCTGATAATAATTGACAACTACACAGAGCCAGTGCCAAAATACTACACAGAATCAGAACCCTGGGGCTCTGGGGACAATATCTCTGAGAAAATCAGTGCAGGAGATGATTCTCAGAAGAACAATAAAACACAGGAATCTTATATATATATATATATATATATATATATATATATATATATATATATATATCCTCAAATTCCTCATATATATATATATATATACATATATATATATCCTCAAATTCCTCATATATATACATATATATATATATATCCTCAAATTCCTCATATATATATATATATATATATATATACATATTTTTAGTGAACTCACTACACCAAACATACACTGGCAAGCTGTAAGCAGGTTTTAGAAAGAGACTGTAGCCAGAGGTTCGGTTATTAGGGAATGGTCTACTACAGTGGATTAAAAAAGGATGGTTCCTATTCAGGTTTTGGACTTTTTAGGAACAGATCTCCTATACAGTGGGGAAAACTTCTAGGTCAAAAAGGATACTTAATATTTGATTAGGATCTACTAGTCCCACCTAAATGGGCATTATTAAGTACTTTAAAGTCTATTGTCCAGTCTGAAATGGGTGAGCTCTCATGGGACCAGGGCAGACTTGGGGTTCCCAAAAAAACCTAGTTAACAGTTGAGATCCTCCTTCTTAGTACTTAGCACCAGTACAAACTTGAATAAGTCTCCTCCTCATTATGGTCCTCAAATTCCTCATTTATTAAATGAGATGTCTTGGAAGTTACTTCCTAACTATATTTATGAATTGATTTTATTTCCTGTCCAAATCTAAGATTCAATTTTCAAATATATCCAAATGTTATTTATCCATTAGAATTTTATTCCTGAGCCTCAGCAAAGGACCTGCACTAGTATGCAGTTGAAAAATGTTCAATGGTTTAGTGAGTGACAAATGAAATATATCAAACATTTAAAGAACAATTAACAACTGTACTAAAACATTAATCTGAAAAATATATATAGAAAATCTTTTATTTAAACTCTTTTTGTTACATAATTCAAACCATGAAGAAAGAAGTAGAGAAAGAAAAAGTACAAAATTTTAGTTAATTTTTTTTCAATGAAACTATAGCTATATATCTATATATATATGTGTGTGTGTGTGTGTGTGTGTGTGTGTGTGTGTGTGTGTGTGTGTATAAATTTCTTATGACCAAGTTAAATTCATACCAGGGATATTTGAATGGTTCAACATTAATAAGATAGTTAATATATTATATAAATGACAAAAAACATACATAACCATCACATGACAACAGATTCAGGAGAAAAGTCTTTAAGAAAATAGATTTCTCATGTTATAATTTTTAAATTAAACTCTTACCTTTTGTCTCAGAAGATAGCTATTTTAAAAGGTAGATACTATAGTCAAAGGGTATGAAGCAGGATTGACCATTTTCAAAATAGATATACCAGAAAAATTTACCAACAAAGAAATGAGATGGCATGGTGCTGAAATATTACAAAGTGAGAAATCTGAGTCATGATGGCAAATTCCTTACTATCAGAAGCATATCTGGGAATGGAACTTGTTAACTGACTAATGTCTAGAAATGTTACCAGAAAAACAATAATTAATAGCTTAATCAATACTTGAAGTATGATCAAGTTATACTCTTATGACTACCAAATGTTACTGTGACATTTGTAGCAAGACTTAATGTCAGACAAGAATCTATGTATGTACACATTTTAAGAATGTAGTTACAGGATATTATCTAAGTTATAATCTTAAGTATCTATGTTATTATAAAAATCATAAGTAAGTTACTATATTAATCCCAAGTGTGTAAATCAATTTCATAATGTACTTTTTATTTTTTAAGACTTTTTATTTTTTAAAAGATTTTATTTTTTTAGAAAGATTTTCCATGGTTACATGATTCTTGCTTTTACTTTCCCCTTCACGTCCCTCAAAACTTCCCCATATCCAACCCATTTTAACATGTGTGATCAATCAAGACTTATTTACATGTTATTGATAGTTTTATTTATGTGGTCATTTAGTGTCACATTCCCAACCATGTCCGCATTCACCTATGTGTTCAAACGGTTGTTTGTCTTCTGTGTTTCCACTCCTGCACTTTTCCTTTGAATGTGGGTAGCATTCTTTTCCATAAATACCTCAGAATTGTCCTGAGTCATTGCATTGCTGCTAGTACAGAAGTTCATTACATTCGATTTTACCACAGTGTAGCACCCTCTGTGTACAATGTTCTCCTGGTTCTGCTCCTTTCACTCTGCATCAATTCCTGGAGGTCTTTCCAGTTCACATGGAATTCCTCCAGTTTATTATTCTTTTGAGCACAATAGTATTCCATCACCAACATACACCACAATTTGTTCAGCCATTCCCCAATTGAAGGGCATCCCTTTGTTTTCCAGTTTTTTGCCACCACAAAAAACACGGCTATAAATATACTTTTTGTACAAGTCTGTTTATCTCCTTGGGGTACAAACCCAGCAATGCTGTGGCTGGATCAGAGGGCAGGCAGTCTTTTAGAGGTCTTTGAGCATATTTCCAAATTGCCATCCAGAATGGTTGGATTAGTTCACAACTCCACCAGCAATGCATTAATGTCCCAATTTTGCCACATTCCCTCCTAAATTTATTATTCTCCCCTGCTATCATTTTAGCCAATCTGCTAGATGTGAGGTGATACCTCAGAGTTGTTTTGATTTGCATTTCTGTAATTATTAGAGATTTAGAACACTTTCTCATGTGCTTATTGTTACTTTTGATTTCTTTATCTGAAAATTGCCTATTCATTTCCCTTGCCCATTTATCAACTGAGGAATGGCTTGATTTTTTGTACAATTGATTTAGCTCCCTGTATATTTGAGTAATTAGACACCTGTCAGAGTTTTTTGTTATAAAGATTTTTTCTCAATTTGTTGTTTCCCTTCTGATTTTGGTTGCATTGTTTTTGTTTGTACAAAAAACCTTTTAATTTAATATAATCAACATTATTTATTTTACATTTTGTAATTTTTTCTAACTCTTCCTTGGTTTTAAAATTTTCCCTTTCCCATAGATCTGACAGGTATGCTATTCTATGTTCACCTAATTTTCTTATAATTTCCTTCTTTATATTCAAGTCATTCTCCCATTCTGAATTTATCTTGGTGTATGGTGTGAGATGTTGATCTAAAGCTAATCTCTCCCATATTGTTTTCCAATTTTCCCAACAGTTTTTGTCAAATAGTGGATTTTTCTCCCAAAAGATAGGCTCTTTGGGTTTATCATAGGCAGACTTACTGATGTCATTTACCCCAAGTCTATTCCACTGATTCTCCCTTCTCTCTCTTAGCCAGTACCACATTGTTTTGATGACCACTGTTTTATAGTATAGTTTAATATCTGGTACTGCTAGGCCACCTTCCTTCACATTTTTTCATTATTTCCCTGGATATTCTTGATCTTTTGTTCTTCCAACGAACTTTGTTATAGTTTTTTTCTAATTCAGTAGAAAAGTTTTTTGGTAGTTTGATAGGTATGTCACTAAATAGGTAAATTAATTTGGGTAGAATGGTCATTATTATTATGTTAGCTTGTCCTACCCATGAGCAATCAATGTCTTTCCAATTGTTCAGACCTAGTTTTAATTTTTTGGAAAGTGTTTTGTGGTTGTGTTCATATAATTCCTTTGTTTGGTTTGGTAGGTAGATTCCTAAATATTTTATATTGTCTAGGTTGTTTTTAAATTGTGTTTCTCTTTCTACCTCTTGCTGCTATGATATTTTGGAGATATATAGAAATGCTGATGATTATAATGTATTTTATAACAAACTGATTTATGTAAGAGGCTACAGGGACCAGAAGGTCATCCAAAGATCAAGGAAAGCAGGAGCCCTCAGAAAGCTGGGGTCCTCTGAGGACAAGAAGTGGGAAGCAGGGCAAAGGTTCTTAGAAGAACTTTGGAGATGGGACCCTCATAAGGGTGTTGAAGGAGAGCATGGGTCCTCAGGGAGGGATGGGAAAGGAGGGAGATGGAGACAGTCATGAAAATATAAAACTGTCTTTTGCAATTTGAAGTCTTTGGGGGGGTGGAAAACCTGCAGATCTCAGACGCTATGATTTTTTCAGCTTACAATATCACCAGACCTTTACACAGAAGGTCTCCCAACCTCTTTTATTTCAGAAATAAACAATGAAAATAATTTGGGTGTGTTTGTGTAAAGATGTGTGTGTATAGCCTAATTTGTAGTTTCCTCCTATCATCAGTGATGAACAATAATTAATAAAACTCTTCTGTGCTATTTACTACCTTTCTCATCATACTACTCATGCCATTTAACAAAGCTGAGCCTCTGTTTTCTTTTCTAAAAAATGAAAGGATTGAAAAAATATGTGACTTCTGAAGCTCATTTGGTCTAGAAATGTGTGATCCTCTGAAAGAGTTCTAAAAGTAAATGTGCAAATTTTTATGGTTCAATTAATTTTCTTATAATCCTTAAATTTAAGATTGTCATCAAATAAGTATTTCTGTGAATTGTTGTCATCATTTATAAAAATAATAAAACTATAATTACTCTTACCTTACTAAGTTTCTTACAGATGGTGTGTTCATTAAGTAATGAATTTCAAGATAGCGGGCAAAACTTAAAATATAATTTCAGGTGTAAACTCATACTTTAGAGTATAAATATAGTTAAAATCAGTCCACTGCTTTGAACTTCAACCTGACTTTCTCCATAAGGTTAGATAGAATTCTATATCCCAATGGATATAGCTACTTTTCCCTTTCAGAATTAATTCTGCTGAGAGTAGCGTTTAAGTATTATCTATTAAACCTCTCTTCCTCTCATTCTTATAATATTATTCCTCACCTTCCATTCCCATACCCTCTTTGTGTGGTATAGATTATCCTATTTTTCTTATTCATTCAAGTTTCTCTTGGTGTCATCCACTATTCCCCTCTTCCCCCCCTCCCATCATATTAGACCATTTAGAGCTCCAACCACTCCCTATGAATAATTCTTCTAATTACTATAAAAGTGAATACAATTTTTGAAAATTACACATTACTTTTCTCCATATAGGAATACAAATAATTTGATCTTATTGAAGCCCTTAAAGAAGCAAATTTAAAAATAAGAGATTTCTTTCTTTCCCTTCAGTTTCTAATTTGCCTTTTCATGTTTCTTTTGATTTTTGTGGTTGGATATCAAACTTTCCATTTGATTCTCTTCTCTTCTTTACAAATAATTGGAAATCTTCTGTCTTGTTGAATGTTCATATTTTCCCCTGGAAGTATATAGTCAGTTTTGATGAGTAGGTGATCCTTGGTTGTAGAACCAATTCTCTTGTCTTTCTGAATATCATATTCCAAGCTTTGAGGTCTTGTAGTGGAGGCTGCCAGATCCTGTGTAATCCTGATTGGGGCTCCTTGATATCTGAATTGTCTCTTTCTGGCTTCTTGTAATATTTTTTTTCCTTAACTTGGAGACTCTTGAATTTGGCAATTATATTCCTGGGGGTTGACTTTTGAAGGTTTAATGTAGAGGGTGATCTATGGATCCTTTCAATGTCTATTTTGCCCTCTTGTTGAAGAAGATCAGGGCAGTTATCTTGTATAATTTCTTGTAATATGGTGTCCAAATTTCTATTAATTTCTGGTTTTTTAGGAAGACCAATGATTCTCAAAATGTCTCTTCTATACCTGTTTTCTTGATCTGTCATCCTGTCATTGAGATATTTCATGCTTCGTTCTATTTTTTCATTCTTTTGACTTTGCTTTGTTAGTTATTGTTGTCTTGCAAAATCATTGGCTTCTACTTCCACAATTCTGGTCTTTAGAGACTGGTTTTCTGCTACAATCTTTGGATTTTCCTTTTCGGTTTGGTCTATCCTGTTTTCCAGGTGTTTAATTTTGGTCTTCAATTTGCTTATCAATTCTTTTGATTTTGGAGCATCTTTCTCTAGTTGGGAGTTACTGTCTTTTAACCTGTTAATTTCCTTTTGAGCTATTTCCCACTTTTCTTTCCAAATCTCTTCCATCTTTCTCATGATCTCAGATTTGAACTCTTCAAGATCATGTGACCAATTTTCATTTTTTGGGAAGCTTTTGATGTGATTACTTGTTTGTCCTCTTATGTTATCTGCTCTGTTGTCTGGATTTTTTCTGTGTAGAAATTATCTAGTGTTAATGTTTTCTTCTTATTCTTTTTCTTGGGTAGTTCTTGGGTATTGCTTGCAATTATTATGCTGTTTTTCTTTCTCAGTCAGAAGTCTGGCTGAGGCAGGAAGGCTCTCTGTCTATTGAGCCATGGAGAAATTTTTGCCTTAGTCCCAGAGCAGTGCTGCCCCCTCTCAGCTTTATCCTCATGCCCAGTGTCTGTGCTCTTTAGGATCCTGGGGTTTCAAGTCTAGCTGTTCTCGGGGTCAAGCCTCCTGTTGGTCCCAGGAAGGTGCCAAGAACTTAGTGAATACCCCAAGCTTGCTCTAACTGTTGTGAGCTGGCTTTTGCACTGTAGGTGGTGTGGGGGAAGGGGGTGATCAGCTTGTGTTTTAGTAAGAGCTATTTCACCCCATTATAGCATGGAAATGCTCAGATCACAGATATCTGCAATGCTGAGTCCTATTGTGGGGTCCCTTCCTTCATCTGGATTTGGTTTTTGTGTCCTTTTGAGGTATCATGTGTAGGTGGGTTAGGAGGGTTCAGTACCCTGCTTCTACTCTGCACCCATATTAACCCTGAAGTTTCTGAACTTCAACCTGGAGCAAAAGAAAAGAAAGACAAAATGTTGGATGGCTTAGTGGAAGTGAAGACTTAAATTAATTCACTCATATTGAATAAGATGAATTCTTAAAAAGTGTTTAAATGTATTATATATCAAATTGTTTTCTTGATTTTAATCTAGCATGAATTCTTTACTCGAAGGAGTATGCGGCTATCCAATTCAAGCATTTCAATTCATAGTTAAGGAAACTGGTGTCCAGAAAGGAACAAGGACTTTTCTCAAAGCCATGTAAGTAATAAATGGAAAAGCCACAGTTTTAACTGAGGTCCTTTAATTTCAAACCCTAATATTCTTTCAACTATCACACATGTATAAAGCATTTCTAAATTTTAAGAAGTATTTTGCAAAACATGCTCTTACACAGATAAAGACATAATCCATAGAAAATGGAGAAACACAACCTAATGTTTTTAAAATTTTTACCACATTATACTTCAATTTTTCATTTTTAGTCACCAAGGTGTTTTTTATATGATGGAGTACATTTGTATAGATGAAAAGATTCCTCTAATAAATTACTATAACTTTGATCATCACATGGTATAAGCACAAATTTCAAAAAGTAATCATCCTTGAGTGTACTATTAGATTTACATGTGAGAAATTAACTCTAATTCTTATACTTAAAGGTAGATAAGAAATACTTTAAAACAATCATTATTTAATATTGCATTTAAAATATTTGATAAGAGCTTAAAATTACTTAAATGCCAATTTTGCAAACTCTAAATTAAAAAAGTACAAATTAAAAGATCATGCACACATAACATAAAGAACAGGAGACATATCCATCTTATTAATGACAAGAAAAGGCAATTAACTACCAGAAAGTATTTCCTCATAACAGCACTTGCAGAAAACAAATAAGTTTCATTGGAGTTGCTGAAAATAATACAAGGGAAAAAAGCACTCACTGTCAGAGACTTTACAATCTTAATGACTCCAAAAATGCTCAGTTAAAAGCTAAGTGTATTAACTATAAAATGGTGAAGAGATAGAGTTGTAGGCTATTATGGAAAAACTAAGTTGTTTTGGAGGAATGGAACTAAAAATTCCTGCTTAAGAAACAGTACATACACACACATATGTGCATGTATAAAAGATATATACACATACATAAAAGATACATACATGCACATATAAACATGCATATGTGCATATATACATATTTATTTATTTATATATTTACTTATGTCTATGTATGTATATTCCTATATATGTGTGGATGTATGTTTGTATATATAAATATATATGCAGAAGCACATATTATATATTGTTCATACACATATGTGTGAATTGTGTGTACATATATATCACTTATAGGAATTAAATTTAAAAAATTATAATATCTAGCTTGTTATTGTTCAGTCATTTGCACTCATGTCTGACTGTCACTAAAATTGGGGTTTTCTTGGCAAAGATACTAGAGTGTTTTGCAATTTTCTTCTCTAGCTAATTTTAAATATGAGGAAACTAAGACAAAAAGGGCTAAATGACTTGTCCAGGGTCACACAGATAGTAAGTTTCTGAGGATAGATTTGAACTCAAAAAGAAAAAAGTCTTTCTCACTCAGATGAGGCACTCTATTTATTGAGTCACCTAGCTTCTCCACATCAGTTATTTTCTCTTAAGTTTCCATTAAAAATTTATTTTAAAAAAGTATGAAATAAAAATGATCAGAATGACAAAACCATGTACTAATTTCCAAGAATCTAAAAGAATTTGACACAATTATCACCTTCAAAAACAAATGATGGGGTGCTCTTATTCATTTGAACTTTCAGAATAGTTCTTCTAAAGGTAGGAATAGTGTACATCATCAATAAAGTTAATAATTATATCTGAAGGAGATCTATCCACTCTTACTCCCTAAAAGATAATTACATTCCAGGATCACCCCATGAAATAAATATAAATTAATAGAGTCAACCAATGGTTTGATCTACTTTGAGGGCACATGCATTAGTTTTGGGGCTGCATTTGTAGTCTGTGTATAATTTTTAAATTATATTTTTCCAAATTATACAGAAATATAATTTTTAGTAGTCATCTTCTGACATATCACAATCCATGTTCTTCTCCTCCCTCCATCCACCACCCTTTCCAAGACAACATGTAACATGATATATTTTTCATATGCTATCATATATGCACATCGTGTTGTGAAAGAAGACACATGTTGCTTATGTTATCAAAAAGAAAATAAATAGTGTAATCTGAGTGAGTCTTCTAATGCAATTTGGGTGTGAGGAAGGATAAAGGGGATATTGGTGGTTATAAGTTGATTGGAGGAGGAATGAAGGTATTGGAAAGTATTTAGGAGATAAAGGAAATGGGGTATGTAGGAGAGGGCAGTTCAAACAGGTTTATTCTCAGAGGCTTGAGACAGAGAATACAGGGAGGAAATTAGGGCCAGTAAGAAATGTTTAGGTTTGACTGGAGGGATTCTCTTGTTAGTTTCTAAAGTCTCTTGAGGGAGGAGTTGAGAGGGCCCCTCCCTGCCAGTCAAACTGATGGCTGGAGGAAGTCTCCGGTAGATACTTCCTGCCAAGATGGATGGCCCCAGTTCTTTCAAGAAATAAAAGAAAAATGATTCCTTCCCCTTGAACCCTTGTCTTAATTTTCGACACAATAATTCACCAGAGGGTTTGAATAGGTAACAAGGGGATTTATTAATTCCAGGGTCAGTCAGAAGGGGGGAGGGGCTCAGGATTTTCTAACTGCTGCTAGGGAGAGGGTGAGGGTGGGGGATGGGTCACGGAGAGGTTAGACAAAGAGAGAGAGACTGGCTCTCCCAGTCAGGAAGATTTGACTCCTATTAAGTAAAGTTGTTATCAAATCATTAAAATTAGGAGTTAACTTATTTGAGGATATTCTACTAGCCTATAGAAACTAAACCCACAATGTCTAAACACCAAGCCTTTCCTTCCACCCAGGACCCAAAGGAAATTCGGGGAAGGGGAGGGATGGAGATGGGAGATCAGGGAGAGGTCCAGAGAAATGATATAGGTCCAGATTTCCCCAAGACAAGATAAGCACAGGCCAAAGCCAAGCCAAAAGGCCTAAGCCAACAGGTTAAACCAAATCAAAAGCCTCCAGCCACAGCGAAAGCCAGAAGGCAAAAGCCCTGACAGTTTGAACTTCACCTCTATTTATAGCTTTAAGTTCTAACTGACTTTCTGAAGATTCTAAGATGTTTAACTGACTTTTTGTAACCATTAGAAATTACAGAAGCAAAAAGTTTCTGTTAGCCACCTTGTATTACATTTATATAAGAAACAAAAGCTTATGAAGGAAATAAAAATAAAAATAGTTTCAAAGTGCATTTAGACTTTATCAATTCCTTCTATATACTAATGCCTTTTTGACTTTAATTACTTAGTATTATATTATATCCTTGCATTACTAATAATAGTTGTCATTCACAGTTGATTATCATACATTATTCCTATTCTTGTATATAACTTCTCTTGCTTCTGCTCACTTCACTTTGCACAAATTCATATAAATCCCCTCCAACTCTGCCACCTATGAGCTGCCCATCTCACTCCCTATGTGTTCCCAATAGCCTGCTGGGTGGGGATATGGGTGATATGAAAAAATGTTGTCAAGCATTGTGGAGAGGAAGAAGTCCTTTTGCCTTTCTAGTAACAAACTCTGGGGGAGGGGTTGGAGGGCAACACACAGGCCCATATGGAGCACTCTGTGAGCCATCTTTTGCACATGTACCCTAGGTTTGCCATCACAGGCCTAGGGTCTAGAGCAACGGTCGGCAACCATTTTGGCAGTGAGAGCCATAAACACCTGCGGAAGGAGGAGGATGGAGGTGGAAGGTGCTGGAATATGGGGTGGGGGCTGATGGGCCCCCTGGGGCCCATCCTGGGGCTCTGCCTGGACTGGTGGGTCAGGAGGTGGAGCCAGATATGGCTCGAGAGACATACATTGCTGATCCCTGGTCTAGAGAAATAGGCCATTAACAGTTGTTTTATTTGGAAAATCTCTGAGGCTGCTAATATTTGGGATAAGGATTGTTTTGTCTGGAAAAGTCACTAATGCTGCTCCCAGTTCAAGTTCAATTGGAACAGTCTAGTAAGGATTTAGTTGGGGGGTTTCTCAAGCTTAACTTATATTAGAAAATAATTATTGTTATTTATTGGAAACCCCTAGAAAAAATAGTGGCTTGAGCAAATCCAACTAATTACTGCTGTCAGTATTTCTTTCATTTTCACAATTCTGACACATTTTTCCTATTTCATCATAAATATAATTTTTCTCCTGACCAGGTGTCTTAAACTAAATAAGGCAAAAAAGATAAGGAATTTTTGCTCAGGTGCCTTCTGTTTTTATGCCTCTTTCTTATTTTAACTTTATTGAGATGAGCAGAAACAATTGTTATTAGTGCCTCTTTCTGCAATGAGAAAATTATTCCAAAGACAGTTTTAAAAAAAAATTAATCATAAATTCTTCTCCACTTACTATTGCATAGATTAACTCTGTGCCCACAATATTCAACAAACAGGGGCTAAATATATTGTTCCAAATTTTGTATGTGTGTGTATTCCCTTTATGATATTTTTAGATAGCCATGGACTATTAAACAATTTCTATATCTCATCCCAACATATAACGACACATAATATGCAGAATACTCTAGCATTATTCCTCCTATTGTATACTGAAATGAAACAAAGATATTACTAGAGAATGTTTATTAAATTCATAGAAGGTAGTAAGGGAAAGGAACAAAGAAGAAAGAAAGCCCTTTAATCAGAATCTAGAGAGAATGCATTGTCTCATCAGTTTCTAGCTTTTGTTAAAGAATTGTGGAAAACAGTTATAACAAATTTTTTTAAAATTGTTTTTAAAACAAAATTTCAAGACACCATCTGAATTAATTACTATTGCCTGAATGGAGAAAGGGGAAAAATACAAATTGCAACATTATATTCTGACAAAGTTTAATATGAATACATGATGTATAAAATTAAAAGGTTTGAACTTGTTAGAATTCCCTTTATTCATCTACATTTAAATTATTTTTGAACAATTTGACCTATCTCTAATTATCTCCATGCTTGGGTGAAAATATAGCAAAATGACAATACTCAGCACAATACTATTTTATAGATGGATTATTTCTTTGGAGTTAAAACATTAGTCTTCCTTCAAAAGCAGCAGCAATAGCAAGAGAAAAAAAAGTACTCTGTGCCAGGAATCATGTTAGAACAGGAAAACATAAACACTAAAGGAACAGAGAATAAGAATATAAATTGAAGTTCTGGTAAAACAGCCAAATCCTTCTCAAATATACCTCCACATTAAATACTTTATAATAGGGAAAAGATCACCAGTGGAGATTCATTCATTTGGTATTAGTGATTTACATATCTATTTATAGCTTTTAAAATGACATCAAAGGAAATAATTCATTCACTTGTTTTCAGAGTTAGTAATGGATTTATATACACTATTTTTTCAGATCACTTAAGTTTCCTGTTTGATAGCTGACCTCAAGACACTTAGATGATTGAAATTTCAGTGAGACAGAAGGTAAGGAAAATTCTGACACTTATGTTAGGACCTGGGAAAGGATAGAATGTTTTTGTGAGATAACAATTATTTATTGAACACAGGTTCAGAGGCAGTAGTTACAAAAGGAAAAATGCATATTGGAAAAGTGAAAAGAAATTTTCCACTTCGTAATTTTCTCGGGTCTAGTCATGGGTATTATATATCCATTCAAAATATTTATTAAGCATTTAACTTTTTCTAATCATTAGTTTAGCTTTTGTAGGAGTTATACAGAAGAATAGTTGTTTTTCTCATTGATGTAATAGTAAAGTTGGAGAGATATATGCACGTGTATATTTACACACATATACATATACATATATGTGAATATACATACACACAGATTATTGGCATAGTTAAAGAGCATTATAACTGTACCTAGACAGAGGTTCAAAGACCCCAGCTATACTATTTGTGACTTTGGAGAGGTATTATGACCTTTCTGGGCCACAATTTATTTATATGTATAGTTTTAAACAACTTTACTAGGGACCATTACCAAAATTCTAGCAAACTAGAAAGATGGGTCCTCAGAGGTGCACTACATGTTTTCTTGGAGTTCTAAGGAGACCATTAAAAGACTGTTGTATCTAATACTCTTAATTTGTACCCTCATTCTGGTGCATTGCCACCAACATCATTATGAATGCTAGTTAATACCTCAGAAATATCAATACTAATGATTACTGTTTCACTATCAATTTGTTAATTGCTAGAAAGTATATATCTGAAAAGGAAATTGTCTATATTACTTTTATATCAGTCATTATAAAACTAGGAATCACACATAATTTTTTGGGTAGGTAACTGCAACTATGATTTTAGAAAGAGTTAGATCCAGTTAGTAAACTAACTGTTTATCAGGTTTCAATTATAATAACATGATATTAACCATAGTAGAAGAAAAGATATAGTGTGGGATAATAGAATATTATAGCTACTAAAAAATTAAGAGCTTCTGTGATCAACTTTGAAATGCTAAGTGCACTGCTTGACTGAATCCTGATTCCTGATAAAGATAACAGAAATAATCATTGAGGTAGTCATGGAAATTAGGAATGTATTACAAGGAAAATATGGTATTTGCTTTTTTAAGGATTTATTTTTACTATAAGTTCCTCAGAATTTATCACCCAGAATCTGCTTTGAAGTCTCCTCTCAGTCAGGAAAATGAATTAAGTCTGATTATGTCAGCCTAGTATTTGTAGTGTCAATTAGAAATGACTGAAAATCACATCCTGATCAGATTCATTCCCATATTTGTTGTTATTACTTTCAAACTGCAATGATGAATAGTGCTTGTGACATACCATGAACCATACATTCTAGAGATTAAGACATTTAACAGAGGCCCTAATTTTGTAAATCTTCTGAAATCCAAAAAAGGAATTCTAATTGGTGCTAAGTCACCAGAAGGACAAGAACAAATGGGGGCTGCCTGTCTTAAACCTTTATTTGGAATTTATTAACTCTCTTAGTAAATATTTCCTGAACTTTTGTAACAGATTCTGTACATTTGGTTTTATTAATCACATATGTAAATCAACTGTCAAAAACCTATGAAACAGATTGTCATATATATACATGAAGTCTTTGCCACAAAATGAACATCCTATAACTCTAATTTTTCACAATTAAAGCTAAATCTTTCAATTCAGGATGATGGCCCAGATATTTTTATTTCTTTTGTATTCTAGTATCACTAATAATCATTTAACATTCATTTCTGTTACAATTAAAATTGTCTGAAGAGGTTGATTTGGGGTAAGAAACATGAATTTCTTTTTTTATTTTAAAAATGTTTTTCCATGTTTATATATTTCATTTTCTTTCCCTTCCCTCTACCCTCCTCCCTACTGTATCCAACAAGCACTTCAATTGGGTTATAAAATGTATATTACAAACTCATATGTATATATATGTATACTGTATACAAATGTATACAGTATATACAAACTCATACCTATTTCCATATTATTCATCTCTGCAATAGAGCAATCTTTCAAAAACAAAACCCAAATGAAATATCCATATAAACAAATGTTAAGACATTTGCTTTTCTTCTGCCTTTCTACTCCCATAGTTCCTTATCTTGATGCAGATAACATTCTTTCTCATAAGTTCTTTGGGAATGTCTTGTATAAACAAAGTCTTATACATTGTATAGTACCATAGTGTTTCACTTTCTGTATATAATGTTCTCATGGTTCTGCTCATTTCCCTCTGCATCAGTTCCTGGAGGGTTTTCCAGTTCATATAGAAATCCTCCAGTTCATCATTCTTTATAGCACAGTAGTATATTCCATCCCCATCATATACCACAATTTGTTTAGCCATTACCAATCTAGGGACACCCACTAATTTTCCAATTTTTTTTGCCACCACAAAGAGGCCAGCTATGAATATTTTTGTGCAAATATTTTTATTGTAATCTTTTTAGGGTACAAACCTAGTAATAGTATTTCTGGATCCAAGAGTATGCATTCTTTTAAAGTCCTTTGGGCATAGATCCAAATTGCCTTCCAGAATGGTTGGATCAATTCACAACCCCACCAGCAATGCATTAGTGTCCCAATTTTGCCACATCCTCTCCAACATTTATTATTTTCCTTCACTATCATATTGGCCAATCTGCTAGGTGTGAGATGGTACCTCAGCATTGAAATGTGAATTACTTGAATATGTACATCCATTTATTGGTTAGAACAGCACCACAACCACTAGAAGGATATATAGATCTCAAAATGACCACTAAACTCACACTTAGATCAAATAGTTTAATTAATAGAATTTTAGGAGCTCATTATTCAGCCTCTCCCTTGAACATCACAAAACATTTCTCTTTGGTAACTAGCTAATTAAACCTTCAGCCTTTTTCCACACCTATATGTGGGCAGGTAAAGGTTTACACCTATGTTGGAAAATAATGTATGTCCCCTTCCCTTTTTTTTTATAATCCTTGCCTACCATCCAACACCTACCTACCACCCAACTACTATGTATTGGTTCCAAGGCAGAAGAATGATAAGGGCTGGCCAATGGGGATTAAGTAACTTCCCCAAGATCACATAGTTAGGAAGACCCTAAGGCCAGATAGCAAGTTGCCTTAATTTCTTAACCATATTTTATTAAAAAGGGAAGTCACTCTTGGAGATTTCTAAGAACAAACAAAATGAAAAAAGGATTAAACACATTGTGATCTCTGACCCAAACCTCAGACACAGAAATACATAGCAACATTCTTTAATATATAGAAACTTTCTAATCTTTCTAATCCAGGATCCTATTGTAAGATTGAATACAATTTATGAAAAATAAAATCTTATATTGGCCTTTATCAAATGATAAACTTACTGAAAAGTTATAACAAAAAACAAACCATGGAACCATAAACTTTTATCTTTATACACATAGACCCCTGAGAACAGAAGGCTCAAGCTGAAAGAAGTTGCCACACACTCTTCAGCCCACCAAATTTATTTCTTTACATGGTACAATTAAAATGGATAGGCTAAATATTACCTGATATTCCTTTCCTTTATAGACATAAAGTCTTACATTTAAAAATTAATATTTAAGGTCTCTCCTTTTTCTAAATCTATAATCCTAAATCTAAATATGAAAGTTCAGTAACAGAAGAAGACATTACTTTGGTTTTTTCATGGTAGAGGAGAGAGGTTGAGAACTGGTGGTTATGGATTAGTTTGAGCTAAAAGAAACAAAGAAAACTTCATATATGTAATATCTGTCACAGTCTTAAAACATGAGCAGAAATTATGTACCCAGACATAGGAATATAGTGGGTCAAGAAGGTTAACTTTCTAGGAATAAGGAACAGAATGAGCAAAGGTAAAGAATCATGAAACTGAGGTCCTTTGAGAATAAAATAGTAGTTTGGCCAGAGTAAAAATATGTAAAGAATATCCTTCGAAAAAGAGTTTTAAAAACTGAGATTGGCACCAAATCTTAAAAGGCCTTAAAAATGTTGACAAAAGGCATTTAGATTTTGTTTAGTAGATAATTAGTGATTTTGATCATACCTGAACATTTTCAAATTATGTAATACATAAAATATGGGCAGTACAACTTTTCTCATTTGAGCTTCACACTACTTTTATAGGTAAAGTGCTACCTATAAATACTATTCTCACTTTACTATTAAGGAATCTGAAGAAATGATGGATAGGGATTTTGTCTATTTTCACTAGAATGAGTATGAGAAATGGAATTTGAACTCAAATCTTTCTAATACTATACACTCTGCCCTATGAAATACTGTCCCTCACCTCACTCTCATGGTGATTATTTTGAAAGTAAATTAAAATAATAATATATTTGTAATATGCTTTAAGATTTAGAAAAGGTTTCATATTTTTTAGATCATTTAATCCTCACAACAACTCTATAAATTAGGTGCTATTATCTTAATTTTCATAATCATAGCTAACATTTATATAGGTTTGCAAAGCACTTTAAATTTATTATTGTATTTGATTTAAAAACAATCTGAGGGAAACATTATTGTTTCCATGTTACAGATGAAGAAAAAGAGGCTAAAAAGGTCAAAATGATTTTTTCAGCATCAAAACAGCTGGTGAGTATTTGAAGGCAAGTTGAATTTGAAGGCAAGTTTGAGTTCAGGACTCCCTGATTCTAATTCTAGCATTCCATATATAGAAAGCTACTTAAAAGGAAAATAAAGGAAAGATTAAAGCCAAATGCCCCCTCAGACTTTCCTTTAAAAATGAAAGGGAATTCAAAGATGGAATCAGAGATAGAATTTAGAGAGATAACTTGAAATTGTCTAATCCACATTTCTTAAGCAAAAGATAAAGAAACATGCTTACGCTGGAGAAATAAATAAAATATCAACAAAATTAAGCTAAACATTGTTTTCAAGAATTATGTACATATTGCACCAATGAAAATAAATTTTAGTTAAAATGTTCTTTCCCAAACATATTAGACTATCCCCTCCAGGAATTGAATTGAGCAACCAATTTCCTCAATACCTAGCTCAGATCAGTCCTCATAAACTGGAAGGTATTGAGGATTAATGATATCAAGCCTATCTGTTTTCTGACACTTGACTAAGTGAACACAAGTACATCATCAGCTTTACCTAAAATACATTGTGACCTTAGCAGCTTTTAAATAGTATCTAAAGTGGTAGTGCCCTTTAATTTTATTTTTCTACAACTTATTCATTCATTCATTTATTTCTTTGTTTTTTCCCCGTAAAGAACTTAGACTGATGGAAACTAAAGATCACTGTCAACTTTGAAAAACACAAAACAGCTAAAGTAGTTTGAAAGAACAAGTCTTTAATCAGGACAAGATAGTGCTCAAGATGCAGTTGCCACAATGAATCAAGCACTTAATACCACATATAGCCACCTCTCTGGGACTCTGGGAACAATGTCTCTGGGAAAAGACAGAGCTGAGGGGATTTTTCAGGGAACAAAAGAACTTGAGGTCTCATAACTTTTGGGGAATTAAAGACAAGACACATACACTGACTAGTTATAAGTGGGCTTGTGAAAGAGGCTGTTGCCAGAGACTGGGATACCAGGGCATGGTCTATGATAAAATGGGGAGACTTCTAAGACAAAAAGGGTGATTAATGTTTGAGAATTTCTTATTATTCCTTTTCAGGATACTTAATGGATGCTTGGTGGTCCATTGTTCAGTCTAAGACCATATCAATCTGGGACTACCTTTAAAAGTTGCCAAGGGACAGGGGCAAACTTGATGGGTCCCATAATGATAGCTGATACCACCAAAGTATAAATCTGAAAGCTATATTATTATCCACTCTTCCTTTTTTTTGTTTAGGCACTTCAGTTATGTTTAATTCTTTGTGATCCCATTTGAGGCTTTCTTTGCAAAGATACTGGAGTGTTTTACCATTTCCTTCTCCAGATCACTTTACAAATGAGGAAGTTGAGTCATACACTGTATTGCCTTGTATCTAGTAAATATGGATTTGAACTCAGATCTTCCTGACTCTGGGATTGATGCTCTATCCATTGAGCCATCTGGCTGTCCCTATTCTACCTACTGAGTCCCTAAAATGGCATTTATTTGCCAAATTCAGTAGTTATTTCTTAGTCTGTGGCATTTTGCCAACATTAATTAAAATGACATTACTTAATAATGATAGCAAAATTTTCTTTTTGAAAAGGAATCGGTAGAAATAATCACCGTAATTATATTACATCTCATAAGGAAGAAATCAGAAGTCAGCAAACCAATATGGATTATATGAAAACATATTTTATTTATGATGGCAGGTAATTGGACCTGCAGGATCTGATGGTTTGGTGCAGTTAAAGAATTTTAGATTCGTGCTTTTACTTCTTATGTGTCTAAGCAAGACACTGAATCTCTTTAGGTCTCTCTCTTTTTTTTTTATTTACAAAATGTGGGTAGGTAGATAGGCTCTGGGATTTCTTCCAATCCTAAATTTATCATCTATAATTTAGGATTCATAATTCCTGGGGTTACAGGATAATGTATTTGCCATTCCTATCATCCTATTTATTACAGGAATTATACTAAGAATACTTTCAGTGAGTCTACAAAAATGAGATTACATCCAAATACTCAAAATTGTCTCAGTCATTTTTTAACCATGTGCCTCTATGCCAAGTCACTTAACCTCTCTCAGTTTCAGCTTCTCCATCTGTGAAATATGAACAAATGCTAAAGTTCCTTCCTGATTTTAAATTATAATCAAGGTTCCACAAAGGGCCATGATATTTTGTGAGTAGATTGTCTTTATTTAAACATTATCATGAAGAGTTCATTTTACCTGGAGGAAAAAAATGTATTTACTATCATTTTGAGTTTGTTCACAATTCTTCATAGTGTTAACAAAATCCAGCTATTCTCAAATTGAAAGTTGTTGAGACTTAAACCAAAACAAAACTTGTGCTGCATGAGCATGCAGACTACAAAATCAAAGTAAGAAAGCTTATCAAATAAGAGCCAGTGATGGAAAACCTGATTAGAGGTGACATTTTGACTATGAGGCATGCCTTGGGCGACAGGAGAATTATAAGAAGGTTAGCTGGAGAGATGAGCCATTGAAAAGCCAACACAGATAAAGATGAAAGGGAAAAAGACTAGGGGAAATACATGAATAAAAAGCAATGGGATTAGGTTTTGAAATGGTCAGGTTACATGCAAATAAAGAGGAAAAAAGAAAATAATCAGAGGGCACAAACATTGCCTATTTGATCAAAGGGGGGTATTATATACAGGGAGTTATTAAAATGAATCAGTAAAAGAGGATTAGACTACAGAGGTGATAATTAGAAATAGTCTGTTCATTTTTTTCTCCATTAATTCACATGCTGGCATTGTCCTCATTTGCAAGTTTATGGATTTGGGAGCTTTTAACCTAGATTCTGAATAGCAAGTTTTCTGGTATATCAACTAAAAGTGAAGTTTCAACAACAAAAAGGATAAATAATGCCACACGCTAAAAGGGTTCAACCTTTTTCTCATTTATTTCAAAGCATTTTGTTGCAATTGCTTGCCTATGTCATCTAGGGACTTTGTTTTGACTTTATGCCAGGAAGTCCTCCAGAGAAAACCCTTCTACCAGTGCAAATCTCCTTGTTTTTGTACTTAATGACTTAAGGGTATCTGGTGCAGTGAGTTTCTGCGACCTGCCCAGGGGCACACAGACAATATTTGTCAGAGTCAATGATAAAACCTCATCTTATTTATTTATTTATTTTTTGCTTTGAGACCAGCTTCTTATGTACTTAACTATGCTTTCTCTAGGTATCATTTTTTTAAAAGACCAAGGTTTACATATCAAAAAGAAATAAAACTAATCATACTTGTCGTGTGCTTCCATACTTTTTACCATACAAAATATCATTTCAGTAATTCTCATGTTAGTGAATACTGTTATTGCTGTTCAGTCTATTTTAGTCCTATTCAAATCTTCATGGTCCCATTTGTGATGTTTTTGGCAAAGATGCTGGAGTGGTTTTCTATTTGGTTCCCCAACTCATTTTACAAATGAGAGAACTGAGGCAAAGTGGGTTAAGTGACTTACCCAGGGTCACACAGCAAATAAGTGTCATTCCAGATTTGAATCATCTTCCTAATTCCATGCCTGGTACTCTATCCACTGTACCACCTAGCCGCCCTCAGTGAATAATACCAGGTACTAAAAACTCACTAAGATGAGATGTAGATCTTAGGTTGAGACTTGTCTTTTGGAAAAAAATACTTTTTTTGACTTCTGGTTCCTCCTTTTTACAACAATAGTCAGTCATATATCAATAAAGATTCTTAACTGTTTTTGTATCATGGACCCCTTTGATATCGTGGTGAAACCTGAAGACTACTTATCAAAATAATTATTTTAAATGCAAAAAAAAAGGATTAAAGAGTCACCGAACTATATTAAAATAATTATCAAATTTGGCAAATGCAACTTCCATCTATTCTAGCTAGTTCATATTTTGGGGTGACAAGTAGTTTTAATCCAATTTTAAATTTTAATTTTAAGTGGAAGAAATTGTTTAAAATGGTGCAGGGAACCTATCAAGTCTCCCCTGAGTCTTCTTTTCTCCAAACTTAGCAAACTTTTAATCAATTTTGTCTATGTAAGGTCCTTAAATGTTATAGTCAATAAGGATTTATTAAGCACCTATTATGCTCCATAAATTGTATTTAGCTCTGGAGTTACAGCATGGAAAAGAAAGATCTTCATTGACATCAAGGAACTTACAATCTAATCAGGGAAGATTACAAACATAGGAAAGTTGAAAAGCAAGGAGGGAGGGCTTCTTGGTGTGGGGGACATGATGGAGAAGTTAAAGAAGTAAATATGAGTGGTGACAGAGAAGTCAGAGAATAAAAATAAAATCTATTTTATATCCCAGATATCTGATTATTCTCTAAACTGGTCAGTTCACCCCCTTTTGACTTTGAGACATAGGACATATCACATGACCCATCTTGGGTTCCAGAGACACAGTAACATGCCATCATCATCCTTTCTCTAGTGACTTAGGCTCTGTTGTCAAAAGGGTATAAACTCTTCATACCCCATCTCCTCTAGGAGGCAGTGTTCCATTTGCACACTGTATCCCTTGGGGCCTCTCAAAATGACTTCCAAATTAATAAATTTCTCTTTTTATTTTTAAGCTAAGTTTTAGAGTCTTGCATTGTTGCAAAGGGTAACCTGTCCTGAACCTGAGGTTTTTACCTAAAGCTCTCCTTACAGCATTAGGACCTATTGGGCTTCATTGAGCATAAAATTATCTATTTGCAAATTATCTCCATTGCTCCTATGTCATCTTTTTTAAAACCAAGTTGTCTTTCCTCCTACCACCCTTTTGGAACATTCACAGATAAATTTTGACTTTCTGTGGAAACTGAGTGGCAGAGAAAGGAAGAGAGAAATACAGTTATGTATGACTCGTTGTTGGAATCAGTTCCTGGGATGGGTTGTTAAACTGAACTTGTGAATGTACTGAAATTATCTTTTAGGGTTCTTCCTCCTTACAATTTTGAAGTATGAGGAGGAATCTCTAAATTAATGAATATTTAAACATATTTCCCCAATATTGGAAGCAAGCCTGTTTCTGGGATAGCTCCCTCTGTTTTTCCTTCTCTCCTTTAGTATGGGACCTCCCAAGAACTTGTGATATGGAGGGCGCATGAAGATGTACAGTCACAATAGTATAATCTCCCACAGCCAAGGTTGTGACACTAGTGTTCCTTCTAGTATCAGTGGTTGAAGACAAGGAGTATGGGGTGCATCTGTTTTAGGCAGATAAACCAGAGCTAGATGAGAAGGTCTCAAGGCTACTACCAAGATAATATTTGGCATTAGATAAGATGAGGCTATAAAAAAGATACTCTACTTTTTTTTAAAGACTATTCAATGAACATGATATACAGACTAATTAGTATCTTTACAGCAACTATTTTATATCCCAACAAACTTGAATATTAGCATACCAGCTGACTTTTCCACTACCAGGAAGATACTGGGTTATGTTTGTTTTCTGATCCATTACTATTTTAAGTTCCCCTTTATATGTAAAAAATGTCCAGTTTCATATCTTACTCTATTTTGATTCATTACATAGCTTTCTTTAGTCATTCTTTCTTTTGGGGTATCTTAGATTAGAATTTAAAGCAGAGGCCCTTACCCTGAGTTTGACTGACTGCAAAAAGCTCTTTGGATTTCAAGGGTTCAATGAACTTGTTGGAGAAAAAATATTTATTTTATTCTTTATTAAAATTGAAGTATAGTAAAGTATTTTTCTTAATTATGAATGTAGTCAGAAATATGTAGGGATTCTAGACTGCCAAGTAATAATATTGACTTACAATCTATTAAAATTCTGAGGTATTTTTTCCACCCCCATTGGACCTATTAATATAACCATGTCTCTCCTTCCCCTGTACTTTAGAAGCTAATGTTTAACTCATGAGTAGAAATTTGCATTAGCCTTACTAAATTTCATCTTATTATTTTCAGCCCATCATCCTAGTCTGTCAAGACATTTGCGATTCATGACTTCATCATCCAATGTGTTAACTGTACTCCCCATTAAAATATCATCCACACAATGATAAAATGTCACCCTATATTCATCTAAGTCATTGATAAAAACAAACAAAAAACATGGCATAGTGCAATACTGCTACCTGTCAAATGTGACTACTTCCCTCTCCTTATCCATGTGGGTAAATGATACTGTTCAGAAGGAAGCTAGAAGGCATTTCTAAGGATTGTGAAGTTCTGGCCAAGAAGGTGAAGGCAATGGTGTATAAATGGAAATTGATCACAGTTGCCCATTTAAGGCATGGGATTAAGAATAGAAAGACAGATTTTAAAATGACAAACTGGTTATGAGGATGTCAGAAATTAGTGTTTAGATCTCTAGTCTGTTTTTAAGAACATAATTATGATGGACTGTTTTGCTAAGGAATGAGGACTACCAATGAGAGTGTAGGTACATATACATATTTGTATATGTGTGCATATATATATGAATGCATATCTACACAAAAAGCACACAGAAATAAACATGCATATATACCTGTATGTGTATATGTCTGTATGCATGTGTATATATATATATATATGCATACAGTCATATATAAATGTGTGTATATATATATATATATATATATATAGTATTTATATATTTGACCGAAAACTGAATTGGAATATATGAATAAAATCAAAACCAAACTTTATATAACACTTTGAAATGGAATAATAACATATCATATGGAATGATGAAGATAAAGAATTTGGAAAAAATTATTGTAGGGCATATGAGCACTGTGCTAAGTTCTGGACGTCACATACAGGGGAAAACAATCAGACAGTCATTGTGCTCAAAGAGTTTAAACTAAAACTGTTAGAAGCAATACATGTAACAGGCTAGCTGCAGGATAGGTGCAAAGGCCCAGAAGTGCTAAGAGAGGATCAGAGCAGAGCTGGTATGGCTTAAGAAAAAGAATATTAATGCATATTAAATTTTCATGACATAATATTAAAGTAGATGTAGTAAGAATTTCTGACTTCAAATAACTATATACAGTATATAGAATATTAGCTACAACTCTCCAAACAAGGAAAAATTCAGATGCTTACATATTACTGAGACACAGTCATTTACAACAGTAGGAATACATTTCTGGAAAGTGAAAATATATAAAAATATTTAAAAGGGAAATAGTGTATAATTAATATGTTAAGAAGACATTCATATGAGAAAAATACTTGACAATGAAAAATAATTTAAAAATGAATATAAGTAAAAGTTAGTGTCCAAGCTTCTGCCTCAGGAGAAAAATAAAATTAATTTTAAAATGAGAAATGATTTGTTGATTACCTGCTATAAGATTCATTCCTATTACTCTCTATCAGTAGGACTAAACAAAAGGGTTCTTTAATCAAAATAAGATTCCTCCCTCCCAGGAGTTAGGGAAGAGATAATGGCTAGGATTGGGCTGATAACTACTTAAATACATCATTTTCCTTTTCTTGTCAGGGTCCTTCTCAGTATAATTATATTGTCATCATTATTTAGGTATCAGTAGTTTTTATTTAAGATTTATACATGGGATTCTCCTCCTTTGTCCATATAATTCATGGAAAGGATAATGAAGAGACAAAATGCTTCTTGTGCAAAATCTAAACAAATAAAAGAGAGGTGAAGCTTTTAAAAATATTTTATTTTCCCCAAATACATGTAAAATTGTTTAATATTAATTTTTTAAAAAAATGTTGAGTTCCAAATTCTTTTCCTCCCATATAATCTCCCATTCTCTTTGCCTACCCCATGCTTTCCTCTTCCCTAAGATAGTTGCCAATCTGATATAGATTTTATAAGTGTAATCTTGTAAAACATTTTCCCATAATATCTCTGAGATAGTCTTTGATTACTTTAGTGCTAAGAATCACCATACAATTTACATCTGTTCATTATATATATATATATGTGTGTGTGTGTGTGTGTGTGTGTGTGTGTGTGTGTGTGTGTGTGTGTGTGTATTTACTTTTCTGTGCACAAGGTTCTTCTGGTTCTGTTCATTTCTCTTTGCATCTGCTTATGTAAGTTTTTTGAAGTTCTTTTCCTGAAATCATCCTACTCATCATTTCTTATATATAACCCAATAGTATCCAATTGCAATCATACTCTATAATTTGCTTAGTAATTCCACAACTGAAGGACAACAGGTGTGAGGTGGTAACTCAGAGTTATTTTGATTTGCATTTTTCTGATTGTGAAAGATTTAGAACCCTTTTTCATGTGCTTATTGATAGTTTGATTTTCTCTATCTGAAAATTACTTATTCATGTCCCTTGCCAATTTATCAATTGAGGAATGACTTGATTTTTTTTGTACAAATGATTTAATTCCTTATAAATTTGAGTAATTAGACCGTTGTCAGAGGTTTATATTAAAAAAGATTTTTTCCAATTTGTTGCTTTCCTTATAATTTGGTTGCACTGGTTTTGTTTGTACAAAACCTTTTTAATTTAATGTAATCAAAATTATTCATTTTATATTTTGTAACATTCTCCTTCTCTTGCTTGGTCTTAACCTTTCCTTTCCCAGAGATCTGACAGGTAAATTATTCTATGTTCACCTGATTTACTTATATTTTCCTTCTTTATATTTAAGTCATTCACCCATTCTGAAATTATCTTGGTATATGGTGTGAGATGTTGATCTAAATCTAGTCTGTTCCATACTGTTTTCCAATTTTTCCAGCAGTTTTTGTCAAATAGTGACTTTTTGTCCCAAAAGGTGGGATTTTTGGTTTATTGAGTATTAGCTTGCTGAGGTCATTTACCCCAATTATATCCCACTGATCCTTCCTCCTGTCTCTTAACCAATAAGATATTGTTTTTATTTTTTTCAGATATTATTTTTAAACAATTATTAATATTCATTTTTAACATGGTTACATGATTCATTTTCCCACTTTAACCTTCACCCCCCACACTCCACCTGCCCATGGGCTATGCACATTTTCACTGGTTTTAACATGTGTCATTGATCAAGACCTATTTCCAAATTGTTGTTAGTTGCATTGGTGTGGTAGTTTCAAGTCTATGTCCCCAATCATGTCCACCTCAACCCACGTGTTCAAGCAATTGTTTTTCTTATATGTTTCCTCTCCTGCAGTCCTTCCTCTGAATGTTGGTAGAGTTCTTTACCATAAATCCCTCAGAGCTGTACTGTGTCATAGCATTGCTGCTGGTAAAGAAGTCCATTGCATTTGATTTTACCACAGTGTATCAGTCTCTGTGTACAATGTTCTTCTGGCTCTGCTCCTTTCACTCTGCATCAGTTCCTGGAGGTCTTTCCAGTTCATCTGGAATTCCTCCAGTTTATTGTTCCTTTGAGCACAATAGTATTCCATCACCAGTATATACCACAATTTGTTCAGCCATTCCCCAATTGAAGGACATACCCTCCTTTTCCAGTTCTTTGCCACCATGAAAAGTGCAGCTATAAATATTTTTGTACAAATCTGTTTATCTATGATCACTTTGGGGTACAAACACCATGGTATGGCTGGATCAAAGGACAGGTATTTTTTATAGCCCTTTGAGTATAGTTCCAAATTGCCAGCCAGAATGGTTGGATCAGTTCGCAACTCCACCAGCAATGCATTAATATCCCAATTTTGCCACTTCCCCTCCAGCATTCATTACTCCACCCTTCTTTCATTTTAGCCAATCTGCTAGGTGTGATGTGATACCTCAGAATTGTTTTGATTTGCATTTCTCTAATTATTAGAGATTTAGAACACTTTCTCATGTGCTTATTGAAACTTTTGATTTCTTTACCTGAAAATTGCCTATTCATGTCTCTTGTCCATTTATCAATTGGGGAATGGCTTGATTTTTTTATACAATTGATTTAACACCGTGTATATTTGAGTAATTAGACCCCTGTCAGAGTTTTTTTTTTAATTTTTCCCAATTTGTTGTTTCCCTTCTGATTTTGACTACATTGTTTTTGTTTGTACAAAAGCTTTTTAGTTTAATATAATCAAAACATTTAATTTACATTTTGTAATTTTCTCTAACTCTTGCTTGGTTTTAAAATCTTTCCTTTCCCAGAGATCTGAAAGGTATACTATTCTGTGTTCACTTAACTTATTTATAGTTTCCCACTTTATATTCAAGTCATTCACCCATTCTGAATTCATCTTGGTGTAGGATGTGAGATGTTAATCTAAGTTTAATCTCTCCCATATTATTTTCCAAATTTGCCAGCAGTTTTTGTCAAATAGTGGATTCATGTCCCAGAAGTTGAGTTCTTTGGGTTTATCATACACTGTCTTGCTGATGTCATTTACCCCAAGTCTATTCCACTGATCAACCCTTCTGTCTCTTAGCCAGTACGATATTGTTTTGTTGACTGCTGCTTTATAGTATAGTTTAATATCTGGTACTGCCAGGCCCCCTTCCTTCACTATTTTTTTTTCATTATTTCCCTCGATATTCTAGACCTTTTGTTATTCCAAATGAAATTTGTTATAGTTTTTCCTAATTCAGTAAAGAAGTTTTTTTGGTAGTTTGATAGGTATGGCGCTAAATAGGCAAGTTAATTTGGGTGGAATGGTCATTTTTATTATGTTAGCTCATCCTACCCATGAGCAATCAATGGCTTTCCAATTATTTAGATCCAGTTTTATTTGTTTGGAAAGTGTTTTGTAGTTGTTTTCATATAATTGCAGTGTTTGTTTTGGAAGATAGATTCCTAAGTATTTTATATTGCCTAGTGTGATTTTAAATGGTGTTTCTCTTTCTACCTCTTGCTGCTGTGATATGTTGGAAATATATAGAAATGATGATGATTTATGTGCATTTATTTTGTATCCTGCAACTTTGCTAAAATTGTTGATTATTTCTACTAGCTTTTTAGTTGATTCTCTAGGATTTTTTAATTATACCATCATATCATCTGCAAAGAGTGATAGCTTAGTCTACTCATTGCCTATTTTAAAGCCTTCAATATCTTTTTCTTCTCTAATTGCTACTGCTAGTGTTTCTTGTACTATGTTGAATAATAGAGGTGACAATGGGCATCCTTGTTTCACTCCTGATCTTATTGGGAAGACTTCTAATTTATCCCCATTGCATATGATGCTTGTTGATGGTTTTAGGTATATACTGTTTATTATTTTTAGGAAAGGTCCTTCTATTCCTATACTTTTCAGTGTTTCTAATAGGAATGGATGCTGTATTTTGTCAAAGGCTTTTTCAGGATCTATTGAGATAATCATGTGATTTTTCTTTGGTAGAGTGTTGATATGGTCAATTATTTGGATGGTTTTCCTAATGTTGAACCATCTTTGCATTCCTGGTATAAATCCCATCTGATCCTGGTGGATGATCTTCTTAATTACTTGCTGGAGTCTCTTTGCTAGTATTCTATTTAAGATTTTTGCATCTATGTTCATTAGGGAGATTGGTCTGTAGTTTTCTTTCTCTGTTTTTGATCTCCCTGGCTTTGGAATCAGTACCATATTTGTGTCATAAAAGGAATTTGGTAGGACTCCTTCTTTGCTTATCATATCAAATAATTTGTATAGTATTGGGATTAGTTTGTCTTTGAATGTCTTATACAATTCACTTGTGAATCCATCAGGCCCTGGCGATTTTTTCTTAGGGAGTTCTTTGATGGCTTGTTCAATTTCTTTTTCAGATATGGGATTATTTAGGTATTCTATTTCTTCTGCTGTTAATATAGGCAATTTATATTTTTGTAAATATTCATTCATATCTCCTAAACTGTTATATTTATTGCCTTATAATTGGGCAAAATAGTTTTTAATGATTGCCTTAATTTCCCCTTCATTAGAGGTGAGGTCTACCTTTTCATCTTTGATACTGTCAATATGGTTTTCTTCTTTTCTTTTTTTTATTAGATTTACCAGTACAGTACATTGTCTATTTTATCTGTTTTTTCAAAGTACCAGCTTCTAGTCTTATTTATTAATGCAATAGTTCTTTTACTTTTGATTTTTATTAATTTCTCCCTTGATTTTTAATATTTCTAATTTAGTTTTCATCTGGGGATTTTTAATTTGCTCACTTTCTAGTTTTTTGAGTTGCATGCCCAATTCATTAATCTCTGCCCTCCCTAATTTGTTAATATATGTACTCAAGGATATAAATTTCACCCTGAGTACTGTCTTGCCTGCATCCCACAGAGTTTGGTAGGATGTCTCATCATTGTCATTCTCTTCAATGAAATTGTTGATTTTTTCTATGATTTATGTGCAGCTGAAAAGAAGGTGTATTCCTTTTTGTCCCTATTTATTTTTCTCCACATATCAATTAGATCTATTTTTTCTAGTACTTCATTCACCTCTCTTACCTCTTTCTTATTTATTTTTCGGTTTGATTTATCTAGATCTGAAAGAGGAATATTTAGATCTCCCAGTAGTATGGTTTTACTATCTATTTCCTTCTTGAACTCTGCTAGTTTTTGCTTTATGAATTTGGATGCTATGCCACTTGGTGGGCACATATTGAGCAGTGTTATTTCCTCGTTGTTTATACTGCCTTTAATCAGGATATAATGACCTTCCCTGTCTTTTTTAATCATATCTATTTTTACTTTGGCTTTGTCAGAAATCATAATTGCCACTCCTGCCTTCTTTTTCTCATTTGATGCCCAAAAGATTTTGCTCAAGCCCTTAAACTTAAACGTGTGTATGTCCACCCACCTCATATGTGTTTCTTGTAGACAACATATGGTAGGATTTTGGTTTCAAATCCACTCTGCTATTTGCTTCTGTTTTATGAGTGAGTTTATCCCAATCACATTCTAAGTAATAATTATTAGTTGTGCATCCGATGACATTTTTGTATCCTACCCTGGTCCTACCTCTTCTTACACTATTTCCTTTTAAACCAGTGATTTGCTTTAAGCCAGTATCCCTTATCCAGTCCCTTGATTAACTTCCCTTTCTACCCACTCCCTTAGTATTCCCCTCTTTTTATTTTTAAAGGTCTAATGAATTCCCTCCCCCTTCTTCTCCCCTCCCTTTTTTGACCTCCCCACTCCCCTGCTCCCCTTGGTTTATCCCTTCTGACTTTCTCAGTAGGGTTAGATAGAATTTTATATCCCAATGGATAATATAGCTACTCTTTCCTCTCTGGATTGATTACACTGAGGGCAAAGTTTAAATATTACCTCTTAATGCTCTCTTCCTCTCCTTCTTATAATAATATTTGTCCCCTCCCCTTCTCATGCCCTCTTTGTGTGTAATAGAATACCTTATTTTTCTTATTCACTCAAATTTCTCTTGGTGTCCCCTACTATTCACCCCCCTCTTTCCCACCCCCCATATCATCTTAGACCATTTAATATTCTACCCTCTCCCTATGAATTATTCTTCTGATTACTATAATAGTGAATAGTATAATAGTGAATAGAGTTCACTACATAGTATTTCTCCACATAGGAATACAGATAATTAGATCTTATTGAAGTCCTTAAAGAGGCAAATTTAAAAATTATGAGTTTTCTTTTTTTCCCCTCTGTTTCTTATATACCTTTTTATGTTTCTCTTGATTTTTGTGGTTGGATATCAAACTTCCCATTTTGTCCTTGTCTTTTCTGTGCAAATACTTGGAAATCTTCAATTTTGTTGAATGCCCATACTTTCTTCTGGAAGTATATAGTCAGTTTTGATGAGTAGTTGATCCGTGGTTGAAGGCCCAGCTGTCTTGCCTTTCTGAATATCATATTCCAAGCCTTGAGGTCTTTTAGCATGAAGGCTGCCAGATCCTGTGTGATCCTGATTGGTGCTCCTTGATATTTGAATTGCCTCTTTCTGGCTTCTCATTCTTTTACTTGGAAGCTCTTGAATTTGGCCATTTTATTCCAGGGTGTTCTCTTTTCTGGGTCTAGTGTAGAGGGTGATCTATGGATCCTTTCAATGTCTATATTGCCCTCTTGTTGTAGAACTTCAGGGCAATTTTGCTGAATAATTTCCTTTAGTATGGAGCCCAAATTTCTATTAATTTCTTTTTTTTAAACCCTTGTACTTCGGTGTATTGTCTCATAGGTGGAAGATTGGTAAGGGTGGGCAATGGGGGTCAAATGACTTGCCCAGGGTCACACAGCTGGGAAGTGGCTGAGGCCGGGTTTGAACCCAGGACCTCCTGTCTCTAGGTCTGACTCTCACTCCACTGAGCTACCCAGCTGCCCCTATTAATTTCTGCTTTTTCGGGAAGACCAATGATTCTCAGATTGTCTCTTCTTGACCAATTTTCTTGGTCTGTCACTTTCTCATTGAGATATTTTATGTTTCCTTCTATTTTTTCAGTCTTTTGACTTTGTTTTATTTGTTCTTGCTGTCTTGAGAGATCATTAGCTTCTAATTGCTGAATTCTAGTCTTTAGGGACAGGTTTTCCTTTTTAATCTGGTCATTTCTGGTCTTCAGTTGACTTGCCTCACTTTCCAATTGCAAAATTCTGCCTTTTAAACTGTTATTTTCTTGCCAGATCTCTTCCATCTTTCTCATCATCTCAGATTTTAACTCTTCAATAGCTTGTGACCAGATTTCATTATTTTGGGAAGGTTTGGATTTGATTTCTTGTTTGTTCTCCTCTGCTGTTTGCTCTGCTGTTTGGACTTTCTCTGTGTAAAAATTGTCCATTGTTACAGATTTCTTCTTGATGATCTTTCTTTTTTTGGGGTTCTTGAGAATGGTTTGCCATTGTTAGCTCTGCACCCTCTCAGGTTTTTCCTTATACCCAGAGTCTGTTTGTGCTCTCTAGGCTCTTGAAGCTCAGATCTCATTGTTCTCAGGGTCAAGCCTCCTGGTGGCCCCCTTGTTTGTTCCTCTGTCTGAGGCTCCTTTAATAGTTTCAGGGTGCTGTTTCCACAGTCATGCACCCCTCTGCACTGGGTCCTCACTCAAGGTCCACTCATTTCTCAGGATCCGAGTCCGCACCTGCACTCAGGATCTGTGGACTCAAGAGCCTGTTCTCGAGCCTGTGCTCAGTGTCCACATGCGTTCTTTAGCCTCTTGGGGTCTTAAGTATTGCTGCTCTCATGAACAGGCCCTGGTGACCCCAGGTAGCTGCCAAGTACTTATTTGGTGCCCCAAGCTTGCTCTAGCTCTTGTGCACTGGCTTTGGCACTATAGATGGTGTGGGGTGAGGGAGGGGTTTGCTCAACTTGCGTTTTAGTGAGAGCTATTTCACCCCCTCATAGAAAGGAAATGTCCCAATTCCACATACCTTCAATGCTGTGCCCTGTTGTGGAGTCCCTTCGTTCCTCTGGATTTGTTTTTATGCCTTCTTGAGGAGTCCTATATGTTTCGGTTAGGAGTGGTTAAGCAGCTGCTTTTTACTTAGCCGCCATCTTAACCAGGAAACAGAAACAGATCTACCATATTGTTTTGATGACCACTGCCTTGTACTAAAGTTTAAGATCTGGTAGTGCTAAGCCTCCATCCTTCACATTTTTTTCATTAATTCCCTTGATATTCTTGATCTTTTGTTCTTCCAAATGAACTTTGTTAAAAAAAATTTCTAATTCAGTAAAAAAAAATTATTTGTAGTTTAATAGGTATGGCATTGAGTAAGTAAATTTGTTTCGGCAGGATTGTCATTTTTATTATGTTAGCTCAGCCTACTCATGAGCAATTAATGTTTTTCCAATTGTTTAGATCTAGTTTTAATTGTGTGAAAAGTGTTTTGTAGTTTTGTTCATATAGTTCCTGTGTTTGCCTTGGGAAACACATTCTTAGATATTTTTTATTATCTAGGATAATTGTAAATGGAATTTCTCTTTCTAGCTCTTGCTGCTGGGAAGTGTTGGAAATATATGGAAATGCTGATGATTTATGTGTATTTTTATTTTAGATTCTTTAACTTTGCTAAAGTTGTTGATTATTTCCACTACCTATTTTGTTGATTATCTAGGATTTTTTAAGTAGACCATCATATCTTCTGCAAAGAGTGATAGCTTGGTCTCCTCATTGCATTTTTTTAATACCTTCAATTTCTTTTTCTTCTCTAATTGCTACTACTAGTATTTCTAGTACAATGCTAAATAATAGAGATGATAATGGGCATCCTTGTTTCACTCCTAATCTCACTGGGAAGGGTTGTAATTTGTACCCATTGCAGATGATGCTTGCTGATGGTTTTAAATATATGCTGTTTATTATTTTTAGGAAAGGCCCTTTTATTCCTATACTTTCTGGTGTTTTTAATAGGAATGAATATTTTATTTTGACAAAGGCTTTTTCTGCATCTACTTAGATAATCATGTGATTTCTGTTGGTTTGTTGTTGATATGATCAATTATGTGGATGGTTTTCACAATATTGAACCATCCTTTGCCTTCCTGGTTTAAATCCCACCTGATCATACTGAATAACACTCGTGATCACTTGCTGGAGTCTCTTAGCTAGTATTCTATTTAAGATTCTTGCATCTATGTTCATTAAGGAGACTGGTCTGTAATTTTTTTCTACTGCTTTTGATCTACTTGGCTTTGGAATCAGTATCATATTTACGTAATAAAAGGAGTTTGTTAGAACTCCTTCTTTTCTTATTATGTCATATAGTTTGTATAGTATTGGGATTATTTTTTCTTTGAAGGTTTGATAGAATTCACTTGTAAATCCATCTGGTGCTGGGGATTTTTTCTTAGGGAGTTCTTTGATGGCTTGTTCAATTTCTTTTTGTGATATGGCATTATTTAAATATTCTATTTCTTCTGTTAATCTTGGCAATTTATATTTTTTGTAAATATTCATCCATATCACCTAGATTGCCATATTTATTGCCATATAATTGGGCATAATAGTTCATAATAATCACCTTAATTTCCTATTCATTAGAGGTGAGGTCACCCTTTCATCTTTGATACTGTTAATTTGTTTTTTTTCCTTTTTTTTACCAGTACTTTGCCAATTTTGTTTGTATTTTCAAAGTACCACCTTCCAGTCTTATTTATTAATTCAATAGTTTGTTCACTTTCAATTTTGTTAATTTTTCCTTTAATTTTTAGGATTTCTAATTTAATTTTTATCTGGGGATTTTAAATTTGTTCTCTTTCTAATTTTTTTATTTTTCATGCCCAATTCATTGACGTAATTCCTCCCTGATTTTTAATATATGAATTCAGGAATATAAATTTCCCTCTGAGTACTGCTTTGTATCCCATAGATTTTGGTAGGATGTCTCATCATTGTCATTCTCGTAAATGAAATTATTGTTTCTATGATTTGTTCTTTAACCAACAGATTTTGAAGAATCATATTAATTAATTTCCAAATAAATTTTTGTTTGCCTCTCCATGTACCCTTGCTAATTATCATTTTTATTGCATTATGTTCAGAAAAGTTTGCATTCATTATTTCTGCCCTTTTGCATTTGTTTTCCATGGTTTTGTGCCCTAGTACATGGTCAACCTTTGTGAATGTACTATGTGCTACTGAGAAGAATGTGCATTTTTTTGTTCCTATTTATTTTCCTCCATATATCTACTAATTCTGATTTTTCTAGGCCCCTCTCTGCCCTATCTCTGTACCCATTCTCCACCTTTATCTTCCTGATGTCCCAAGTCTCACTGCTCTCCAGGGTAATTCAGTGCTACCCCGCCCCCCAAACCTACCTATTGTCCCATGCTTGCTTTGACTATTGCTCTGGAGATATAGGTGGAGAGAGGGAAGGGTGATCAGCTCGAGCTTTGGTAGGAGTAGTTTTACTCCCTTATAGCTTGGAAGTGTCCAAACCCTGTCTACCTTCAAGGCTGCACACAACGGATGAGCCCTTTCCACTCATCAGATTTTGTTTTTTGTCCTTTTGAGGTGCTTTATATGGGTAGGTAATAAGGAGAGGAAGTCCTTTGCTTCTACTTAGTGGCCATTTTAGCCCAGAAGTGGAAAGGGAGATTCTAAACTAACAGACCCCAGAAAATATGCTAATCCTTATCCACAGGATATGGAAGTTCCATTCCTTGGAGGAAGGTGCAATTCTACAAAATAGCTGCTACTCCATACTGTCAGCTTCAAAACGTCTACTCTACTTGACCCTGGGCTTTTCCATTAGCCCTAAAGCTGCTGGATTAGCCCCCAGACTAATTCATCTGCTATTAGGCCATTATACCACTAACACTAAATTAGAAAACCTAAAAATCAAAGGAGAAATTAATAAAATTGAAATTTAAAAATTTGAACTAATAAATAAGACTAGGAGTTGGTACTTTAAAAAAACAAATAAAATAGATAATGTACTGGTTAATCTAATAACAAAAGAAAGAAAAGAATCAAATTAACAGTATCAAAGATGAAAAAGGGAAATCTTACCTCTAATAAAAAGGAAATTAAGGTAATGACTAAGAGCTTTTTTGCCCAATTATATGGAAATAAATATAACAATCGCGATAAAGTGGGTGAATATTTACAAAATATATAAAATGCTTAGATTAATAAAAGAGGAAATAGAATGCATTAACAATCCCATTTCAGAAAAAGAAATTGAACAAGCCACCAATGAATTCAATACGAAAAAGGCCCTGGGGCAAGATGTATTCATAAGTGATCTAAGTTATTGGAAAAAAAAATTAGTTGCTCTTGCATAGAATGAACTAATATCATAAAAAAGACAACCTTATCCAAATTAATTTACTTATTCAGTGCCATACCTATCAAACTATCAAGAAACTTTTTTTAAAGAATTAGAAAAATATTATAACAAAGTTCATTTGGAACAACAAAAGATCAAGAATATAAGGGGAAATGATGAAAAAGAAATGTGAAGGATGGGGTTCTGACAGTACAAGACTTTACAATGTGCTATAAAGCAATGGTCTTCAAGACAATATGGTACTGACTAAGAGATAGAAGGGTGAATTGATGGAATAGACTTGGATAAATGACCTCAGCAAGATAGTGTACAATAAACCCCCAAATCCCAGCTTTTAGGATAAGAACACACTATTTGGTAAAAACTGCTGGGAAAATTGGAAAACAGTATGTGAGAGATTAGGTTTAGATCAATATATCACACCCTATAATAAGATAAATTCAGAATGGGTAAATGACTTAAATATAAAGAGGGAAATCATAACTAAATTAGGTGAACATACAATAGTATACCTTTGAGCTCTATGGGAAGGGAAAAAATTTAAGAACAAGGAAGAGATAAAGAATATTTTAAAAAATGTAAAATGAGTAATTTTGATTACATTAAAGGAAAAAGGTTTGCGTGCAAATAAAACCAATGCAATGAAAATGAGAAGGGAAGCAACAAATTTTGGGAAAAATCTTCATAACAAAACCCTCTGACAAAGGTCTAATTTATCAAATTTATAAGAAGCTAAGTCAATTGTGCAAAAAATCAAGTCATTTCCCAATAGATAAATGGTCAAGGGACACGAATAGGTAGTTTTCAGAAAAAGAAATCAGAACTATCAATAAGTTCATGAAAAAGTGTTCAAAATCTCTCATAAACAGAGAAATGCAAATCAAAACAACTCTGAGGTACCATCTCACATGGAGCATATTTGCCAGTATAATAAAGGGAAATAATAAATGTTGGGGTGTGTGTGGGTGACAAAATTGGAACATAATGCATTGCTTGTGGAGCTGTGAATTGATTTAAACAATCTCAAAGGCAATTTGGAACTATGCCTAAAAGGCTTTAAAAGACTATCTGTCCTTTGATCCAGCATTATCACTGCTAGGTTTGTACCCCAAAGAGATAATAAGGAAAATACTTGTACAAAATTATTTACAGGCGTGCTCATTGTATTGACAAAAAAATGGAAAATGAGGGGGTATCCATGGATTGCAGAATGGCTGAACAAATTGTGGTATCTGATGGTGATGGAATATTATTGTGCTGAAAGGAATGATGAACTAGAGTAATTCTATGTGAACTGGATCAACCTCCAGGAATTGATGCAGAATGAAAGGAGCAGAATCAGGAGAATGCTGTTCACAGAGACTGATACACTTTGGAAAAATAAAATGTAATGGACTTCTCTACTAGTAACAATGCAATGATCCAGGACAATATTGAGAGACTTATGAGAAAGAATGCTATCCACCTCCAGAGAAATAACTCTAGGAGGAGAGACCTAGAAGAAAAACATATTATCAATCACAAGGTTTGATGGGTATATGATTGGGGATTTTGACTTTAAATGATCATTCTATTGCAAATATTAATAATGTGGAAATAGGTTTTGAACAATGATAAATGTAGAACCCAGTGGAATTGTTCTTCAGCTCAGGGAGGGGGAAGAGAGGAGGGGAGAGAAAGAATATGAATCATGTAACCATAGAAAAATATTCTAAAGAAATACATCAATTAATTAAAAACATAAAATAAAAGGCAGGACTTGGAAAAAGGTAGTGATTGTGGGGGTGGGAAGAGAGTCTGAGAGAGAAAAAGCCAGAGAAACAGAGACAGACACACACACAGGGAGAGATAGATATAGAGCAAATAGATGTTGAAGTAGAATATGTGGAAATTGGTAGCTGATTGGATAATGTATATGATAAAAATGTAATACCAAAGGATTATTATTGTACTGCAAACCTGGGTGCTCTCAACGGGATGGGGATGTTTGGAAATGTAGGAATGCTTAGGATAAAAATGATTAGTTCTTTTATGAACCTATTATATATTATATTATGGCAAGATAGTGAGAAAGAGGTGTAGGACTGAGTTAAAGAAAGAAACAAAGTCTGTATTTAAAGATTTTGAATTTGTTCAAGTAGAGATGATAATTGAACTCTCAGAAGAGCATCAATAAAAATTCATACACACATACATTTGTATGTGTATGTGTCAATATATATTCAGAATAGAAAAAAATAATATATTTTGGATAAAGAGATTCACATTTACAGATCTAGAATTAGATGAGGATCTTACAAGAGAAAAATGGAGAGATATGGTAATAAAGGAAAGATAAGAAATAAGAAAAACAGGTTTATGGTGAACCAAATTGACTCCACCCTTTTGAATCCTGGGAACTGACTGGCATGCTATTTCACATTTTAGAAAGTTCACCTGCTCACTATCTGGGCTCCCAATGTACAAAACGTATTCATTCCCCTCCCAACTCTGATAATCCCTAATTTTTCTCCAATTAGAAATCAGATTACTTAATCTTGTTTCCTGGTTTATATCCTCTTAATTGTTTTATTTAAATGCATAAAAATTCTGTATCCCCCTATATTTGGGGTCCAGTGCCTTTCTGAGGTGGCCTGGTCCTGATTTGCTATATAAATGCATGCCTTGTCAATGAATTAATATGCTTAGATGCTCAAACCTTTATTTCTTCAGTTATTGTAGATTTCACACAGGACAAAAGAATGATGACATCATTTTAATAAAGGATCAGCTGGACATTGGTGTAAAACAGTGATGGGCAAACTACGGTCTGCAGGCTAGATGCGGTCCCCTGAAATGTTCCATGTGACAGCAAGACATTATTTCTAATCTGATGAATACAATGAGTAGGATACAATACAATGAAACTTTGAAAAAGTTGCCTTAGAAACAGACTGAAAGATGAGCATTTCCTTTCCTTTAGCCCCCTCTTTAAAAAGTTTGCCCATCACTGGTGTAAAAGATTCAATGAGTTCACAAAATATGGCAATTGTAAAAAGGTGATTGAACAAAAAAAATTAAAATGTCACTGGTAAACTTTTAGAGAGCAATTCAAACAGAGTAGTAGAAGCAGAAGGAAGGCTTTGAAAGTAAATAGTTAGGAGTGGTCTTGACTGTGATTACGTGCAGTGTTGGCGGCTGCAGCGGCTTTGAGTCTTCTGGAAGCCGCCTGGAAGCGACAGACAATGAGCGTGGCCTTGGCCCTCGTCTCGTATATGGCCCAGATATGGACCCCACCAGCCAAGATATCAACCTGAATTCTCCTAACAAAGGTCTGCTATCAGATTCAATGACAGATGTACCTGTGGATACAGGAACTACTAGGACCACCATTCCTGAGGGTATGACAGAGGCAGAGGAAGAAGAGCTCAGATCTGAACTCACTAAGGTGGAAGAAGAGATTGCGATATTACGACAGGTTCTGGCTGCCAAAGAGAGACATTGTGGTGAGCTGAAGAGGAAGCTAGGCCTAACTCCCTTGGATGGACTGAAGCAAAATCTTACAAACAGTTGGCATGATGTTCAGGTCTCCAATGCCTATGTGAAAACATCTGAGAAAGTTGGAGAGTGGAATGAGAAAGTGACACAGTCTGACCTTTATAAGAAGACTCAGGAAACTCTCTCCCAAGCAGGACAGAAGACTTCAGCTGCCCTGTCCAATGTGGGCTCTGCTATCAGCAGGAAATTTGGAGATATGAGGAACTCTGCGACTTTCAAGTCTTTTGAAGATTGAGTTGGGACCATAAAGTTCAAAGTCATTGGTGGCAGAGAGAATGACAGTGACAACCTTCCTTCACCAACAGGAAGCAGTGATAAACCTCTGCAGGATCATGCTCCTTTCTAGACAACTTTAAGAATCCTCTCAACTCGTCATGAGCAACTCTGCAGGAAAAAACAAAACAATATAATGATAATTCAAACCAGGAAATGGACAGAGTCCAGTTTTGAGAATTCATATCCATACATACAAAGACACTTGCTGCTGGATTTGAGTAAAATAGAGGACAAAAGAATTTTTATACACAGATATTTTACACTAAAGTTTATAGATAAAATGTATCACTGTGCTAATCTTTCTGGGAGGTACACTTAAATGGGCATAATTTCCTCATTGAGTATAGAAAGTGTCTTTTGAGTCAAAGGTGTGAGCTCCCATTTGGAAAACACTACATAGCTTAGCTGAATGTCCAAAAAGATTTCTGTTTGAGAATGGAAAGAAGTATAATTATGGAACAAATTCTTTGAAAATTTTGCTTCTTTTTTCTCTTCCCTCAAATTCTGAAAGCTCCTATAAGTAACCTAAAAGATTCTAACTAGCTCAACTATTTTTCCCAAAAATATGATTGTCAGGATATAAAACTGTCCATTTTCCTGAGCCCCCCAGAAAGGAGATTCTAATTAGCAGCTGCCTGGTTGTTACACAAATGCTCAAGCTTTAACAAAACAAAAATCTTTATTTTTTAAATACAGTGGACTTTTCAAAAATCAAAACAAAGCAAAGCAGCATTAGCCTCATGTTAGATAAATATTATCTTGGAATTCTGAAGCCAAAATGCAAGCCTTACATCATCTTATGCTTTACTCATTTATAATCTTTTTATATAAAGAAATTGAGTTCTAAAAAAAAAAAGTAAGTAGTTAGAAAGTAGATGAATCAAGCATAGATTATATTTTTAATTTAGCAGTGAAAAATCATACATTTGTATGTACATACACATGCATGCATATACATATACATATGCACATATACATAGGTGCATATATATGTAGATATATGTATTTATGAATATGTGTATATAACTTTATACATATAGGTATTTATATATGCATGATTTACATATATGGGTAATTTGTAGATAGATACATAGATACATAGATACATAGATAGATAATGGTAATGGTATTTGTAATGGAGAAACAAGCCCCTAATATATTTTCTGGTCACAAGGAAGAACTGATTGATTGTAAATAATAATTATCATGATAGCAATTATTATCTTATGTACATTTTTATTTCAGTTGTTTTTCAGTCATGTCTGACTAAATGTTGTTTTTTAGTCATATCTGACCTCTCTGGGGTTTTCTTGGCAATGATATTGGAGTACATTGACATTTCCCTTCTTCAGCTAATTTTACATATGAGGAAACTGAGGCAAACCCAGGTTAAGTTATTTGCCAAATGCCACACAACTTAAGTGTATGAGGCCAGATTAGAATTCAAGAAGATGAGTCTTCCATTTTCCAGACAGCATTCTGTCCTCTGTGTGACCTATCTGACTTTTAATATATTTTTATGATTCTCATAGATAATTTATATTAATAAATAATAATAATAATAATAAAATAAATAACTATCTCTCAGTTAATATCAAATTGTTGGCGATAAGGAAGAATGAGAATAATTAAGAAAATAATGTTTAGGATGGGAAAGGAGGAAATAAGGTCAAAAATGAAAGTAAAGAGATTGACAAAGATAAGTCAAACTGAAATGCCAATGAATATAGAAATATAAGGAAAATGTATTATTAAATTAAATTTAAAAAATAATAAGCAGTAGGAGAAAAGACAACATTTTTTAATAAAACACATATACAATGATTGTAAAAAGAGATGATTTTATAATTTCATGAGCATTTGGATTCTCTGATTTCTAATACATATTTATGGGGAAGATTATGATGATAAAGATGATGATGATGATGAAGTTCTGATAAAGCATAATACTTAATGACCACAGTTCATAGGAATTATATTCAAATAAAAATGAAATAAGAATTCCTCTTAATCAATACTGATTAGAGAAATGCAAATTAAAACAATTCCAATGTGTCATGATATACCTATCAGAAATGACAAATGTTATGCTGAAAGAGCTATGAAACTACCTATATTCTTTGACCCACCATTACTACTACTAACTCTATCCCAAAGAGAATAAAGAATAATAAATAAAGACCTATGTGTACAAATTATGTTTATAGCATTTCTTTTTATGGTACAAAGAACTGGAAATTGAGGGGATGGGGATGTCCATCAGTTGAGAAATGGCAGAATAAGTTGTGGCATATGATTTTTATGCAGTAATACTTTGCTCTAAGCGGTGATAAGAGAGTGATAAAAACAACAAAATAGCAACACTTAGAGGATTAATTCAAAGTGAAATGAGAACACCAGAAGATCATTACACACAATAATAACAATCTTGTCACTGTGATCAACTGTGAAAGATATAGATTCTCTTATAAATTTAACCATCCAAGGTAATTCCAATGGAGTCCTGATGGAAAAAAAATGCTATCCATATACAGAGATAGAACCGAGGAACTTTTGAGAGCAACTAGATGTAAAATTTAGAAAATTATTTGTATTTAATTTTCTTCTCACACTGTCTCTCTCATGATTAGTTCATATATTATCACTTTAGCCCTTTTCATCCTCTTGTTTTAGCAATTACCAAAACATGGTGATTCGTTTTTTGCCTGAAATTATAATTTTTTTTCAAACAGGGGTTATTAATAGTGCACCTGACAATACTCAACTCCTTTGCAAGGTTGCTCTCAGCTTAGTTTTAAATTGATGTTTGATTTCATGAGGTCATATAACATCACACTAACGAAAGTGGCATCAAATGGAGGAGTAAAATATACCCTAAAGTTGAGAATTTACTAGGTTTAGATTCAGCTTTCTACTTTCTGGGGAAATGCACTTATTTTGATGTAGGGTCCATCATAAATGAAGGCTGCCACAACAGTGGAGATGGATAGCTTGATAAGGGAATAAGGCTTTGAGTCCAGTTATTCATCTCTCTTGCCCCTTTATGCTTTGTGACTTTTTAAGGGTGTGACAATACATCAATAACCCTAGCTTCAGAATTTTAGGTAAGTGCAGCATCATGCAATGAGAAGAGCCAGAGGAATTGTGTGACCTTGGACAAATTGATTAATCTCATTGGGCTTCAATCTTGTCATCTACAAAATGAGCTAGAAGACCCCTAAGGTCCCTTTCAGCTCTAAATCTTTGATCATGTGATTTTTACTACCAAAGGTGTTCTTGAAGCAAAAAAAACTGTAATGGCCAATGGCTACTTTATGATGGTCTGTGATTTGAAAATATTTTATGATAATACAATTTTGCAAAGACTCTTGTGATATCTTATGATTTTTCAAAACATCTGTATATTGGCTTTTAAAATATAGATGGTGAAGCAGGATGGTGTACTATACTGGTGTTTAACTCAAATAGAAACATATCCCTTAGAACCACATATTGACAAAGAAAATAACAAATTAAAGTTATGTTTCTCATATTTTTATTTATTTTATTAAAATATTTCCCAATTACATTTTTAATCTGAGTGGTAATTCACTCAAGAATATTGCTAGACAATGAAGAAACAGTTATCACTTTTTGCAGATGATAGGATGGTATACCTAGGGAAACCTAGAGAAATAACCAAAAACTAAAAGAGATAATTAACAACTTTAATGAAGTCACAGTACACAAAAGAAATCCACTTAAATCATCAGTACATCTATTTACTTACCAACAAAGTCCAATGGCAAGGGATAGAAAAAGACATTCCATTCAAAATAACTCTAGACAATATATAATATATGGAGGTATAGATACCAAAACAAACTCAGCAATTCTATGAACAAAATTACAAAACACTCTTCACATAAATAAATCAAATCTAAACAAATAAAAAATTGCTAATGGATAGGCTAAGCCAATATAATAAAAATAATCATTCTACCTAAATTAATTTACCCATTCAGTGCCATACCAATCAAACTAGCCACAAATTATTTCAGAGAGCTAGAACAAATAGCAACAAAATTCATGTAGAAGAACAAAAGGTCAACAATGTCAAGGAAATTGATGAAAAAAAATTGAAGGAATGAGGCCTCACTGTACCAGTTTTCAAACTATATTATAAAGGGATAATCATCCAAACAATCTGGGACTGGTTAAGAAATAGAGTAGGGAATCAACTGAATAGATTAAAGAATCAATGCATGCCAGTTAATGTCCATCATGACTTGAAGTTCAATAAACCCAAGATTCTAGCTTTTGTTGAAAAAAAATCACCATTTGACAAAAATTGCTTAGAAAATTGGAAAATAGTATGGCGGAAACTAGGCATGGATCATCATCTCACATCATGTACCAGGATAATGTCCAAATGGTTCTAGAAATTAAGAGTGACATTATAAACAAATTAAGGGAACATGGAAAGACTTATGGATAAGGGAAGATTTTATGGTCAAATAAGTTATAGAGACCATTATAAAAATGGAAATGAATAATTTTGATTACATTAATTTTTTAAAAAAGATTTTGTACAAATAAAACCAAGGTAACCAAAATGAGTAGGGAAACAAAAATTTTGGAAACTAATTAAGGCAAATGTCTCTGAAAAAACCTTATTTTTCAAATATATTAAGATATGAGTCAAATCTACAAGAATATAAAGCATTCCCCATTTTACAAATGGTGAAAGGATATGAATAGGTAATTCTCAGAGGAAGAAATTAAAACTATGCATAATCACAAAAAAATTCTCCAAATCAATACTGATTAGAGAAATGCAAATAAAAAAACAAATTCTGAGATACTATTTCACACCTATCAGATTTGCTAACAAGCCAAAAGAAAAATGACAAATGTCAAATGGGATGTGGGAAAATTGGGAAATTAATACAGTTAGTGGAACTGTGAACTGATGATCCATCCAAGATATGGAACCATGCTTGAAAGGCCATATGCATATCCTTTGATCCACTATGAGTCTATATCTCAAAGACATTAGGGATAAGAGAAAAGGGCCATCCTCGAAATCAACAATAACAACAACAATAATAAATACCAGCTCTTTTTGTAATGTCAAAGAATTGGAGACTGAGGGCTTGCCTATCCCGTTGGTAATGGATGAAAATGTTCTGTTATATGATGGTATGGAATAATATTATGTCAAAAATGATTAAAAGGATGATTTCAGAAAAAAAAAACTTGGCAATATTTATTTTAACTGATGCAAAATGAAGTGATCAGAGCCAAGAGAATAATGTATACTGTATCAAAAATATGATTATCAATTGTGAAGGAGAGAACGTTTATCAACAAAGCAAGTCTCCAAAATCTCAGGGAATCACAATGACAATGCTATTTTTAGCCAAAGAAGGAACTATTGGTATCCAAGTGCAGATCAAAGCATGCTCCCTTCCACTTTATTTCCTTCATGAGAATTTTTTTATAGTATGTTTGATATGTGTCTTCTATCATGACATGAGTAATATGGAAATATGTATTTCATGAAAGCATTGGCATAACTATATCAGACTATTTTTTGCCTCAGAGAGGGGGTGGGAAAGGGAGGGAGGGAAAAATATCTAAATCCTTAAATGTTAGAAAATAATTGTCATTTAAAATCACTGTAGACAATATAAAATACTTAGGAATCTATCTACCAAAACAAACATAGGAATTATACAAACACAACTACAAAACGCTTTCCAAACAATTAAAACTATATCTAAACAATTGGAAAAACATTGATTGCTCATGGGTAGGACAATCTAACATAATAGAAATGACCGTTCTACACAAATTAATTTAGGTATTTAGTGCCATACCTATCAAACTACCAAAAAACTTTTTTACTGAAATAGAAAAAAAAAACAAACATATAACAAAGTTCATTGGAAGAACAAAAGATCAAGAATATCAAGGGAAATAATGAAAAAAAACATGAAGGAAGGTGGTCTAGCAGTACCAGATATTAAACTATACTATAAAGCAGCAGTCATCAAAAGGATATGGTACTGGCTAACAGACAGAAGGGAGGATCAGTGGAATAGACTTGGGATAAGTGACCTCAGCATGACAATCTATGATAAACCCCAGAACCCCAACATTTGGGACAAAAATCCACTATTTAACAAAAACTGTTGGGAAAATTGGAAAACAATATGGGAGAGATTAGCTTTAGATCAACATCTCACACCATACACCAAGATAAATTCAGAATGGGTGAATGACTTAAATATAAAGAAGGAAACTATAAGTAATTAAGTAAACACAGAATAGTATACTTGTCAGATCTCTGGGAAAGGGAAAATTTGAAAACCAAGCAGGAGTTAGAAAAAAATTACAAAATGTAAAATAAATAATTTTGATTATATTAAATTAAAAAGGTTTTTGTACAAACAAAAACAATGCAACCAAAATCAGGAGGGAAACAACAAACTGGGGAAAAAATCTTTATAACAAAAAACTTTGACAGAAGTCTAATTACTCAAATTAACAAGGAGATAAATCAATTGCATAAAAAAAAATCCAGACATGCCCAAATTGATAAATGGGCAAGGGACATGAATAGGCAATTTTCAGATAAAGAAATCAAAAGTATCAATAAGCACATGAGAAAGTGTTCTAAATGTCTAATAATTAGAGAAATGCAAATCAAAACAACTCTGAGGCATCACCTCACACATAGTAGATTGGCTAAAATGATAGCAGGGGAGAGTAATGAATGTAGGAGGGGATGTGGCAAAATTGTGACATTAATGTATTGCTGGTGAAGTTGTGAATGGATCCAACCATTCTGGATGGCAATTTGGAATTTTGCCCAAAGACATCTAAATCACTACCTGCCCTTCAATCCAACCATACCATTGTTGCATTTGTATCCCAAAGAGATTGTAGATAAAAAGACTTGTACAAAAATATTTATAGCTGTGCTTTTTTGTGGTGGCAAAAAACTGGAAAACGAGGGTCTACCCTTCAACTGGGAAATGGCTGAAAAAATTGTGGTATATACTGGTGTTGGAATACTATTGTGCTCAAAGGAATACTAAAATGGAGGAATTCCATGTGAACTGGAAAGACCTCCAGGAATTGATGCAGAGTGAAAGGAGCAGAACCAGAAGAACATTGTACACAGAGACTGATACACTGTGGTAAAATCGAATGTAATGGACTTCTGTACTAGCAGCAATGCAATGACCCAGGATAATTCTGAGGGATTTATGGAAAAGAATGCTACCCACATTCAGAAGAACTACAGGAGTGGAATCCCAGAAGAAAAACAAATGGGTTGATGTGGACCCAATTGGGGATGTAGACTCGAAACAACCATACCAATGCAAGTATCAATAATGTGGAAATAAGTCTTGATAGATGACACATGTTAAAACCAATGGAAATGTGTGTTGGCTATTGGGGAGGGGGTTGGAGGGGAGTGAAGGGGAAAGTAAAAACATAAATCATGTAACTGTGGAAAATTTTTTCTAAAAAATAAAATTAAAAAAATTAATTAAAAGAAAAGAAAAAGGAAACAATTGTCAAAAATTGTTTCTACATGAAACTGAATAAATAAATAAGTTAACAAAGAAAAAAATCTGGATAGGGCCTTTATAGTGAGTTTGACACCTCTGGTACAATGGGTAGTGGTGGATTTCTAATTATGAAGCAGTGAGTAAAAATCCTACCTTTAATGCTTACTAATTCCATGATCATTAGTAAGTAACAGACTTCTGAGGGACAATGATTATGGTATAGATCATGAAGAAAATTATCTGAAATTATAGATCCTGTTATTGCTCAAAGGCTTTGGTGGGGTAATTGGATGGAAATATGTACAGTAAAGTGCTTCTATAAGCTGGGCCTGATAAGCTGCCCCAAAATCCTCAGGTCGTAAATGCGGTTACGTTAAATGATAAAGGTTGGTAATGGGCTAGTTGTTGGTATTTGAATGAATAAAGCTAACTGACTACGATGTTGATAATTCCTTTTCCCCTTTGGCTGTAGCTATTCACTTGTCCCTTGGAATGGATGCCAGTCTTCTCTTGAATCAAGTAACAGGTTTAATGCTTTGACTCAAAGAGGGTAGGAAACAGGATAAGGAAAGAGGTGTTGGGAATGGCTATGCTATATCTATTGAGAGTTCAAGTATTCTAAATCAATGAGCATCAGGTTGGTATCTGGCTGGAGATTCTTCTCCCCCTCATGGACCCTGGTCAGATCCCACTGTGGTCTAGACCAAAGGAAAGAAAGGGATAGTGATAATCTTCTTGACAGCTGTGTTGTTATCTCTCAGCTCTGTTTATAATAGGTGAATGAACTTCTAATGGCAATAAGGTATGGATGCTGGATCTGCAGGTCTATAGGCCTAGACACCCCTTCTCCACCCTCTCCCTCCAGAAATTCCCTTCTAAAGACTGAGACCAAGCCTGGGCTTTTATAGATCCCAATTGTCTTTTGCCCTTGGCTTATGCCATCTGGGTAAATTCCAAGTTCTATAACTGACGATCTGTCACTCAAGCTATTCTCCATCTTTTTCTAGAAGTTATCTATTGCAATCCTCAGTTTATTGACTAAAATCCATGTAACCTTATTTATATCATGAATCTTGCAGTGTTTTGGATTTATTCCACTCTGCATCTGTATCATCACCATACAGCTTTATTTTTATTTTTGATGATTTATTTTTATCATTATGATATATTTGCATTGATTGAAGGAATTTTGTTACTAGGAGTAACCTATATGAATGCAATTATTGTTCTGAAAAGTAAAAATTGGGACAATGAAAAAGACATTATAGGTTCTGGGAGGTCATGAGCCTCGGTGACTAGCACTTTTAGGTATTAGAAAAAACCAACCACGTAGGAAATTAAACAGTTTTTCCTTTAAGATCAAAATAGAATTTATGTAGTTTAAAATTACTTAGGTAAAAATTAGTATTATCTGCAAAATACTAAGTAAATTGGTTTAATATAGCTCTTAGCTAATCTAATGGTAAATCATGAAGTAGGGGTTTGAGGGTGGGATTTACTGTACTTGCTATGGACAAAATTTACCATTTGTATACTTTGGAATTGTTTCTCTTATTTTAAGGATAAAATGAAACTTTGAAGACATTAAAAGTTATTTCAGAGTATTTGTTTTCATTGGGATGTAATATTGTGAGGTTGGAATAGTTGGCTTCTAAGATCTCTAAAATCCACAGTCCTATAATTCTAAGGTCTTGCACTAGATTTTAAAATCTACATAGGCCAACTCATTGGAATGCTCATGATGTCTTTGGGCCATAAAGTAAACAAGAAATTCACAGGTCATAGCTTACACTCTTTGAAAATATAGCTCAACTGGCTTTTAACTCATTAATTTTGTATCCCTATACTAAAGCTCTATCTCATACAATACCTGAAAAAAGAATGAATTATTTCAACTATGAAGATGGAGATAAATTTTTTGCCCTATTGAACTTTCAGTATAAAACAACTGCTCCTTGAGATACTTAATGATAATGAGAAAAGACTGATAGTTTCTAGAAATTTCATTCTTAAAAGAATAAATAGATAGATAATTAAAAGCAAAATAAGGGTCTGATTCTATTGCTCAGTGTGAATATTCACTGTGAGTTATGAGATCAATGGAAGGAATATAGAATACTAACATGGAGAAGCTTTTGTTTGAAATGAAAGAAATAATCAATACATTTTTTCTTTGCAATAAATAATAATAATAATAAAAAATTGAATCCATAAGAATGAAAAAAGCTTTGAAGAAGATATAGTCAAAAAAGAATGAAATGCCTATGAAAACAGAGCCAGTTGTGCTTGGAATGAAAGTGGAATCAGGAGAGATATGGAGAGTGGGGGTAGAATATCAACAAATTTCATACATGAGACAAAAATTATTTTTGGCATGTAGCTAGAGGTGAAGCAGTTCAAAACTTAATTCTTTAAAAAAAACCTATCCCTTTCTGTCATAGATGAAAACATTTATGCTTGTCTCAGAAAATCCTTCTTCATTATTTCATATATTGTTAATTTCTTAGATCTAATATTAGAATGGATCTCAGAAACTACCAAAGTCAAACTTCTCATTTTACAAATAAAGAAACATATATCCAGGGAAATGAAGGGACTGGCATGTGTTCACATAGGCAGTGCACTTTAGAAGTAGATTTAATTACAAGTTCTCTGAATCAAGGATCAGTATCTTTGCTACTGTTGTTCCATGTTGCCAATAACTATTTAGCAAAACACCACTCATCTCTGCTCACTTTCTTAGACCATTACAATTATACACATTACTCAGTCTTCTCATCAGACTTGCATTCCCAACCTATTTTATTTATAATGTAGCTTTCCTATATGCTTTTCCCCCAACTCTGCCACCACTCTTTCTTAATCTCAAACTTGAGTTTTAATGTACCTTTTATTTATAGTCTCCCTAGGAATTTTAACCAACATTTTTATGTTTCCCAACCTATTGGGGATAGACAGAGGATTCAACAATAGGGCACATTAAATGAAACACATAATAATTTCTTTAAAATTTAAGTCAGAAACCATAGTGTTTTCTAAATGTGATATAAATTTTGACTTCTATGTTTTAGGAGAAGATTCTACTATCCCTGAACCACAGATACTCAGAACAGGAAGGATAATCAGAAGTCATTTAAAAACTTTACCTATCACAGACTTACAAAGTGTCTCTCATCTTTAAGATAAAAGTTCCCCATTTTTAGGGACATCTGGGTAATTCAGTGGATTGAGAACCAGGCCTAAAGACAGGAGGTCCTAGGTTCAAATCTGGCCTCAGACATTTCCTAGCTGTATGATCCTGGACAAGTCACTTAACCCACTTTGTCTAGCCCTTACCACTCTTCTGCCTTGGAAACAATACACAGTACTAATTCCAAGATGGAAGATAAGGGTTATAAAAAAAAATTGCCAATTCATTCCATTAATCTTCTTAGCTAATGAATTAGAGATTCTTTACAATCTTTGATCTCCTGTACTTCATCCATGTCTTTCCTAAGAGCATATACTAGAATTGAACACAATAGAGAACTCTAGTTAGAGACTGATTTAGAAAGACTTGACAACACGGATTGTCATATACATGATGCAATTCTCAGTGAATTCCAAGTCAGGAAAGTTTGTTTGTTTTTTTTTATTCTTCCTTACAACAATATTTATATGAAAATTTTTGGGTCATGTGAGCAATAAGATGGCAAACTAAACATTTCCTTTTATTCCCTACAACATCTCAAGTCATTCCAGAACAGAAAATGTACACTAAACCTGAAGCAATTTCAGCCATTTCCATAGTCAAGGACACCCAGAATCCAAAAGGAAAAAAAAAATTCTCCCCAAACTTAGGAATGGATGCTCATCAATCCTGAATTCCCTCAGCACCTCTCCCCTCATGCCCACACTATAGACTAAAAGGCTGCACTAGCACACAGAAAGACACAATTCAGTCTTACATCAAAATCCACCTTGCATCTCTTTCACTCTTCATCTTTCCAGTGCCATTAGGGAACTGTAAAAAATTAGGAAGGTGAGGCTCTTCTCAAATAAAATAATGATCAGCCAAGGAAAGAAGGCATGGGGAGGGGGCAAGGGGCAGCTGGAACAGGTTAAAAACAGCTGGGGTCAGCAATGAAACCTGAAGGTCAACCTAGTGTTTATTTTGCATGCTTAAAATAGGTATTAATGAAGCTAATGGATATTCTCTTCTTGCCTCTCAGCAGGATTTGGAAGCTATTTTCTGCACATGCAATGTTTGGAAATATATGTAATGGGAGGAGGGAATCATAGAAAGGAGTTTTTAGGTAAAATTCTTCCTTACTCCCATTACTCAATTTAAGAGGAACAGAGGGGAGGGATTTCTGCCTGATAGAATTTGGATAAAGATTGCTTGCTAAAATGAGCACTTTGCACTCAGTCTTCTATCCTGGTGGGTGCTGATGCTTATAAGAATGAAATGAGGCCTTCATCTTTATTGGGCCCTGAGTCTGCCTTTTTGTAAGTACTGTATACTTTATCTCGAACAGAACCCAACTCCAGGCTGCTGAAAATTACCAAGACCGTAATAGCGAGCTTGGTTAGAGCCCTTCTGGAGAAAAAGTCTGCAAGGAGAAAAATCCAGAAGTACTAATGCTGGGAAAGGTAGCCTCAGCTAGTGTCAAGGAAATCAATCTCTTAATATCTGTTGCTAGGACAGAGAACTGAGAAGCTGAGAGAATGGGATAGATATCTGGACAGTGTAAGGATGGGGGATGGGATAAAAAGATTCAGAAGAAGGCCCTTCGTGACACTTGGTGACAGTTGAGACCAGAGGGGATTCTGGGTAATTCTGTGTAGGGAGAGTTTTGCAGAATCCCTCCATGCCTAAACAAAGAATCCAACCGGTGCTAGTTATGACCACCCAAATATCAGATGGGGCAGAGATCTAGGCTGGGGAAGCATAAAATGCCTTTTGTGGGAGGAGACTAGCACACTTTGAGATTCAGCCCTCAAGGAAACCAAAATCATAGGGAAGGGAGAAGAGAGTAATAAAGAAAATAAGAAGTGGAGTCTAGAAATATAAAAAAAAATTCAGGCAAAAGGAGACTCTAGGGGCAGCTAGGTAGCACTGTAGATAGAGCTCTAGGATTGGAATAGAGACCTGGATTCCAATTCGACCTGACAGCTTTGTTTTATGAAGCCCAAATTAACCCTTGTCCCATGAGAACTAGCCTTCAATAAAAATCCCTGACTAACCCCTGTCACATATTGAATGATAAACTGTCAAGCACCCATTGACCACCGTGGATAAACTGTTGGATAAAATCAAATAATAAGTACTGTTTTTGTCTTAGTTTTTCTTATTGGTTCTAGGCCTCTCCCAGGTATTCTGGCCACTAGCTACATCCTCTTTCCCAAACCTCTCTAAAATCCAATCAGTTTTTCCTCCTTGCCTATATTCTCTAAGGTATAAAAATGACCCTAAGTTCTTTAGTTCAGAGGAAATTCTCATTATTGATATCTTTAAATCACTTAATTCCTATTGCTCAATTCTTGGTTTTCTTGTGTATTAGAATTGATAGTAAGACAGAAGGCAGGATTAAAAAAAGTGAATTTGCCTTTAGGGACCTCCCAAACTGATCTTGTCTTAGACCAATGATTCCCAAAGTGGGCTTTACTTCCCCCTGGTAGGTGCTGCAGTGATCCAGAGAAGTGGTGATGGCCACAGGTGCATTTATCTTTCCTATTAATTGCTATTAAAATTTAAAAATTAATAATTTCCAGAGGGCTAAGTAATATTTTTTCTGGAAAGGGGGTGATAGGCCAAAAAAGTTTGGGAACCATTGTCTTAGACTGAGCAATGGACCACCAAGCACAAGCGTCCATTAAGTGTCCTGAACAGGAATGATAGAAATGCTCAAATCCTCAATCAACTTTTTTTTTTTGTCTTAGAAATTTCACAGATTCTATCAGAGATCCATTCCCAAGAAGACCAGCACCTGGCTAGAACCATCCTTTTGTATCCATTGTATATTATGCCACTCCCTAATGTCCTGGTCTCTGGGGAGAGCTTCTTTCCCAGTCCTGCTTGTTGCCAGTCAGTTTGTGTTTTCTGTCCTAAATTCCCAAAAGGTATAAAAGACCCTTATGTTCTATTATTCTTTAGAGAATCATCTTTGGCAGTACTTCTTCCAGAGACACTGTTCTCAGAACCCCAGAGCTTTGGTTCTATGTGGTATTAAGTGCTTGACTGTTTAGCTGCCAAATCTTGAGCACTATCTTTTGTCCTGATTAATAATTTGGTTTTATGACTACTTTAGTTCAGGACATGTTAGCCTTTGCAAGAATGTAAGACTACAAAGCTTAACTTAAAAATAAAAAGAGAAATTTATTAATTTGGTTGCAGTGTTGAAAGGTGGGGATCCAGGGGCAAGAATTGACACTGCCTCCGAGAGAGGATGGATTCTGGTCTTTTTATATCCTTTTGACAGTGGGGGCTATGTGACCAAGGATGAGGGAATTGAATGAGCTTGGGCAGAAATGGGGAATATTCATCCCTTGACTGGAGCTAGAGTGATGTTTAGTGTCCCAAAGACACAGGATGTGGCCAGGCATAGTTTAGGGGACAAGTAGATGTCCTATATTACAACTCGATGGTATCAGAGTATAGCTGGAAGATGTATATCTGTGTTCATCTTAAAATCTAGGAGAGAATGCAAGGGGAATATTTCTCTCAGGGGCCTTTCCTTATCATGAGTCTCTCATGCCAAGAGTCACCTTTTCCTCAGCATTACAAGAATGCAAAGAATGAAAGGAATTTTCCTGCTTTCTGTTTGACCTGAAACACTTCTGGAGATTTTTGTGATATCCAAAGGGAAACCCAGGGTCCTATTACACAATGAATTTGGGAAAAAAAGTTGAGGAAAGCAACATAAACTAGAAATATTAAAAATATGATGGTCCGATGAAGTAAATCTTGTACAAGTTTGCTTTTGTAGGGAAAAAAAACCCATAGTTATTTCATTTGCAAAATCACAGGGGTAAAGAAAAGTCCCTGAGACTTGGAAAAGGAAAAATGCATTGATCAGTTTTAAAAGGGGTAAGAAGTGGCATCTAGCCATTATAGATTGGTCACCTGAAACAATTCTAGGAAAGATAGAAGAACTGATCATCAAATAACCAATTTGCCATTACCCAGATTAAAAGGCTGAAGTATTAGGTGGCAATCACATTGGCTCTGCAAAGAGAGCATTGTGTCAGATTAACTTAATTGACTTCCATGGTAAAATGAAAAGTCACATAGATAAAGGACAGGTAATAGATTGAATTGGTTGGAATTTCAGTAATGTATTTTGAAGTATACTTGCCTTTATACAATCAGAGCAAATCCTATTATCACAAATTCTTTTACAGGTGAAATCTTATTACATTAAATAGCATCCAAAAAAAAAGGATTTATAAAATAAGACTATATAGTAGCAATAAAGCAAACATATATGAAGCTTATATCATAAGACAAATACAAATATACTTAATAGAGAAAGAGTAGAGAAATTCACTGCAATACATTTATATCTTTCCCTTACTTGGCCCAAAAGAAAAAAAAAATCTTTATTTTCATAGTTAGTCAGACACATACATGATATCATAGTCCAAATCAATGTACATGCCGACTCCAATAAAACAAATCACAAATTATCCAAAAAAAATTTCTCATGTGACTCTTGTCTATGACTTCCAAAAAAAGTTCCACAGTTGATTTAATCAACATGGTGAACATATTGAAGGTCTTCCTTCTTTTCATTTGCCTTGCCCACTCATTGGCACCTAGTGGGCTTTAATTAATTTTAAGTTCATTGAGTGAATGATTGTAATTGCATTAGTTCTCACAGAGTTCACAGGCTCTCTATGGGTCTTCCTTTACATATAATCAGTAACCTTCTTTTCGGGTTCTATGTAACTTTATAAGAGTGCTTAGCATTAAGCTTAAAGTTATTCAGCATAATGACTGGCATGTAGTATGCAATTAATAAATAATTGTTACTCAGGAAATATGTTTTAAAGTTCATAGTATCAATATTTTCCAATCAATACAAATTATGGTAGCTAATAGGTACCCTTCTAGGTAATTCTACCTCATTTCTCAAAGGTTTCAGCATCTGAACAAACATCTTTTTCTTCTCATTAACTGCTGACTTTTTTAAAAATTTTTTAAACCCTAATATCTATCTATTTATCTATCTATCTATATCTATATCTATATCTATATCCTTCTATATTAATTTTATTTGTTACAGGGTTAGGCAATGGGGGTCAAGTGACCCACCCAGGGTCACACAGCTAGGAAGTGTCCGAGGTCATATCTGAACCTAGGACCTCCTGTCTCTAGGCCTGGCTCTAAATCCACTGAGCCATCCAGCTGCCCCCAACTGCTGACTTTTTAATAATAAACTTTTATGTGCATATTAATGCTCCCTTAGTCTCAGGTTCTCAACCCCTCAGTCTCCTTAACTGGCATGATCTTTTCCATTCCTCTACCTCAGTCACACTTAAGGTTTATCACAAAGTAGACCTCACCATAACCCAGAAGTGTTTTAATTTTCTAATTAAATACTCTGAAATTATTCTATCTGGTAATAGTCCCCTATCATTGCAATGATCTCTGTGCCTCACATCTTCTAGACACATTTTTGCTCTACTGTCTCCATTTCTCCATCCTTTTTTAAATTAGTCATTTTGTCCTGATTTCACTCCTCCCTCCTTAATCCTGAAAATACAATTTAAAAATTTAACACTACATTATCCTCTGCACTCAAATTCCTTGTCAAACATGGGTCTTGAATTGTTTTCACCATCCATTTTCTTTAGTACATGTGGAGATTAATCAAACTGGAGGAAGTGACATGACCTTTCTAACTGAATATATTATAAATCTACATAATATATATTTATATAATTATACACACACACACACACACGCACTTTGACAATAGCAAGGCTAACATTTTATTCTTCATTAATTCATCCCCTTTCACACTCCAGGAAAACATTTCCCCTTCTCTACTTTGCCAGCTTCCAAAATCTTTCTCTTATTATTTTTCTGAGAAAATTGAGGTCAATTATTATAAACTGCTTCTCCTTTTCTTTTCATTTTAATATCTTTTAAAATCATCCTCTACTCTCCTCCCTTTTTCTAGTTTTTCCTTGGCAGGACTCATTCCTCTAACCCTTTACTTTCTGATCTGTCTTTCCACTCCCATCATTTCCACTTTATTGAAACTTCAAATATCTTCATGTCTTAATCAGTTTTCCCTATCTATTACTTGATTCTCTATGACCTTCATACCTGCCCAAATCCCTGCAATACATCAAAAAATTTAGTAGAACCTTTTATCTTCATAAGATATTACTCTATGTATTTTCCTCTTTCTCAGACAACTATAAGAAATGTTGTCAGTATTTGCTGCTTCCCTTTCTCTCACTCATTCCAATAAACATTAGTAATTTGACCTCTAAACTTAACATTCTACTGAAATCACACAGTTTCTCTATAATTTCAAATGATCTTTAATATCCAAATCTGATTTTTTTACATTTTTCATCTTTTTTAAACTTTCAGTTGCATTTGACACTGTTCACTATCCAGTCCTGAATATTGTCTTCTTACTGGAATTTGCTTGTGGTTCCCCTACCCACCCTGATTTTAATGATCTTCTTTCTGTTTATAATTCTCATATCTATTTTAGTCCTAGTTTATTCCTTTATCTCTTTCTGCATCAATAATGGTCTATTTGCTATAGTGTAGAGATTATTTTCAACTTAATATGTCCAAAACAGGACTCCTTATCTTTTCTTTCAGACTCCTTTTTCAATTATTTTTGTTTCTTTCAGTGAAAACACCATTATTTAAGGTCTATAGTTTAAAATGTTATTATCATTAACCTTTCGTTTTCTCCTATAGCATATCCAGTCATTTTGTAATTTTTTTTCTTTTTTAACTCCATAAAACCACTCTCATAGGACCCTTTCTTTTAATTCACTCATCATCATTGTTCAGAACTTCCTCATCTCTTACACTGAATATTGCAACAGTCTCCAGATTTTAGTCTGTTAGTCCTGCCTCAGCTCTCTCCCTACTTAGTTTGTCCTCCACACAGTACCATTATGATTTTCCTGAAGAAGTAATCAAGTCATTCTTTTAAATAAATAAATTCTACTGAATCTCTATGAGAATATGTGATCTCAAACAACCAGCAAGATTTTTTTCAACCCCTACTATGTATTAGACCTTTGAAATAGTGTTCAATCATTGCCTTGATCAGAGTAGATGTATTTCACATTTCATCATTCTTTAAATATTGCTATTACTGTTCACAACAATCTCCTGTTTCTGCTCATTTCACTTTGCCTGAGTTCATAAAAGTCTTCCCAGTTTTTTTTGGTGAAAACATCTTTCCTATCTCTTATAGTACAATAGTATTCTATCACAGTCATATAGTACAACTTGTTAAACCATTTACTAATTGATGGGGGTGTCTTCTTGATTTCAATTCTTTGCCATCACACACACAAAAGAAGATTTGCTCTAAATATTTTTCACATAAATAGGTCTTTCCTTCCTTTTCTTTGATCTCATTGGGATATAGTGAGCACTGGTGGCATTTCTGAGTCAAAGTATAAGCAGAGTTTTATAGCCCTTTGGGCTTATTTCCAAATTCTTCTCCAGAGTGGTTGGACTAGTAATTAGTTCATAACTCTACCAAGAGTACATAATTGTCCTAGTTTTCCCACTTCCCTTCTAGCATTCATCATTTTCATTTTTTGTAGCGTTATCCAGTCTGAGAGATGTAAGATGATACCTCAGAGTTATTTTTATAAATAATTTTCAATCAAAAAATTAATAACTTATAAATATCAGAGGCAGGATTTGAATTGAGATTTTCCTGACAAGGACAATCCTGTATCAATTCTGCATCTCATAATAAATTCTCAAAAATATATTGTAATTAATAGTTGGTTTAGGGGATCAGGAAAGACCTCATGAAGAAAGTAACATTAAAGCTAAGGAGATTCTAAGATGAGGAGGCTACCTAAGGAGCAGCTCAGTCTTAAAGACAGCTAAAATGGAGGACCTCAATTCAGGATGACATGATTACCAATTCTTTCTCAGATGTTTATGATCTTTTTGACACATTCTCTTAACTGCTCTCTACTTCAATATTATTATTTGTAAAATGTGGTTAATAATAACATCTATCCTGTAGCATTGCTGAGATAACATATAGAACATAATTTATAAATGCTAAGGCATTCATACAATAGTATTTCATTATTATTATTCCCATTACATCACGGGAACACCATATTCAGGAGAAGGAATAAAGGAAATTCACCAGATAAACCATTACACTTTAGCTAGGAAGTTTCTTTGAAATAGAAAGAGAGATAATGAAAGATATATCCAGAGACACAAAGATAGTGATAGAGAAAACTGATTCAAAGAGGCAGACAATGACAAGGACATAAAAAAAGAGATAGAGAAACACAGGCAGTGATAGAGACTCAATGATTAAGACAAAGTCAGAAAGAGAGAGGCAAAGAAACACACATTGATGTATCAAGTTTTGTTGGTTATTTTATCTAATTAGTATTTTATCACACTTGTCAAAATACTAGTTAGCTGTCTATGCTTATACATAATCCCACTTCACATTTTTCCATTCCCCAGTGTTAAAATTTCATTGCATAAATTGTCCATAGTGCAGGAGAGAATATAATTAACTCTTTGTAAATCTCACTCCCTTCTTTGCTTAGCCTATATAAATATATATTCCATTGTACTAGAGGAGTCATTAATTTCCCCTTACACTTAAGAGAACTTCAAAGCACTAAAATTTATTTTGGAGATTTTTAACTATTATGTTATTAATGCTTGACATATTTAGAAATTATCTATGCCTTGATCACTGATGTGAAAAAGCTAAACTTTATAATATGACAAGAAGCATTGAGCCTTAAGCTAGAAGTCATATGTCTATCCAAGACCTCAAAATTAAAAAAAAATAAAAATAAAAACAAATAAAAAACCTACTTTAAAAATTTGCATCATGTTTAAGAAACACGCTACATTGAAAACATACATTTTTCATTACAGATAGCTGTTATCTTTGTTCTTTTCCTTAGGAAAAACTCAGAAAAAACAGATGGCAGGAGGATTTTGTATTTTTACAAAACATCATCTGAAATTGCATAATAAAGGGTATTATTTTTCTCCTGACTGAATTGGAAAGGATAAACAAAACCAATGTGCAAATATATTTACAACTTTTGAAGACAAATCACTTTTGGAACATTTATTATCAAAGACATGCTTGAATATTTACTCCACTTTTCAGGCCACTCTCATGTAATAGTATGGTGTTTTCTCATGCCACGTTTAACTAGTGAATATTGCTCAATTTGTGAGTTACTGGATATATACAAAGCCATTAAATTTGGTGCCCTATTCTCTTTTTATTTTCAACTGAATTGGATAAAATTATCTATGACTTTGGTATCATTTAGACAAAGCTTGGAATTTATGTTTTTGTTTCATCTAACTTCTGGAGAATAATTATTTAATGTATATGCCATTATAGAACTCAAAAGGTAATGGTATTGTCTAGAAGAGTCAACTAGGGAAAAGTCAATTATGAGAATCCAGCAACAATTCTTTTAAATGGTTACTGTGATAGAGACATTTCAGGCACCATTACCAAATTGAGGCTTACACCTGAAAAAAAATGTTTTAAGAGGTCATTTGGTATAATCTGTGGCTAAGTCATCGAAGAAGATAATTTTCCATTACAAAATGATCCAAGATAACTACCTAAATTGCCTTCAGAAATATCTTAGGTAATATAGGTTCTTTTATTTTAAATTTTTAGTCCAAGTAAAAATTTCAATATCTACAATAGGAAATATTAAAAATGGAAATATTTAGCAATTTGATAATATTGAAGAGTACGAAATTATATTATACATATCCCAGGTTCTTTTTAATTTTTCTTTTTTCTTTTTCTTTCTTTCTTTCTTTTTTTTTAAGATTTTTTTTTATTTTAAACCCTTAACTTCTGTGTATTGACTTATAGGTGGAAGAGTGGTAAGGGTAGGCAATGGGGGTCAAGTGACTTTCCCAGGGTCACACAGCTGGGAAGTGTCTGAGGCCGGATTTGAACCTAGGACCTCCCGTCTCTAGGCATGGCTCTCAATCCACTAAGCTACCCAGCTGCCCCCTCTTTATTTATTTTTAAAGTGTTACATTCTGTCTTAGAATGAATACTATATACTGGTTACAAGGCAGAAAAGCTAGAAAGGCTAGGTAATAGGGGTTGAGAGATTTGCCCAGGGTTACTCAGGTAGAAAGTATCCAAGATCAAATTTGAACCCAGGACCTCCTCTCAAGACCAGGCTTTTTATTTTATTTTTAATTTTATTTTTAATTTTTTTAATTTTTTAAATTAATTTTTATTTTTTTGATATTTAGTTTTTAGAAAAGTTAACATGGTTACATGATTCATGTTCTTACTTTCCCCTTCATCCCCCAAACTACCCCCCCCCAATAGCTGCTAAGCATTTCCACTGCTTTTAACATGTGTCATTGATTAAGACCCATTTCCAAATTGTTGATAGTTGCATTGGTGTGGTGGTTTCCAGACTACATCCCCAATCATGTCTACCTCAACCCATGTGTTCAAGAAGTTGCCCCTCTTCT
>NC_058133.1:351363313-351373325 GCF_016433145.1 Gracilinanus agilis
GGGTCACACAGCTGGGAAGTGTCTGAGGCCGGATTTGAACCTAGGACCTCCCGTCTCTAGGCATGGCTCTCAATCCACTAAGCTACCCAGCTGCCCCCTCTTTATTTATTTTTAAAGTGTTACATTCTGTCTTAGAATGAATACTATATACTGGTTACAAGGCAGAAAAGCTAGAAAGGCTAGGTAATAGGGGTTGAGAGATTTGCCCAGGGTTACTCAGGTAGAAAGTATCCAAGATCAAATTTGAACCCAGGACCTCCTCTCAAGACCAGGCTTTTTATTTTATTTTTAATTTTATTTTTAATTTTTTTAATTTTTTAAATTAATTTTTATTTTTTTGATATTTAGTTTTTAGAAAAGTTAACATGGTTACATGATTCATGTTCTTACTTTCCCCTTCATCCCCCAAACTACCCCCCCAATAGCTGCTAAGCATTTCCACTGCTTTTAACATGTGTCATTGATTAAGACCCATTTCCAAATTGTTGATAGTTGCATTGGTGTGGTGGTTTCCAGACTACATCCCCAATCATGTCTACCTCAACCCATGTGTTCAAGAAGTTGCCCCTCTTCTGTGTTTCCACTCCCGCAGTTCTTCCTCTGAATGTGGGTAGAGTTCTTTACCATAAATCCCTAGAATTGTCCTGGGTCACTGCATTACTGCTAGTACAGAAGTCCACCACATTCTATTTTACCACAGTGTATTGGTCTCTGTGTACAATGTTCTGGCTCTGCTCCTTTCACTCTGCATCAATTCCTGGAGGTCTTTCCAGTTCTCCTGGAACTCCTCTAGTTTATTATTCCTTTTAGCACAATAGTATTCCATCACCAGCATATACCACAATTTGTTCAGCCATTCCCCAATTGAAGGACATACCCTCATTTTCTAGGTTTTTGCCACCGCAAAAATTGCAGCTATAAATATTTTCATACAAGTGTGTTTATCTATGATATTTGGGGGTAGAAACCCAAAAATTGTATGGCTGGATCAAAGGGCAGGCATTATTTTAGAGTCCTATGAGCATAGTTACAAATTGCCATCCAGAATGGTTGGATGAGTTCACAACTCCACCAGCAATGAATGCAATAATGTCCCAATTTTGCCACATTCCCTCCTAAATTCATTACTCTCCCCTTCTATAATTTTAGCCAATCTGCTAGGTGTGAGGTGGTAGTTCAGAATTGTTTTGATTTGTATTTCTCTAAATATTAGAGATTTAGAACACTTTCTCATGTGCTTATTGATACTTTTTATTTCTTTATCTGAAAATTGCCTATTCATGTCCCTTGCCCATTTATCAATTGGGGAATGGCTTGATTTTTTTATACAATTGATTTAACTCCTTGTATATTTGAGTAATTAGACCTCTGTCAGAATTTTTTTGTTATAAAGATTTTTCCCAATTTGTTGTTTCCCTTCTGATTTTGGCTGCATTATTTTTGTTTGTACAAAACCTTTTTAGTTTAATAATATCAAAATCATTTATTTTACATTCATATTTTTCTCTAACTCTTGCTTGGTTTTAAAATCTTTCCTTCCCCAGAGATCTGACAAGTATACTATTCTGTGTTCACTTAACTTGTTTATAGTTTCCCTCTTTATATTCAAGCCAATTAACCCATTCTGAATTTATCTTGGTGTAGAGTGTGAGATGTTAATCTAAGTCTAATCTCTCCCATATTATTTTCCAAATTTGCCAGCAGTTTTTGTCAAATAGTGGATTTTTGTTCCAAAAGTGGGGCTCTTTGGGTTTATCATACACTGTCTTGCTGATGTCACTTACCCCAAGTCCATTACACTGATCCTCCCTTCTGTCTCTTAGCCAGTACCACACCGTTTTGATGGCCACTGCTTTATAGTATAGTTTAATATCTGGTACTGCTAGGCCACCTTCCTTCACATTTTTTCCACTGTTTCTCTTGATATTCTTGATCTTTTGTTATTCCATATGAACTTTGTTATAGTTTTTCCTAATTCAGTAAAAAGATTTTTTGATAGTTTTTTAGGTATGGTGCTAAATAGGTAAATTAATTTGGGTAGAATGGTAATTTTTATTATGTTAGCTCATCCTACCCATGAGCAATCAATATTTTTCCAATTCTTTAGACCTAATTTTAATTGTTTGGAAAATGTCTTGTAGTTGTTTTGTATAATTCCTGTATTTGTTTTGGTAGATAGATTCCTAAGTATTTTATATTTCCTAGTGTGATTTTAAATGGTGTTTCTCTTTCTACCTCTTGCTTCTGTGATATGTTGGAAATATATAGAAATGCTGATGATTTGTGTACATTTATTTTGTATCCTGTGACTTTACTAAAGTTGTTGATTATTTCTACAAGCTTCTTAGTTGATTCTGTAGGATTTTTTAAGTAGACCATCATATCATCTGCAAGGAGTGACAGCTTAGTCTACTCTTTGCCTATTTTAATACCTTCAATTTCTTTTTTCTTCTCTAATTGCTACTGCTAGTGTTTCTAATACAATGTTAAATAATAGAGGTGACAATGGGCATCCTTGTTTCACTCCTGATCTTATTGGGAAGGCTTCTAATTTATCCCCATTGCATATGATGCTTGTTGATGGTTTTAGGTATATACTCTTTATTATTTTTAGGAAAGGTCCTTCTATTCCTATACTTTCCAATGTTTTCAATAGGAACGGGTGCTGTATTTTGTCAAAGGCTTTTTCAGCATCTATTGAGATAATCATGTGGTTTTTGTTTGTTAGATTGTTGATATGATCAATTATGTGGATGGTTTTCCTAATGTTGAACCATCCTTGGATTCCTGGTATAAATCCCACCTGATCATGATGGATAACCCTCTTGATCACTTGCTAGAGTCTCTGCTAGTATTCTATTTAAGATTTTTGCTTCTATGTTCATTAGGGAAATTGGTCTGTAGTTTTCTTTCTCTGTTTTTGGTCTACCTGGCTTTGGAATCAGTACCATATTTGTGTCATAAAAGGAATTTGGTAGGACTCCTTCTTTGCTTATTATATCAAATAATCTGAATAGTATTGGCATTAGTTGCTCTTTGAAGGGGTCAGAGTCTGTGTTCAATGTCCGCGTGTTCTTTAGTCTCTTGGGGTCTTAAGTCTTGCTGCTCTCAGGAGCTGGCCCTGGTGACCCCAGGTGGCTGTCAAGGACTTAATGGTGCCCCAAATTTGCTCTGCCTCTTTTGCGCTGGCTTTGGCACTGTAGGTGGTGTGTTTGGGGGTGGAGTTGCTCAGCTAGCATTTCAGTGAGAGCTGTTTTACCCCTTGATAGCATGGAAATGGCCTGATCACACATACCTTCAATGCTGTGTCCTGTTGTGGGGTCCATTCGTCTGGATTTGTTTTTATGTCTTCTTGAGGAGTTCTATATTTGTGAGTTAGGAGATATCAAGCAGCTGCTTTTTACTCTGCTTCCATCTTGACCTGGAAAACCCAGGCTCTTTTTAAAAAGCAAACTATTCCACAAGAATGTATAATATTTCAGATTTGTTAACATTTTAATTTTAAAAGTCATATTTCTGGAAATAATTCTGTCAGATTATCTTCTAGTTGTCTACTCTAGGCAACTGTACCTGTCTGATTATCTTGATTTAAAATAATGAATAAAGGTCTAGAGAAAATATTATGCTGTCTATTGTTTCTCTATAGCACATATTAAAATTGGTTGACTACCTCAAGAGAGTTGAGTTAAATTCGAAATTCAGGCCAGTAATAAATTTTTATTTGTATTTTTATGTTTTGTTTAATTTGTATGCCATGCATGACCAAGGTAAATTTTCTCCTTTTCTTTGTTTCATTCCTTTTCCCTTCTTGAAACATCAAAAATTAACAGGCACAGAGAGACAAATTTTAGAGTAGAGTCAACCAGCTTGCACCTTATCTTCCCAATAATCATTATACTACCTACAACCCCTGGTAAAGAAGGGAAATTATCAATTCACCCAGGAAGACAACAGATATGGCACCTTCAGGCAATGAGAACAGGGAAGGCATTTTAGAGCTGTTGCTTTTCCCAAATTTATGTGTGGTGATGGTCATATGTAGCATAAACTTCTTATATGCCAACCATTGTGCCAAGTATCTTTTTTTAAATACAGTAGCATATTTACATTCATATGAAATGTTCATGTCATTCATTAGGGAGGCAGTTGGAGAGATTGGAATATTCCCATATGCTGTGAGCCAGGGTCAAAAGTCGGTTGGCCTGGGAGTATAAATAACCCTAACAGTCACCTGGAAGGGGCTTTTGACTTTTTGTCTTCCTTTGGGCGTGGGTCCCTGGGTGGTGAAGGGAGGCTGGGAGGTTTATGAAGAAGAGGGTTGGTAGGATCTCAATATTTCCTGAAAGCTGTGAGGGCTAATACATCACCAAACACTGATAGTGAGAAAGCTGAGAGAATAAAATCACCAACACAGCTGCTTCAAGAGCAGACACTATTTGCTGTCTTGACAGTGGCCAAGCTGGGCCAGAGGGGTTGTGAAGAACAAAGCTCCAGCTTCTACTAAATAAATAGCCTCCAGTCCTAAGTGTTTGCTGGTTATAGATATTAGATTGACAGGGTCTCCAATTCCTAATTCTTATGCTGTTTATCCTTTCCCTGATTACAGATTATAGATAAAGATTGTTTAATAAGTAGCTTTCTGAGTGGTGTTTATAATCTGACCCTTGGGGAGGGAGCTAACGCAGTCAGATAAAAAATGTAATCAAGGCCAATCAGATCCCTATATTATTAATTTATCCAACCCCAGGTTGGACCTGAAAGGGTTACCCATCCACCTAACTTTTCGGGGTCCTCCCTGGGAAACTGTTATTGAAAAGGGAAATTATAACAACTAGCAAGGGTGATTGGGGTTGGTGTTCCCCCATCATCTGCACCTAGGGAGAATACAGAGATACATCCACATCACTAGATATCTATATCTCCCTAGGACCTCTCTTTCTTTATAACACATAACATTTTATCCTCACAAGATCTTTGCAAAGGAAATGCTATTATTACTTCCTCTTTATTGTTGAAGAGACTGAAGCAAGATGAAGTTAAATAACTTTCCTATAACAAACCATGACAGCAAAAAAATGCCTCAAAAGGAATTTGGATTTGGTTCTTCCTGATTCCAGAGCACTCTATGCACTAAACCATCAGCTGCCTCTATAACTCTGAATTTTGTAAAAGGTGGCACTTCAATGGAATGTAGAATTTAATTCTAATTTAGAGCTTTGAGAGCTGCCACTAAAGCTAATGATGCACTTCATTTATTAGAGTTTTTGTCTCCTATGCCTTGAAAATACACACATATATACGCACACATGAACAGTGGAATTCCACAACACACAACATTCCAAGTATCATATTTTATGATTATTTAATTTTTCTTGATATATCAGCATCCTTTCTATTCTAGCAGATTTGCAAAGATCAATTACAAAATCTTTTCTTTGCATTAATTACTAATCAATAATTGAACAACTGATTGATTAATGGAAATTCAAAGCAGAGGTTGACAGTTTGGAAGGTTCATAACACAATAGATCAGCTAAAGTTTGTTGGTATTTGTGTGTGATCATTATTTATGGTTCTGATAGTAGCAGTTAAAGCCGGTACAAATAACTTCAATCTTTTCGAAGTCTTTATTTTGCAAGTTATTCTTTACTTCTTTATTTATTTCTTTCTTTCTCCAAATCTCATATTCCAATAGTTTATGAGAAAACCTAAATTGTTTTAAATTATGCAAATCTCTTATTTTATACTGTAGTTTTGATGAACAAGTACAGAAAAATCTAGCATGCATTTTTTTTAATTGAACAGATGTCTGAATTACAACGCTTGTCAAAATCAGGAGGAAATTCAGGGGGAAAAAAGGACTGTGAAAGAGCATTACATAATAAAGATTGTTCAAAGTCTAAAAGTAAATCATCTGAGAACTAAAATGTCTAAGACAATAAGATGCTCTAGATGATAGCTGTAGGCAATATCTGATTGAAATCTAGATGTTTTTACTAAATTCACATAGTTTAAATAAATGCTATGAGAGTTTTAGTATATTAAAAAACTTTAGTAAAGGAAGGAATGTGTAATAGGTAATGATGTTGTCTCCTCTTTTGCCATGGGCTTGTTATACATGTGTGTGTGTGAGTGTGTGTGTGTGTGTTCTTTTATATTTGTGTGTGTATAATGGAGAGAAAGAGAGAGAGAGACACAGAGAGAGAGACATAGAGAGAGAGAGAGAGAGAAAGAGAGAGAGAGAGAGAAAGGCAGAGAGAGAGAGAGAGAGAGAGACAGACAGAGAGAGACAGAGAGAGAGAGACAGAGAGAGAGAGACAGAGAGAGACACAGAGAGAGAGACACAGAGAGACAAAGAGAGAAGAGAGAGATCTGGAAAAATTGCAATGAACTAATTGAAGAAATAATATGTAAAAAATAAGAGTATTGATCTGAGACTCAGGGGGACCTGGCTTCAAGTCCATCATCGAAAACATGCAGACTATATGATCCTGGCAAGGAAATTCACAACTAAGAATACTTGATGAGAACTGGTGCTGACCTGCATTGTAGTAGGTGTTTTCTCCTTTTGAATCCTCTGTAAAATGAAATTACAGGTCTTATATGCAGCATGGTGCAAATGACAGAGGGCTAGACTTTGAGTCATGGATTGACTCTTAGCTTGTTACACCCTGTGTGAATTTGGGGAAAGTAATTTAATCTTTCCAGGCCTCAGTTTCTCATTTACAAAAACAAAACAAACAAAATCCCAGAATACACACACACACACATGTATATATATATATATATTTCTCATTTCAGAAATGTACTATCTATTAATTTTGGGTCAAGCCCCTGCATGTTATTGGATTGTCATTCAACCCAGTGGGTTTTATATAGCCTGGGCTGCTGAACAAGTTATCTCATTCCTATTGAATGCATTTTGTCCAATGCTCAGTTAGTGTACAGCATATATTTGGCACTCATAATTGAGATGCTATGTTAAGTTAAATTCCAGTGATGCAAAGAAAGGAAAAAGGCTCAGTTCTCACTAATGAGAAACTAAGATTCTAATGACAAAGACAAAATTCAAATATCTATGTGCAGAGAAGATATTTATAGTGTAAATGAAACATTATCAGAGGAAAGGCAGTAGGTGATTGTGGAGTAATTAAATGAAAAAGAGAGTACCAGGAGAAAATTGTGAAAACATAAAAAAGAGAAAGAGAAGGTTTTCACAAGTAGAGGGTGGTCTTTATTGTCAGCCTTTACAGCAAGATTTAAAAAAGATAAAGACTGGTAAAAATCTTTTAGGTTTGCATGCTTTACATATTATCCACAACATAGAAGAAAATCATTCTGCTTGAACACTGGATCCAGATCATAGAGTGATTACATAAGTGACTAAGAGGGGAATGAGAAAAGGAAATTTTTATAAATAGATTCTTAAATGATTTTAGGCAAAATGTGGAGTAAATATATGAGGTAGGTATAGGGTACAGACAGATCAAGTGATAATTTTAAGGCAACAGAAAAGGAATCAGAAGACAGGTAGATATTGAAAATTAGTGAAAAAATGGAGATGACGAAAGAGAAAATCTTCCTGAGAAGATGGAAGGAGAGAATATCAGAAGTGCATGTAAAGTTTTATAAAAGGTTTCATCATGTCAAGGAGACGGTGGGGCATGAGGTAGTAGGAGAAGAAATGTGAGTGATGGAAGAAGGAAGGGAAGAGGAAGGAGCCCTTAGTGAATGACCCTAAATTTTGGTGAAATATGAGGCTATCTCCTAAGTTGAGAGGAAGATAGTGAGGCTTTAGTAGTGATGAAAATGTTTACAATAACTACTATGGTTAATAGATTAATGAATTATTTAAAATACCCTAAAAGCTTTGAAGTATTAAATTTAGGACCCGGATAGTATTATGCAACCTAAATATGTAGTGAACCTGATCTTTATACTTCCATGATTTGAGAAAGGGAAGTGGATAATGAGAAAAATAGCATGTTCAGAATATATGAAGAGTAGTAGATTAAAGAGGAAAGGAATTCAAGTGGAGAGGTAATCTTCTATGTCATAGGAATTGATATAGGTATTCAAGAAGAGCATAGTCAGTACAAAAGTCAAGACCTAAGAAAGGACAAGTAGGGAGAGAGATCAGAGGTCATGTTGAGCATGAAGAGCAGGGTTTATGTTACTAATGGATAATGAATAATGAAAGGAATAAAACATAATCACTATCATATGAAGAAATTTCAAAATTTAAAACTTTGAAAGCACATATTTTTGATAAATGCAAGATCAATTATAATACCACCTCTCTATATAATTGAAGTTGTACTGAAGACTACCTCATGAGAATTTATTAGATTGAAGAAGTAAGGCAATAGATTTTCTGGTGGGAAAATTAATATTTTTGTTCAAATATCTTAGTATAAGTTTTAGAGTACAACTTTACAAAATGTTCAAAGTCAAGAAGTAGGTTGAAAAATAAGAAAAAAAGGAAAAAAATCCATTCATAAAATATTACTGTGAAGACAGATAAAATCAAGACCAAACTCATAAGACAATAAAGTCAGCTACAAGCAAAGCCTTAAAAGAAAAAAAAAAGTGAATCGGACACAGACTCAACAAGAATGCCTAGAAGAGCTAAAAAAAGATTTTCAAAATGAGGAGGGAAAAATCAGTGAATGTATGAGAGTGAAGAAAGAAAATTATAAAGATAATGAACATTTTGTTAAAAAAGATAAAATAAATATTGAAGAAAATTACACCTTAAAAATCAGAATTCAACAATTGATAAAAGAGAAAAGTTAAATGAAGAATGCAATATCTTAACAATTGAAATTGGACAAGTTGAAAATGATATCTCGAGACATCAAGAAAAAGTAAAATAATGTCAAAAGAATGGAAAAAATAGAAGAAATTATGAACTATCTCACTGGAAAAAGAACTGACCTGCACAATATTTTGAGGAGAAATAATTTTAGAATTATTTGAGAGAAAAGTTAGGTGGTTCAGTGGATTGAGAGCCAGGCCTAGAGATAGGAGGTCCTGGGCTTAAATCGGATCTCAATTACTTTCTACCTGTGTGACCCTAGACAAGTCACTTTACCCCCATTGCCTAGCTCTTACCATTACTCTATCTTGGAACCAGTACAGAGTATTGATTCCAAGACAGAAGCTAAGGGTTAAAAATATTTGAGGGTCTAGAGTAATAATTTAAACAAAAAGTGCCTTGACATTACTGTTCAAGATATTTAACAGTAGGAGAAGAAATTAAACCAATACATCAAAAGAGGAAGCAGTAGGAGGAAAGAGACTATATATAATCCAGCAAAAACAGAAAGCATAATATTCCCTGGGAAGAAATTGATAGTTAATAATAGAGTGGGATTCCAGGCATTCCTGATGAAATGAGAAGACCAAAAAATGAAATTCAACGATCATGTTCAATACTCAAAAGAGATAAAAAAAAAAGGAAAAAAAATAATATCAAGAGAATCAGTGGGATTAAACTAGTAACATCTCTGCAGGGAAAGTGGTAACTAGGAAATGTAAAATTTCTATAGTACAAGAGATATCTCAAGTATTTAATATATTTAAAGTAATCAAGGATAAGAAAAGGTTTAAACTGATTACATGACTAATAAGAAGGTGATAACTAAGATGTTTAAAATATCTATGATTTCTTAAGTACCTTGGATACTTAGATTACTTGGATGCTTAAAATATTAAAGATACTTAAGAATTTTATCACTATTAGGGCAATAAATAGGAACAGGGGTAATTTGAATATAATATTTTTTGTTTTGGTTTGGTTTTTTAATCAAGAGAGAAGAAAGTATCTCCCCAATGAAAGAGAAAAGGAGAGAAAGTTGGGGATAAGTTATCTCACATAAGGTTGAATGAAAGAATTAATAGATTAGAAAGGAAGATGAAGGGGTGTTTGAATGTTACTCTCATCAGAACTGACCAAAAGTGATAATAATATCTATATTCAATTAGGTATAGAAACCTCTCTTACCTAATA
>NC_058133.1:351375755-351393650 GCF_016433145.1 Gracilinanus agilis
AAAAAAAAAAAAAAAAAAAAAACTAAAAAAGGAACAAATTAAAAACTCCCACTGAAAGACTGAATTAGAAATCCTGAAAATCAAAAGTCAGATTAATAAAATTGAAAGGTCAAAAACCACTCAACTATTAAATAAGAGGAGTTGATTTTATATTAAAAAATAATAAAATAAATAAAGCATTAAATAATTTTCTTAAAAAAGAAGAAAACAAATTACCAGTATTCAAAAAGGAAATGAAGCAATTATTATGAGTTATTTTTGTCCAATTATGAGTAAATAAATCTGATCATCTAAATGAAATAGATAAGTATTTAAAGAAATATATATTTCCCAGATTAAGAGAAGAGGAAGGGGAGTACTTAGACAATCTCATCTCAGAAAAAGAAATTAAAAATGGGGATAACAATACCATTCCCCCAATAAATGAAATGAAATAATGTTTCTAAAGTGCTTCCCACAGGGCATGGTGTATAGTAGCCACTTAATTTTGGCACTTTTAAAGTTTTCCTTCTTTGAATATAGGAAGTGTGAGTGTGTATATATATATATATATATGTATATATATATATTTATTTATACTTGAAGAAAATAAGATTAAGAACAAAAATTAATAGGCAAATACAGGATTAGTTGTGATGATTTTCATTTTGTTTTGCTTAGTTATTTTTATTTGTGATGAAAGAGCCAGCATAATAGAATAACAGATTTGGGAATTGGGAAGACTTTTATTCTGACACTAATCAGCTGCATGACTAATGGGAAGTCATTTAATCTTTTTGAGCTTCAGTTTCCTCATTTTTAAAGTAAAGTGCTTTGAACCATATGGGTTCTACAAAGCTGTAGTTCTAGTATTCTTGAGCATAGTTTCTTAGCCTAGAACAGTGAAGGTGATATTTCAGCATGCTCAAAGGTTTGTTCCCTCCTTGGTCAGTATACTACATTGCAAAAAAAATATTGTTTAAAAATTAATCTTACATAGAAAAGAAAACTATACATATATTGAACCAATAAATATGATTAAAAATATTGAATTCAACTGACTTTTTTTTAAACCTTTACCTTCCTTCTTGGAGTCAATACTATATATTGGCTCCAAGGCAGAAGAGTGGTAAGGGTAGGCAATGGGGGTCAAGTGACACAGCTGGGAAGTGTCTGAGGCCAGATTTGAACCTAGGACCTCCCATCTCTAGGCCTGGCTCTCAATCTACTGAGCTACCCATCTGCCCCCTCAGCTGACTTTTTAGTCTGTTTTTCAAATTGATGAAGTTATCTCTAACTTTGGCTAGAGATTTAACCATCTCAAATATTAATATTTCAAGGAGATCAATTGAGTAGTAAAAGATGCTGAAAGATGAACCACTAAGATCTGTCCATATTACCCTCTATTGTCTGAGTCTGTGTTGTAAGATATAACCAATAAAAATATTAGAGGAAGGGGTATGCAGTACTGGGGCCATGAGAGAAACAATATAACTATTTCCCCTAAGGAGAAGATGCTCTTTTTGGGGATGATAAAACATTCTTCTTTCTAGAGTAAATCCTTTACCCACTTTATGACAACCTGTGAAAGAAGTCAGACTTATGCAGACATGCTTCTTCCTTAACTAGTATTTCAACTAAGATTAAAAAAAATACAACTATTATAATATGCACTGACTTGTGATCTCATTATACACAACTTGGAAGAGTCAGAGATATGATTTGTTGAGGTTTTCTAAAGTCTGTAGTTTGTCTGTACAAAGTGTCAGAGAGTTTTAAACTAACATACTTAATAGCAAAGAAAGTTTATCATGATATTTCAATGAGTTACCTGACCCAAAGAGAGGAAGAAAGTATTTCTGGGAAGATTCATCTTGTGAGAGTTGAGCCAGTATATCTTTATAAGCTGGTGTAAAGGATGGGAAATTATTTTCCTTTAGTCTGGGAAAGAAAAATATTTCTATTTAAAGGGAAATAAATTGTTATGTTACCAATTCAAAAGGATCAGAACTAAGTCTTCAACATGTAAAGACTATCCATTGACTCAAATATAATTTGTAGCTGATATTGACTTGCTCACAACAATCAACTGGAAGTTCTATTGGAAGACATCATGCTTCTTTAGCATATCTGATATTTATCTATTTCCTAGTCTAGTCAGTGCCCAACCCTAGGTCTCCACATGTAACTTAATTACATTCCTGTCTCTCTTTTACAACTTCTTGGGATAGGACTTTTAAGATACATGATTTGATAGCAGTAGTGAAATTCTTTCATTTGATTTTTTATATAAACATAGCTCTACATACTCACCATGGATTTGTGATACAGTAAAGATAGATTAATAAAGAAATACTGTCCTTTCACTCAAATACTCACCTATGTGTCCAAAATAAATAAATAAAATTAAAGGACAATTTATTTTTTAAATAGATGAAATCCAGAAAAAGTGCCCAGATTTCCTAGAACCAGAAGGTAAAATAGAAATGAAAAGAATCCACTGCACAGAACCCATAATAAATCCCCAAATAAAAGGTCTCAGTAATATTATAGTGAAGTTCCATAGCTCCCAGGTCAAAGAGAAGGTACTTCAAACAGCCAAATAGAAATATTTCAATTATAGTGGAGCCACAGTTAGGATCACTCAAGATGTAAGTTTACAATTTAAAGAATCAGAGAACTTGGAAAATAATAGTTCAGAAAACAAAAAAGCTGATATTACAACCAAGAAATTCTCACCCAGAAAAACTGAACATTTTTCCTTTGAGGGAAAAAAATGGACAATTAATGAAACAGAGGACTTTCATGCATTGCTAATGAAAAGACCATATCTGAATAGAAAATTTGGCTTTCAAGTACAAGACTCAAGCATAAAAAGCTAAGCATGAAAGATAAATCATAAAGGATTCATTAAGATTAAACTGCTAAGATTTCCATATGGGAACATGATGCATGTAATTTCTAAAAATATTATTGCTATAAGGGCAGTTAGAAATATTGTACATAAATAGAAGATGCTGAATTGAGTGAATTATGTTGGGATGATGTGAAAAAATAATCAAGAGGTTCCGGGTTAAGATGGCGGCAGAGTAAGAAGCAGCTCTTAACCTCTCCTGACTGAAACACACAAAACTCCTCAAGGGGACATAAAAACAAGTCCAGACGAATGGAGGAACCCCACAACAGGGCACAGCGTGGAAGGTACGTGGAATTGAGACATTTCCAGGCTATAAAGGGCTCTCACTAAATCGCGGGCTGAGCAATCGCCCCACCCCCACCCCCTCCACACACAAGATCTAGAGCTCTGAAGCCAGCTAAAAAGAAATAGAGCAAGTTTGGGGCACCCATCAAGTCATTGGCAGCTCCGGGGCCTGTTCCTGAGAGCAGCAAGATTTAAGAACCCAGTAAGCCAAAGAACACAAGTGAAATCTGAGCACAGGAGCAGAGAGTGGACGCTGGGTGCAGAGCGCACAGGCAGGGGCGGAGGCGTGGGTGGAGGCAGACACAGCCAGGAACTAAAGCTCTGAAAACCTGAGTGGGGAACCAGTGCAGACGGGTGTATGACTGTGGAAGCAGCGCCCTGAGACTTGTAAGGGAACCTTTTGCAGAGGATCAAGTAAGGGGGTCCACCAGGGGGCTTGACCTTGGAAAAAACCAGAACTCAGACCTCAGGAGCCAATAGACCGCGGACAGACACTGAGCGCGAGGAAAAACCTGAGAAGCTGCTGGGCTTATGATGGCTACCCAGACTCAGGAAACTCAGAAGAGAAAGAATAACAACAAGAAAAAGAAGTCTTTAACACTCGACAACTTTTACATAGAGAAAATCCAGACAACCGAGCAAACAGAGGAGGAGAACAAATAAGCATCCGGACCCTCCTCAAATAAGGAAAACTCCTCACAAGCTATGGAAGAGTTCAAAACTGAGATTTTGAGGAAAATGGAAGAGATCTGACAAGAAAATAACTGTTTAAAAGGTAAAATCTTGCAATTGAACACCAGAAATGACCAGATCGAAAAGGAATAACAGAAGATTATGGCCGAAAACCAGAAGATTATGGCCGAAAACCAGAAGATCATGGCCGAAAACCGGAAGATTATGGCTGAAAACCGAAAGATTATAGCCGAAAATCAATCCCTAAAGGCTAGAATTGAGCAATTGGAAGGTAATGATATCTCAAGACAACAAGAACAAATAAAACAAAGTCAAAAGACTGAAAAAAATAGAAGGAAACATGAAATATCTCAATGAGAGAGTGACAGACCAAGAAAACCGGTCTAGAAGAGACAATTTGAGAATAATTGGTCTTCCAGAACAACCAGAAATTAATAGAAACCTGGACTCTGTACTAAAAGAAATTATTCAGCAAAATTGCCCTGAAGTCCTACAACAAGAGGGCAATATAGACATCGAAAGGATTCATAGAACACCCACTACATTCGACCCAGAGAAGAAATCGGTTAGAAATATTATTGCCAAATTCAAAAGCTTTCAAGCAAAAGAAAAAATCTTACAAGAAGCCAGAAAGAGACAAGATCTGGCATGCTCCACGCTAAAAGACCGTAAGGCTTGGAATACAATATTCAGAAAGGCAAGAGAGCTGGGCCTGCAACCACAGATCAACTACCCATCAAAATTGACTATATATTTCCAAGGGAAAGTATGGGCATTCAACAAAATTGAAGAATTCCAGGTATTTGCACAGAAAAGACCAGGGCTAATTGGAAAGTTTGATATCCAACCACAAAAATCGAGAGAAACATGAAAAGGTAAATAAGATACAGAGGGAAAAGAAAGAAAACTTATAATTTTTAAATTTGCCTTTTTAAGGGCCTCAGTGAGATCTAATTATCTGTATTCCTATGTAGAGAAATGCTATGTATAATTCTCTGTAGTGAACTCTATTCACTATTATAATATTCACTATTATAGTAATCAGAAGAATAATTAACAGGGTGAGGGTGGAACACTAAATAATCTAAGATGGCATGGGGGATGGGAAAGAGGGGGTAAATAGCAGGGGACACCAAGAGAAACTTGAGTGAATAAGAAAATAGAATATTCTATTACACACAAAGAGGTCATGGGAGGGAGAGGGGACAAATACTATTATAGGAAGCAGAGGAAGAGAGCATTAAGAGGTAATAATCAAACCTTACTCTTAGTGTAATCAACCCGGAGAGGGAAGAGTAACTTTATTATCCATTGGGATAAAAAACTCTATCTAACCCTACTGAGAAAGTCAAAAGGGATAAACCAAGGGGAGCAGGAGAGTGGGAAGGTCAAAAAAGGAAGGGGAGAAGGGGGAGGGAATTCATAAGGCCGTTAAAAACAAAAAGAGGGGGGAAAAATAAGGGAGGGGGTAGAAAGGGAAGTTAATCAAGGGAGGGGATAAGGGATAGGGTCTTAATAGCAAACCACTGGTTTTAAAGGAAATAGTTCAAGGAGAAGGGGTTGGAATGGGGGAGGATTTGAAAATGTCAGCAAATGCACAACTGATGATTATAACTCTGAATGTGAATGGGATGAACTCGCTCATAAAACGGAAGCAAATAGCAGAGTGGATTAGAAACCAAAATCCCACCATATGTTGTCTACAAGAAACACATATGAGACGGGTGGACATACACAAGTTTAAGGTTCAGGGTTTTTTAACATTTATTAATCTACATTTTTAACAGTTCAATTTCAATACAACCTATAGTTCATTCTGGATCTTTTGGTTCCGTGTGAGGTTTCTGCAGGCATTTCCTTGGTGCCTTCTCTAAGCAGTTCACTTCCTGGATTCATAAAGGTAGCAAGTTTCTTATCCTAAAATTACTCTCAAACAAGAAAAACTTTTATAAAACTAGAATTTTATGACAATTATGAAATCCCCCTGAGGAAGGTGTTAACAAGCACAGGGATCAACTCAGGTAGCTACTGAAACTCATGATTTTCAATCTTGGCTTAAATGCTCCCTTTTGTGGGCCATTTAGTGGTACCATGCCACTTAGGAAAAATTTATAATTCTATAACCCATCATTGGGCAACCAACACCTTGGGTTTGCTGCCTCCTTTGGCATGGGACTGTAACAGCTCTAAAGGCATGTTTTTCATATGTTTCATCCATTTTAATGTGGAGATGAGGAATAGTGCTATAGAATTTCACTTCAGCTACTAAATAGACCCTTATCTCTTGTTATAAATAACTAAAAGGTACTTCTACAATTGTATCTTCTCTAGTCTAGTCATATTGAGAGGCACAAATAAAGACAACATAACAGAACATACAACTAATAGCCAAAACACAGTAACTTAAAGTGACATACATAGTGCAACAGAACTTAACAAACAAATTAAAATACAATATATGTGACAAGATACAGACACTGAATTCAAGAGTTTTTTTACCCCACTGATTCTGATACAGAGCCATTGATAAAACAATGGAGTCTGAAAAGGATTAAATTCCACCTCCAGACTCTTTAAAGTTCCTTCCCCTCCCCAGGATCATTACCCATTTAGGTTCCTTTTGTTACACCTCTGGGATGTCCCATAGTGAGGGAGAATTCCGAGCTAAACATACTGTGGAGGAATCCCATATTGGATGTATTGTAGAGAATGGGCAGGCCAGAATTTAAAGGATTGTAGGGAGATGAATCTTTCCCCTCAAGGACAAGTGCATCCAGGAGTGGTAGGAAGAAAAGACATCCTAAAAGTGGGAGCTGTTTGAAATAGATAATAGTCTGCTCATTCATAGAGTGAGCTATGCTTGCAATTCTACTTCCTGTTTTGAAGAGTAACTTTCCTTCCCCTCCTCCTCCCACAGGTAAAAATGTCAGGAAGCAACTTGTTTCCCTTGCCACAGGGACAGTGTAAAAGCCCTATAGGAGGCTAATTATTGCCTAAGGGAAACACATCTGGGCTTCCAAGGTGTGCAGAAAACACTTAGCTATTGGCAATGTAAGAGAAATAAGGATTTATACTTTCAAAGCCTCCAGAGAGTGGCTTCAATCAGCAGCAGCAACAACAACAGCAGCAATACCAGCAGCAGCAGCAGTACTAGCAGTAGCAGCAGTAGCAGCAGTACCAGCAGCAGCAGCAGCAGCAGCAGTACCAGCAGCAGCAGCAAAAGCAGTACCAGCAGCAGCAGAAGCAGGTGTCTAGGACTACCCAGGGAGTTAGCTGGAGGAGAAAGGATAAGCAGCAACAGGCATCAGCTCTAAGGAGAGTTGCAGGGGGTAGGAAGGCCATGAAAAGCCATGGCAGGAGAAACATGGTTGCTTTTCAAACTAATCTACTCAGAGAGAATTAAGGGTTTCTGAACCCTTCTTCTGGTCATAAATGTAAGATTTAAATTAATGAGCAATACTTGAAGTATTATATTTTAAAGTTTAATATCTGACAAAATATTACCACATGAATAAAATTTTTCTACCTAATCAAAATTCACCACTCCACCAAAGCTGTCAACTGTAAGGGTGAAAAAGGGGTTTTATGGATTCAATATATTAAAGATGGTTACCAGAGGATTGAACTAATTAAGAATAATCTCAAATCAAAATTGACTTTTATGGAAATTTATTTACTCAACTTCCTCTTTTAAAGGGGTAACATATGCATCACTTCCAGTGCCTTCCCCAGCCTGTGTGTCCAATCACAGTAGAAGCTTTCTCATAGAAATCTTAGGGGGCAGTTGGTTGATTCTGATTCATTACTCACTCTAGCACCTGGGGTTAGGACCTCCCAGAGTTGGAAGGTGCTCTCACCTTTGGTGATTAAATCTAAAGATAGGCAGTGTAGACTTAATCTAATTATCACACAGCAGGAAGGAAAAGAGGTCTAGACACAGAAATCCATCCAATTTATATCCTGTCTACGTGAGCAGGCAAGAACAAGAAGCGAATGGGGTTCTGGGAATCATAGTTTTGCTGGGAATCATAACCTCATTGGAGATGGTAGTTTTTAGGATAACAGATTTCAATTTCACAAAACAGATATGTTATCTGTTATATAAGTTAACATATAATTCTAGATGATCTAAGAATAACAATGGCACAAAAAGAAATGATGATAACGAACATGATGATGTGTGCTGTAACCATGCATGTAAAAATATGGCCAATCCCCTTCATTAGATGATATGGAAAAATATATTCAAATGGGAACGAAACCTAAGAAATCATTATGAATCGAGATTCCTGATTTAAAACCTTCTAATCAGTGTAATTTGGGTGTGGCAGTGTATAGTCTAAATGAGGAAAGCAAAATGAGAAATCTGGGCAAAATAGAGCAAGTGTCTAAAGTAACCTACACAGAAGATGAACATAGATCTGTGGTAGATAATCAGCAATGGGAAGAAATAATGCAAATTTGTGGAGAAATATATGGCAATAATAAGGATGATTATATAAGGGATCAGCTTTCTCATTCCATAACAAACACATTGGGTGAGAAGCATAAGGATCAATCAAGCCATTGCAAAAGCTCACATCAAGAGACTTCTCAATCTCCTTCAAAATCATCAAAAACTCAAATTCCTCTCTTTATTCCAATTATAAAACAAAGGGGCAACTTCGATAAAGAACATTATGACAAGGATTTACAAAGTTTCCAGAAAGGAACATTTTCAGTAACCTCGGGGGAATTAAATGCCAAAGTTCTATCCCATTCATGTGCTTTAGACACCGTGTCACAGATTGAGGTTAAAGAGCAAAACAGTCAGTATATTGGTAAAGATTTGATTTTAGAAGAGCAACCCACTGAGTTGCAGGATAGCAGCTGTTTAGGAAATTCTACATCCACCTTTCTCAACCCCTTAGCTACAGAATTTCAACAAAACTTTGGGGAAGGGAAAGGGAACCTTTGTTGTCTCTAGTAACCAGTGTGGCTAATGATAACATCAATGAAACTGTTGCTTTGATTGATAACAAAAACCATCTGACTTCAGTTACACAAACAGCAGGGCAAGATAGGGAACATCAGTCAGCTTGTGAATCAGTAGTTGTACCTGAAGTGTTGAAGGGAACACAATCTAACTACCATACATTCCCTCATACTACTTAGGGGAAAACTTCTGATTTGGGGCATGACAGTTCTTTAAATATCAGAGTGGATGGTAAATCAAATCAAACCTCCATTTCTGCAGCCCTTAGAAAAACCCAACATGAAATTTGCACAAATGACAATGACTTACCAACTCTCAATGAGAGAATTTTCTTTAAGCCTGCTTTTTGTATTCCTTATGCTAAATTGAACTTGCAGAATGGTGCTATAGGAAGTTTGAGTTTAGACACAAATGACCATACACAACACTTGATCAATGATAAAGTGTACACGAAATATTGAGGATTCTTTACCCCTAGTGCCAGTAAAGTCCAATGACAGTGGAGAACCATTAGTTATCCTAGAAATTGGGAGGTACATTATGAAGGCCTACTGGATACTGGTGCAACTTGTTCTGTTTTACCCAAGGCCCATAGGATGCCAATATCAAGGCAGTTTAAGAGTAAGAGGAGCTTCTGGGGTATCACAACAAGTCTCGAAGCTAAAAGTTAAAATGCTAAAAATTGGACCTCTAACTCTTGAACACACCTTCTTATTGATGCCATCAGGTCCTTCAAATCTCGTGGGATGGAATCTCCTATGCGAATTGGCCACCACCATCCAATATCAACCGGATGGACAAATTTACCTACACCTACCCAAGAGATCTCTAAAACACCATCCCATTTTATTTTTAGCCCCATGTAGTGAAGAACAATCATACCAATCAAATGATAACATCTATGAGGTTCCAGAAGATATTCCAGATTACCTGTGGGCTAAAAATTCAAATGAGGTGGGCAGGATATTGTCAGAGGAACCAGTAAAGGGAGGTAAAAGAGGGTTTACCTCCAAGAATTCCTCAGTTCAGACTTAGCCAAGAGGCGATAGAGGGAGTGAATTAGTTATTATTGCATCAACATCACTACAAAGTAAAAGACATTATAATAATATTAATGCCATCACAATGCCAAAACAATGATATCAAATTATTATGAGAGTTATGCATTTTGTTATAATTGTACATTCTGGATTTGAATGCACTACTACAAATCACAAATATTATGAGAATACAAACTATTCAATTAACCTTTAAATACTAGTGAAATAGTGAACATAGGATACATAATTTGACTAGGATCTAGTAACTTAAAGCATAAATTTAAGTTGTCACAATAATTATTTTTTGCATTTTCTAATATTATTTGAAATAGAGATAACTACTTAAATTGAATCAGATTTCTAAGTTACCAAATTAACATTAGCTTCTTATTAATTGTTTCACTTTACTGAGTTTGAGTTAGTAAAAACTGTTGCTGAAAATATTTATAGTCAGAGACTCTTCCTCCTATATGTAGAAGGGGTTAAATTATTTTTGAAACATGTCCAAGGCTGCAGCCGCTTTTCAAGGGGCTGTGCTCTTTAACTCTTTAGTTATTGCATTTATAAAATTTGCCTCATTATTTTAAAACCTTGATGATTTATCACTTCCAGATGAATATTAATTTAAACTTCACTATATCCAAATTGTTCCTGATTAAAACTTCTTAACAAAGTTTCCTACATATGCCAGTTATTCTTTCAGACCTCTGCTTAAAAAAAAGAATAAAACCTGTAGTCTGGCCTCTCCATACCTTAGGACAAATCTACATACCTGTTTAAATATTTCTTTTAAATCATGAACTAGTATCCTTATATAATTTGCACTTGTTATTTGCAATCCTCAAATTCAGTTTGATAAGCATTTTTGGCAAATTTGATTATTTTAATCCATATTTTACACACTGAAAGTCTTAATAGATAACTTCTTCAATATAAAGTTTGTGCATATTTAAAATTAACTGAAATTCCATTTTCTAACTGGTAGTCAATAGATTTATACTATACCACCAGTATCTATTCAAATTCTTAGTAAACAGGTATCCTAATGAATTAGAGAAAGGGTTGTGAATTTTGAGAAAAAGGAGCTATGTTTTTTGACTTTCCAAAATTATTTCTTGCTAAACTGAGGCAGCATGGATGATTCAATTTTGGCTTAAAATTTTCTCATGAATCATTCTCTGATTAAAGGGGTCTAATTACAAAATATAAGCCAATCGTATTGTTTTAATAATTTGTAAGTTAAGATTTTCACTAACATCAGTGTGATTAATGGTAGATTAAACTTGTGGCAGTCCAAAAAGTTTTTACCACTCTCAGTTAAGTGTTTAGGAGAACTGATCATTCTGATTAGCTAAGAAAGTTTTAAATTGCACTTCTGTACCTCAGTACACAGTTCAGAATCATTGCTTTTTCTGTATGAATAAAATTTTTTCTTAGATTGCATTTAGAATCCTTGGTAAATTTGATTAAATCTATATCTCAGTATTTAACCTGTTGATATAATTTGGTGGTGGGATCAAATCTATCCCCTTTTATTGTCTTATAATTTCTTTGTTCCCTTTCTTATGGCCAGTAAGAAATGGAAGAAGAAATGTAGACAAATTATCTTGTTGATTCTCGCCTTAATGAGAGCAGAGAATATGATTTATTTTAATCAATTAAATTCTTTTAGAGTTTAAAACACTCAGAAATCCATTAGAGATGTTATTTTTCTGAATTTCTCAAACTCCTCTGTCTGTCTTTCCCATTCCTCCGGAATGAATGAGAAAGAGAGAGATTTATTTTCTCCAAAATTCCATTTTGATCACAGACAAACACAACAATAAAACTTAAGATTCAACTTATAGACAAACACAACAATAAAACTTAAGATTCGACTTATAGACACACTTATAGACATATAGACACACAGACTGATCAAGGACATATTTCCTGGGCATTTCACGCATATTCTAACAAATACAAGACATCCTTTCCACAGATCAATAAATCATATTTTTCATTGCTAAAGAAATCTGGAGAAAAAAGAAAGTTTATTATTCAGAAAATTGGTTAACTCTAGCAAGGAACTGGCTAAGCTAGGATGAATTCTTGGATTAAATTTAGTCATTGGTGAGGGCAGTGGTTTGCCTCCTTTCCATTTTCCCTGAAATCTCTTATCAGGTAATATGTAATGATTTAGATGGAATTTGGAATTACAATTTTTCTTCCAGTGGTAAACTTTCTCACATCTGGGACACAAAGAGTTAGGGGCATTGGAACAAGAGCTTTTACAGCCTTTGAGCCCTTAATCATTTCAGAATAAGTTTTTCCTTTCAGCATATATGCTGGAGTAAAGTACTCACAGTACTCACAAGCTTTCACATAGTCACTAATAGTCCCAGATTCTTTAACATTTTGAAGCATGCTCTGACACACATTATTGGCATTGTCATAGGCAAACTTTTTGACTATTATCTGGATTGCATATTTATCAATTGTATATTTTTTTACCTCCTGATTTAACCTTTCTACAAAATCTGAGTATCTTTCCTCTGATCCTTGTCTAATCTCGGCCAAACCTGTGGACAGTTTCTTAGTTACTGGGATCCTTTTCCAAGCCTCTAAGGCACACTTCATACATTGAATTACAGCTTCTCTAGGTAAATTAATCTGATCAGCATGTAATTCCCATTCATCTATCCCAAGTAACATTTCTTTAGTAACTCTGATACCCTGTTTGTTATTAATGGCTGCCTTCTGTTTTGCCAATTCATCAAATTCTGATTTCCAAAAGAGATAGTCCCCTGCAGCAAGGGAATATCTCGAGGTCTACATCCAATCAAAGGGGGTCATCCAAATTGTCCCCAAAGTTTCCACCAAATTTAAAGTGTATGGAGAAGCAGGACCATATGAAGCACAAGCTGTCTTAATTTCTTTTAACACTTTGTAGGGAAGAGGCTCCCATGTAGGAGCTACTTCTTCATCATCATCCAATTCATCTGCTCTAAAAATAACTGGGAAACAGAATGATATGTCTCCATCCTTTCGAGCATTTTTTAGGGCTCCTTTAAACCCTATATTTGGGGGCTGTGGCTGTGGAGTTGGAGCTTCAAGCGGCAGAGGCTCCTCTTTTGAAGAGAGATTTTTAGGTGGGGGAAGGTCTACTGCTAGTGACTTTTTCATTTGAATTTTAAAGCTCCATTTTTATTTACTATGAGCTTTTTCCTCCTCCTCTGATTCTAACACTGAAACCTTAAAGATTTCATTCTCTTCATTCTGACCAGATAACAAAGTTGTTTTTTCAGCAGCTAATGAAATTTTTTCTGACATTTGTTCTGATCCGTGCTCAGTATAATAATTTTTCAAATTATTGCCAACTTTTTGCCAGAATTCTAAGGGAATCGAGTTACAATTTTGAATAAGATCAAGAAATTTAGTGAGCTGTTCTTTACTAACTTTTACTCCCCATTTTCTGAGGATGTGCTTAGTTATATCAATTAAAAGAGTTCTTTCCTTTGATTCACTGTGTCTCATGCTGTTAATCTATTCTTTTACTTCTAGTGTCTTCCCTTAAGGGGAGAGTTCTGAAAACTCTGGATTTCTTCCTCTTCTTCTGGCAGAAACAAAACTGTCGTAATTTGGGAGTTGTCTGAGGGGGAGGGCAAATATTTTCCTGAATCCAGTGATCCAAGGTACCTGTTCAGGCACCAAATGTGGAGATCTCTTTATCATCTCTGATAAGGACAGTTTAGTTGATAAGGAAATAAGGACAGGACAAGGGAAATGTCTTTTACTTCATGCTTCCAGCTCTGGCTCCAGGAGCATAGAGTTTATTATATATATTTCAAGACTTATTTCACACAAAAGAACCCCCCTGAAACTTTGCAGATGCGCAGAAGTTACAAATTATGTCACATCAAAACACAAAACATTGGCTTCAGAATAGACCAAGGCCAAGGCTGAATTTTGACTAGGTTCTTATCAGAAAGCCAAGTTGGGGAGTATCTTGGCCTTAGCTATAACAGGCAGCTGCATTCCTTGCTGTGTTAACAGTGTTAACCCTTTAAATTCAGGTTTGATAGGAACTTAAAGCTTTTCAGTAAGGCCATAATACTTTTCAAGAAGAAATCATAAGGATCACAAAAGGGGTCAAAAGAGGAGTCTCAGATTTTTATCTATTCTCTTATTGGCTTCCCACACTAGACCTTCCACTTTCCCTTCCAGCTTCCCTAGTTGGTGATAGAGAAGAGGTTGCGCTTGTGTCTGAGAATTTATCACTTTCCTTCTCAATGGTCTGCAGGAGCCCATCTCCCTTTTTGACACTGTCTGTTTTCAAGAGATTTCCTTTAGAACATCTGTCTAAAATCATTGCCCTTGCTGTTTGGCCTTGCTGTGCTACAGATTGATGTAAATGATCCACAGTCTTACTACAGAATGATGTTTCTTTCCCCTGAGAGTGAGAATCAGTGAATGCTACCTTCTTCAAGCTTGTATCAAGTACTTGTGCAGATGTGCCTGGTTCCCTGTCAGTGTTCCCCACATCACTTTTTTCTTTCCCATAAATTCTCTCCTTAATTTTTATTATATCCTCCTCCATTTGCAACTCCTCCTCAGTCATTTCTTTATAACTTCGTGTTATATCCACCAACCCATAATTCTTAATTTCTTCTGCACCCATTTTGTTTTTCCCATATTCCTCTGCCACATCATTGTCACTGTCCTTATCTGTTCTTGCGACAACTAAGCCTGCTTTCTCAGTTCATAAGGTATGGGGCCTGGCTCCTTGGGACAGGTATTCCTCCATTTTTGACAAACTAGGAGAATTACTAAATTTGGCACAGTCATGGTCACAACATCTGGCCTTTACTTTATCACTGTATCTGTTGTTGTCCCTGTTGTTATTACTATTACTGTTGTTGTTGTATCTTGAATTATAATAGGTGTTTCTCCTGTTGTTGCTATTATTGCTCCTATTTTCAAAATTTATTTCGGACTTGAACCTACAATCCCAAACTACATGGCCAAGTTTTGAGCATAGGAAACACCACTTGACCAAGTTGTTTGCACTGCTGGTGTTAGGGTCCAAGTGGATTGCCACCCAAGGAGCACATGGAGACAATGCAATCCAAGCAAAGGGAAGTCTTTATTTCTAGTGCGCGCTAGGGGAACTCAGCAAAGGAGTTCCAAAGCAGCATAATCAGAATGGAGTTTAAATACATTTTTGAAGCTTTGATTTAGTACCTATGAATAGATTCATGGTTTCAGTTCAGTGCTCAGGAAGGAACAGGACTTTACCCTAGAGATAAAAGGACTCAGTGTTTTGGTCTGGTGCTTAGACTTAAGGAGAACAAGACATTACATATCAGACAGGTATGCAGGTGGGAGTTGGGGTTTAGTTTTAATCATTTACTTTACTTCATTCCCTACTTCTGTTTGTTCATAGTGAGAAATCTTTCTCACGACCACGTCATTGCATAATTTGGGGGTCGTCTCTTTGGTATTGTTGCTTCAGAACCATAACCTGGACAGTGTTAATACAATCTTTAACAAACCGGACCAAGCGGTTAAGAATGCAGGGTCCAAAAGTCAACAGAAGAACAAGAATCACTAAGGGTCCCAGAAGGGTGGAAATAAGTGTGGTGAGCCATGGAGAAGACTGAAATAACTGCTGATACCATGACTGACCTGTTGCCCAGGCTCTTTCCCTGGAGACTAAACTCCTAAAGGGGGATTATAATACTTAATATTGATAGTAGTGACGCTCATAACTTGGGGAAAGCACTGGGGGTTTTTAATAAGGGAAGAATTTCCAATGCAGGTGCCCGGACCAGTAATGTTAGGCCGACCTTTTGGTCTCCCCAGTTACAAGAAGTTGGTCTGTCTAAGACAGAGGTATTATAGGAGGCATTTAAAGCTATAGCATCATAATAAGGGGGCCGAGCACTCAAGCAGAGCCAGCAACTTTCAGTCAATTAGGTTGGGAATTGTTAAGAGCCATATAAGAGGCTTGAAGAAGTAGCCACAAGGGTCCTTCAAAGGGCCAGAGGCTATATTGCCTAAGCCTGCTCTGGCTCCTCTGATTGTTAGACATCAGAGCCATATTTTTAATCTCCTCTATTTCCCTGGCCTTCTGAGCTTCTTTCAATTGCCTCTTGAGCTCAGCAATCTCCCTATCCTTTTCAGAGGTCTTTGATGGTCTTGGTTCACTATCTTTGGATTCATGGACATATGCAGCTGTTTTCCTTAACTACTCAATGGGCATGGCCTCCCGTTGTGGGCAATGTAACTTGAAATATGACTGGATGTAATTCAGAGTGCCCTTAACAAATTGCTTCCTGACATGCTGAATGTTGTCCTCAGCAGTCATGTCCCTGAACCCCAGGATAATCTCACCAGCTTCTAATAACTTGTCCAGATAAATACTTGGGTGTTCCTCCTCCTCCTGCTGTAATTTTTCAAAAGACCCCCAGCATTAGATCTTCTTGCATGTAGCCTCATTGCTTCTGCCAAGTCCTCCCTGCACCTTCTAAGATATGTCATATTAGCATGAGAAGACAGCTCTAAATCTTGATAATGTTCTGGCCATGAGACAAGATTGGAGTTGCTTCTAGTTTCAGCAACAAATTTTGCCTTTTCACTAGGGGTAAACAATTCTGAGAATAGCAATTCCATGTCCTCAATATTTGGGTTGTAAAGCCTCACTGCCCATTTATATTCCTTTATTGATTTGTGTGGGTTGACATAGAACTTCCATTGAAATGACATTGCAATAGGGAAAACCTATTGTAGGAGAATTAAAGAGGTTGATGAAAGAGAGAAGAGGCAATTTGACTGATGGAATTCTATTGTAGTAGATAATAAAGAAAGCAAAAGGGTAAAGAAAGAACAGTTGACTCTGAAAAGGAGAAGGGCCTAAACAAGTTGTGCCATATAGTTGAAATGGAATAATCTTGTGCCATAAGAAATGACAAACAGGTCACTTTCAGAAAAAGCCCAGGGAGTTTTATCTGAATTTATGCAAAGTGAAGGAAGCAGAAACAGGAGAACATCATACCCAGTAAAAATTATTTTATGGAAATCAGCTATAAGTAACTTAATTATTATCAGCAAGCAAAGATCTAAGACAACTCAAGGGATTCATGATGAAAAACACTATTCACCACGCCAGAAGGAACTGATAGAATTTAAATACAGATCAAATGACACCATTTTTCACCTCATTTCCTTTTTTTACTTTTTTTTCTGTATTGCTGATATGTGTCTTTTTTCACAACATGACAAATATGGAAATATCTATTTCATGATAGCACAAATATAACCCATAGCAGTTTCCTTGCTTCCTCATGGTGGGGGTTGGTGGGGAGAAAGAGAAGAAGGAGGAAGGAAGAGAATTTGAATCATAAAATGTTAGAAAACAAATGTTAAAAGTTGTATAAATCGGGGAAAAGTACAATAAAATATTACTAAGGAATAAAACAAAAACAAACTATATATATGCACATACTTTCAAATCTATCAATTTAGATATACCTATACTCATAATGCATACATATATATATATATACATATATATATATATATATATATATTCTAAGACCATAAAAAGAGAAAGGCTACCTTTTTATCAAAACATTTTATTAGGAACTACAATAGTGGAGGAGGTTGTGGATGATGTTATCAGAGTGATCTCATATGAAAAGAAGAGGATGTGAAAGAGTCTTTATTTTCCACTAAATGTAAATTGTTTATTTTCTTTGAACCTGTAAAAGGAAATTCTTAATTACTTTCTCTAAGGTAACTGGGGACCTGGAGGTCTTTTTACTGAGAGATGTGTAAAGATATACCAGCCCCCAGTCACAGGAAGTAGAAACCAGAAAGACAGGAAGTAAGGTAAGAATGGGACATAAAAGGCCAGAGCAAGGACTGAGAGGAGCTTTTTGACCTTTTTTGGGTTGGGACGTGCTTGGTGGTGTGGGTTGGTGTTTAGTTGGTGGTTGGGATATATATATATATATATATATATA
>NC_058133.1:351410660-351427646 GCF_016433145.1 Gracilinanus agilis
ATGGGTAGTAAGCAGGAAAAAAGAAGTTTATAGGACAACTTGTTTATAATAAGTAATAGGCAGATGGAGATAAAAGCCTAGATCAGCAGAGAGATTAGTGTTTAATAATTAAGTGTTGAGAATAATCAGCATAAAGATTAAAATTTAATGCAAGAGACATGATGGAATGAAGAAGAGAAATAGTATAGAGATAGAGGAGGAGAGAGCCTAGAATGGGGCCCTCTGGGACAACACCATAACTGGGCATAACATGAATGAAAACCCCTAAGACATGACTGAGAATGAATAGTCACATAAGTAGTGAGAGAAAAAAGATAGCACAGATTCATGCAAACTAAGGGAGAACTGAACAGAAAGAAGAGGGTGGATAGTTTCAAAGACTTCAAAGAAGTCAAGAAGGCTAAGGACTGGGAAAAACCTGATTGATTTGGCAAATAAGAGATCATTGAATACTTTGAAAAGAGTGGGCTTAATTGAAAGGTTAAGTTAGAAGATAGACTGTAGAGTTAAGAGAGAATATAATAATTCTTATAATTATAATATAGAGAAAAAAGAGAAATTGGAGGTCTTGATCAAATAGTTTATTATATTGAATGAGAAATATGAGAAATATCTAGCATGGATGATTTAATCAAATTGTATTTTATGTTGAGAATGGGATGGCTATGAGCACAGGGAAGTAGCCAGTAAGCAGGGAGAGAAGATTTTTAAGTTATGTGAAATATTTGATATGATGAAATATTTGGAATCTATTTCCACTGGAAATCTGCTGGAAAAGATGTGATAGAAGAGATCACTTGTACTAGTAGTGGGGCATTGCATGAAAAAGGGCACCTCTTTATATAAAACAGAGATAAAGGGAGAAATATTCAAAAGTGTATCTGAACAATAGGAGAAGAAGATGAGAGTAAATAGTATCATCTTTTACAAAGAAGTACTCAGCTAATAGAATGAGGTAACCTATAAGAGATTTTACAGGATGTGAAAATGTTTAGTTTTGACTGGGAAATTACATTGATTTTTGTTATTGAGTCACTTTTCAGATATGTGTGACTCTTTGGGACTCCACTTGAGATCTTCTTAGGAAAGATAATGGAATGGTTTGACATTTCCTTCTCTAGTTCATTTTACAAGTGGGGAATTTAGGCAAACAGGGTTAAATGACTTGCCCAGGGTCATGCAGCAAGTACACATCTGAAGCCAGTTTTGAACTCAAGAAATTGAGTCTTCCTGACTCCAAGCCTGTCACTTTACACATTGTATCACCAAACAGCATCAACTAGGGAGGTATAAAAAAGTATTACTGTTGATGGAGGAGTAGGCTATGGAATTGAGATAAATTGAATAACTGGGGAAGTAGAATATTTGAGGGAGTAGGTGTTGATATAGATATAGGTAGCATAGAGAAATAATATTTTTAAAGGATGAGCTTTGGGTCAGGCACTTGTCTGAATAGCTCTGTACATTTATATATACATTGTGATATGCAGAAATGGGCAGCCATTTCTGTAGGTGCACATTAGCAATTTGCCACTTTGGAACTCAGAATCTGGCAAAGCACCCAGAGCATGTGCCAGGGTGACATTTAAGGACAGGGTATAAAAGGGATCCACAAACCCCTGGGGACTTCACTTCTTTCTCTCATCTCAAGGGTTAGGGTGGAAGGTGGTGATTCTGGGCCCCTGGGTGGTTTGGGAGTTTGGTTAGGCAGGCAGGTAGGGACATGCTCCATTGCTAGCCAAATTCAAAACTCATTGGCATAGCCAAAAGCCTTTCTATTCAAGCTAGTGTCAACAGTTACTTTCAAGAAAACAACAGCATCTGACCCAGGGGCCTGAAAGCCACTGGGCTCAGCTACAAAAATGCAACAGAGTTGGGAAGTGCACTCAAGGCTTTCTCATACTTTGCACGTAGGAACAACTTGTGTTTCAAGATTTATTTAGTATCAAATATTTAGGCAAGATCTTTAGGGTACCCTTCACTCACTTTTCCTATTCCCTTTTACCTACCCTCACTTTGATTATAAATAAACCCTATTTGACCCTAAAGCCTAAACAATCTTTGAAACCTATTACTTAACTTAACAACTAGACTCAAGCAGTCAAACTGGTTAACATCATTAGCTGGCTTTAGCCTTTCCAAGCCAGTGTGATCCATCTTCAACTTAAGGTATCAGGAAGTCACATTCTACATTCTGGGAACATTTACCAACTGCCTGGCTGGACTGGTTCTTAAGGCTTTGAAGCTTTAGCAGAGATTAAGGAGACTTAACCCAACTGAGGTGGGTACAAATCTGTACTCACATCTGGCCATGGTTAGGGTGTCTCTCTCCCTCTATTTAAGCTCCATCATTAGCACTTGCCTGGCCCCCTGTTGCTCAAAATAACAAATACATATGTATATGTATATATATATATATGTATATATATATATATATATATAGACAGTGTCTGCTCTATGAAGCTTATATTACATTGGGAAATAACACATAAAAGAAAACTTGAAATTATGGGTGAGATAGGATATAACTGCTTGGCTTAGAAAAGGCCAAGGATTAAGAAAAAGGCCTGGATCTTGTTAAGACAAAGGGAAAGCTCAATGTCAGAACCAAGTGTGCATTTAAAAATGTGGAATTCAAATTATATTGGGAAGGATACTGAAATAATAAGCAAAAATCTGACAGTTCAAAAGCTGAGATTGAGTCCTAGGTTAGGCCTAGAAAAACGGGGAAAAAGACTTACCTATTAAAGCTCAGATTCCTTCCAGTGGGTAAAGTGCAAGGTCCTACATTTATCTAATATAGGTCTATAATTACCAGTGATAGTAATGAGAAAAGAAATTCAAATCAAAGAAATAAAGAGGAGAAATAAAAATAGGAGAAGGAAAGAGAAGATCTTGGCTAATTAAGACAATATTTTTTATAAGAAGGAAAATTTGTGAACAATGATCATCACAATGACAAGCTAGAGTTTTTCAGGATTCATGGTAAAAACATGTAGTTCTGCTCCTGCTAGAAAGGTAATGAACTCAGAATTGTTTTTTTTTTCCATTTTGATTGAGGCTTTGATTGTAGTCATATAGGTATAATGTCTTAAGTGTTTTTTCCACCAAAATAGCTCATAGTGTAATTTTTTTACCCATTCTTTCAGCTTACTTCCTGACCTCACGATTGATTTAGTGATGAGCTTTGGAGTTCTTTGGGAGGGAAGGCTGAGATGGTCCTGAAAGAAAGAGGGAAATGACCAATATAAATTAATACAATAATTTTAACAGCCATATTTGTTATAGCAAAGTATTAGAAACTAAGAGGGTGCCCATCATTTGGTAAATGACAATGAAACATAGCCTATGAATATATGAGATGATTGGGAGGACTAGAACCTTTATGGGGGGAGGGGTTATGAAAGTTTTATTACTCTAGGATCTCAGGGATAAGCTGAGGACCTGCAAGCTTTTGGTGTTCTCAAAGTGGTCTGATCCAGTACAAAATGTTCCCTGGTTTGAACTCTGCAGGTTCCTAAAGTGTTTTTGTTGTTGTTGTTGTTTTTGATTTTTGTCAGACGAAGAGCTGACTGCTCCTAGATTCTTCCACTCTCAATAAAAAGTTCTGTCTGTTGAAATTGCTTGTAAGTGTGAAAACTGAAGCTTCTTCTTTGGTCTAGGATTCTTATCCTAGAGATTCCTCTACAGCTGGATAAGTTGTAGTGAAGTGACACCCTGCTTTAAGCAATTTCACTGTTGCTGCTGCTGGACTTTGAACTTCCTTCCTTCTTTCTAAATGCTTATGAGACTAAATCAGAATGTCACTGCCATTTTGGTGCCCAGGTATACTTTTCCTTTTCCCTTGGATCTATAAGGAGATACTGGGTAATGGGAGATAAGACCATCATTTGAAACCATTACATGGCTTTCTGTCTTTCTTAATGTATCCCAGAATGAATTTGAAAGACCTTTACTTGTGCTGGTGCTCAGAAGCTCTCTGCACCATATAGTATTTGTGTGAGGCCACTCGATGTTTGTGATCCTCTCTCTAGTGTTGGCAAATCTTGTTTGTTCCCCTTTGTGAAACTAGGGTTTTAAAAAGGATTCATCAGGAATTTTTCTGGATTTATCCATTAAGATTATGTCTTATATTTTCTCAATCTAAATGGAGGAGTTTGTAAGGAGGAGATAATTTAATTGTTTCCTACCACTGGGTCTTTAGCAAAAGCTTTTGAATAAGACATCAATGCAGTTAAACTCAAAGGGAAAGTACATGTTTGAGAGAGAATGCCTGGGGAAAATTTCTCTAAAAAAGGACTGAAAACCAAAATTTTTTTTGACCAGATTAATTACATAAGAATAAAAGCTATTCCCAAATAGTTAAATGGTCAAAATATGTCAACTGACAATTACCAAAAAAGAAAATCAAGCTATTTCCAGCCATATAAACATGTTTCAAACTACTAATAAAAAAGAAATGCAAATTAAAACAACTCCAAGATTCCACTAGATTGAAAAAAATGATAGAAAATAAATGAAAAATTTTGGATGGGTTGAGGGAAGAGAAAGACATCTAAATTTGCTATTGAAGAAACTTAATTGGTCTAACCATAATAGAAATAATTTAGAATGATATCCTCCAAATCACTAAAATATGTATTCCTTTTGATGAATACTAACTAAACATAAAGATCCAAGAAGAGAAAAGAAAGAGGGAAATAACCAATAAGAATTAATACAATAATTATAATAGCCCTATTTGTGATAGCAAAGTATTAGAAACTAAGAGGGTGTCCATCTTTTGGTAAATGACAATGAAATATGGCATATGAAAATATGAGATGATTGGGTAATAAGGAAGACTAGCACCTTTACTGTAAGGACTTAGTGAACCCTTTCCAGGATTGCTCATCCATCTTTGCTATTCATCTTGTACTCCACTCTCACCTGTGGCTGTAAGAAATTTTAGCATGCACAGTGGTCAAACTTTGGTAAATAATCTCAGTAGATGGACTAAACCAGTTTGAAGTTGACCAATTGGCACAAACCCAATTGTGAGTTTGGGGAAGTATTTACTCCATGCATGTGAAGACTTTCCCCAGTGAAATAGGTGGATGAGTACTATTTATTCTAAGAGTCATGAAGGCAGCTAAAACAGGCACTATGGAATGCTTAGAGCTTGTTCAGATTTCAATATCAGAAGATCATCAGTGCATGAGAGTCTATTATGAGTCATCTTTACTTCTGCCTTGCCACTAAAAAATGTTCTAAATTATTATGACAAATGCAAATTAAAATTACTGAATTACTACCTTATATCTCTCAGAAATAGCAAAAACTAGAAAGGATAAGAAAAAAATACTTACTTCCATGCATTATTGGTAGAATTATGTACTGTGCATATATATATATGTATATATATATATACACATATATATCACAATAGTAATACTACTAGGTCTATATCTCAAATAGATAAAAAGAAAAGGGAAATTACCTATATATACTAAACATTTATAGCAACTCTTTTTTGTGGTGTCAAAGAAATGGAAATTAATGGGATGCACAGCAATTGGGGAATGACTGAATAAATTGTGGGATATAACTGTGGAGTAGTATTGTGAAATAAGAAATGATAAATAGAGTGTTTTCAGAAAAAATTTGAGAAAGCTTAAACGAACTGCTACAAAATGGAGTGAGCAGAACCAGATCCCTGTACATAGTAACACTATTATAGTGATGATTAGTTGTGAAAGACTTAGCTATTCTGATCAATGTAATAATTCAAGAGAACTCCAAAGGACTCACGATGACAAATGTTATCCACTTCCAGAGAAAGAACTGTTGAACTCTGACTTCAAGTTAAAGAACAGTTCTCCTGGAAAAATGTTTTGCATAATTTCATATGTATAATTATTTTGCTTTCCTTTGCATTGGGTAGGGGAATTGTGGGGGAGAGAGAGAGAATTTGTAACTCAAGTGTTAAAAAAGAATGTTAAATTTTTAAATGAAAACAAATAATAATAAAAATAGAGTAGCAGCAAAGCCATTAGTGTAGCAAGGTTATGTACTCATCCTAAAACTATAGAGAAATAATTCAACAATAAATGTGGGCTAAAATTCCTTACTATTTTTTCTGGTATTGGCCTAGAATTAATGAGCCAAGTGAAAAATCATCTTAAACAAAAGCTATATTTCATTATTTTTTTAAATTCCAACTTCATCACCTTTATCACTTTTTTATACAACTTGGCAGACCTACAATAACACCTTTTTTAATATATAGAATCTCTAATTTGAATGCTTATTGAACATTTTCAATGATATATTTTAGAACATTAACTCAGGAAAGAGCAGTATTATGAAGAATGGGTTCAAATATATGGGGGACACTTATTCCCCTTTGTTCAAATGTCTTGGCCACAACTCTAGTTTAATCCTTCATTACTTTTTGACAGGATATTGTAATAATTTACTAGTTCATATTCGTATTTCTATGACCACTGCCTTCAGCTAATCCTCCACTGAGTTGCCAAAATAACCTTCCTTGAATATAAATCTGTTTAAGTTACTAACTCTCCTCAAAAAATATTTAATTGCTCTCTCTCTCTCTCTGAATGCATGTGTCTACATATGTATGTAAATGTGTATATATATATATACATATATACATATTTGTGTGTGTATTCACACATATGTATGTATGTATTTACAGCTGTGGTCTGCACAAATCCTTAAGAACAATAATGATGATAATGATAAATGATAATGATGATGATGATTCATTATAAAGGTATTACTTATACTAGTGACTTCACTTTGTGTATCTAATTGTATCTATGTATATGCATGGTTTTTATACTCCTTGATTACATGGTATATTTTGCTTTTGTCCCTGTAACATGTTTAAAAGAGAAATGAGGATTATGATGGCAGAATTGATGTCTTTATATTCAGTTAAGTTCACTGTTCTATACTTTCAACTATAGTAACAACAGAGATAATTATTTTGATGATGATGATAGCTAGCATTTAAAATGTCATAATATTTGAATTTTAAATATTTTCATATGTTGAATGATGTGATGTTCATAACAACTTCCTTCATTTAGTTCTCTTATTAGCCACATTATTTTGATAAAGAAACAAGCCAAAGGATCCTAATGACTTACCTAGGTTTATACATCTAATAAATTGTCAAGCCAGTAATCTGAACTTTTAAATGGTACTGTTAGTGATTTTCCAGAATTTTCCCAGGAATGTAAATCCAGATTATTTGATTATAATTTAGGAAGTCCATTTGCTTTTCTTTTTGAAAATCAGCAAAACATTCTCAAATCTTATCACCTTTCTTTCCTTTTTCACAATATTTGAATTATCACTGACATTAGCTCATTCTTCATGATACCAGTTCTTTCAGATTCTAAGAGTATAGTTAATCTGAAATGGATGATTTAATATATTGAGTAATTAGGTACATGTTTGTTTACTTATTTTCTTCATCATGATATTGTGAGAACTTTGAAAGCAGGGACAGTATTTTGCCTGTTGGTTTTGTATTTCTGTTTGTTTGTTTGATTGTTTTTTCATCCCAAAACCTTAGCATAGTGCCTGGAGAGGAAGACACTATTGAAATAATGTATGTCTTTACACTGACAAGGTTGGCTAGAATCTGTTTTGTTACACATTTTCTTTGGAACAATTAATATAAAGCTCTTTTTAAGGAAAGACAATGTATCTAATGCAAAGGACATATTTTCTATAGAAGAATGTGTGAAAGCTTTTATAGTTTAAAATGATTTATTACTAAAAAAAGCAGCTGCACCACTCTGCTGTATAAAAGTAAAGGAAAAAAGTTGGACCTTACTTTAAAAGACAATATTGAATCACTTTAAAGCAGTGATTCCCAAAGTGGGCACTACTGCCCCCTGGTGGGTGCTGCAGTGATCCCATGGGGAAGTGATGGCCACAGGTGCATTTATCTTTCCTATTAATTGCTATTAAAATTTAAAAAATAATAATTTCCAGGGGGCTAAGTAATATTTTTTCTTTAAAGGGGGCAGTAGGCAAAAAAGTTTGGGAACCACTGCTTTAAAGTATTTCCAAATTTATAGAATTATATATTCCTTATTTAAAATAATTGTAAACTTCTGAATTATGAACAAATTTCAAATAATTATAGATATTTACTATTATAAAGTAGAGAATGTTAATCATTTAACTAGATTTTATATTAATAGAAAAAATAGAATTGTTCTTGGAATTAATCTAGTCTAAACTACTTATTTTACAGATAAAGAAATTTAGACCTGAAAAAGTTTGTTGACTTTTCCAAGTTTAAAAACATAGTTTAGTGAATGAGTTAGAATGAGAACACTTGTATCCTCTCTTCCACTGAAGTGATTTTTAAAATAAATATTTTTCCACTCATTTCCTGAGTTTTTTTGAATGTATTTATAAGGAGCCAATATTTCTATTTCTGAAACAGTTCTTTTATACAAGATGACTTTGACAATCTGAATGTTAATTATAAAACTTATATATATATATATATATGTTTATATATATATATATGTATATGCAGTTATTATTAGGTGAAATTAGAGAGTGAATATTTGTATTATGGAAAATATTTAGATTAGAAGTCCAGTTACTCAATTCTCTCTCTGGTCTTCAGCTTTACAAATTAAAATGAAAAATGTTTATCATAAAATGATGCAAATATTCATGACTTTAAAATTCCTCCAAAATCTAAATTAATGAACATATGAAATATTTTAATTATTAATTTTTTCTTTTTAATTTTTTCTATACTTAGTAACCACCACTACCAAAATCAAAATATTTTTTCTTTAACTTTCTTTTTTTTAATTTTTAATTTTGAATATTTTCACAGGGTTACATGATTCATGTTCTTTCCTTCTCCCCCAAATTCACTCCCCCATAGCCGACACACAGTTCCACTGGGTTTTACATGTAACATCATGAACTTCTCTACTAGCAGGAATGCAAGGATCCAGAAAAATTCTGAGGGACTTTTGAGAAAGAACACTATCCACATTCAGAGGAAGAACTGTGGGAGTAGAAACAGAAGAAAAACAACCACTTGAACACATGGGTTGATTGGGGACATTTTTGGGCATGTAGACACTAAATGATCTCTCTAGTCCAACTATTAATAATATGGAATTAGGTCTTAATCAACCAAAACATTTTTAAATGAACAAATGTATAAAAAAGTGATGGACAAAACTACAAACTCCACATTGTTTATAATTTGTTTAAAATATATAAATTATATATATGCTAATATAAACATCTGATTTTGTGTTCCATATGAATTTATTTTAATTTGATACTTTTCACCCTTGATTTGATGGATGTTATTTTTGAAATGTTATAATAGTATGTATTATTTCTATTCCCTTTTCTATTCTTTTCATGTCTTTGTATATTTTCCTTATTTTCTATATATTTCCATTATTTGTCATTTCTAATACAATAGTACAATCCATCAGTTTCAACTACTGTAATCTATTCAGCCATTTCTCCCATTGATTGTATTAGTGTGATTTCTAGTAATTTTGTCATAAAAAATTTCCATGAATATTTTCATATATATATATATATATATATCCAGCTTTTAACCTTCTCAATAATACTCTTAGAGCCTAACCTAAGTAAGGGAATCTCTAGGTAAATGAATAGCTTTATAGCTCTTAAAGCATATTTCCATCTTGTTTTCTAAAATAAGAACAAAAACAAACATATCCATAATCTGTTCTAGCAATGTGATATTCGAATTGTATCTCCCTGTTTCTATCAATATTTAATCACTTTAGACCCTATGATTCTTAGTTAACATATATTATCAAGGCCATATTTTACTAGATTGGTTCTTAGATTGAAGAGACAATCTATTGCTGGGAACATACTCTTTCTAAAATAAATCTTTCCAGCTTGGTCATACCCAGATTTTGTTCCCGTGCCACAATCTCTCAGGGATACAGAATTACTTCCATAGTATGATGAGGCTGAAGTAAGACTTTTGCAGAATATTTATGGTATTTAAGCCATTGTTGTCCCATCAGAAACTATGTTTGTATTATCTGTATGCTCAGCCTTAGATTTGCTAATAATCTCACTCAGGTGTGTGGAGGTACTCCCTCTATCTATCTCATTTAACTTATCAAAGATTCTATTCATGGCCTTACCTTCTTTCTTATTTATTTTGTTTTAGGTCAATCTATATTTTTGTTAGTTCTGAGAGGGGAAAATTAAAGCTCAACACTATTATGATTCTGTGATCTATTTCCACCCATATCTCATTTAGTTATTTCCTTTAAAAATCTGAGTGCTATAAAACTTGGTATGTATAGGTTCAATATTGATAATGTTTCATTGTCCATAACACCACCCCTTGATTATTTATATAATATTTTTTCAGTAGGTACTGTGTTCCTTTCATCAACTAAAATCCCATTGAGTATGTTTGATATCTTTTACATGTTCAACATCTAGTGTAGTTATAGTGTGTTCCATAAAAATTTGTTGTGGCTTCCTTCAACATATCTAATGAGTAGTTGTATCTAAGCCCAGCATTTCTGATTACTGCAAAACAGTGAGAAAGGTACCTTAAAATTTAAAAACAGACAATAAATAATTTGGAAAGAAAGAAAAATCATGATGAAAAATTTACAGGGAAATCATTTGCTTCAAGAAATGTTTGGGGAAAAAAGAGAGGTTCCTGGTTAATAAATAGGAATATAAAATAATCCACATAAAACAATGACACTCTTTTAAAAATCTCAAGTATGCAAAACATGAGAATGAAAAAACCAAAAACATCATAAGAATAGTTTATAACATTGAAAAAATGTTGACACAGTTTCATTTGTTTTCTACTTTTTACATGATTATGATTGGTCACATATTCGGAAGGGACAGAAAATCATCAAATAGATACTGAATGGAACTTTATTTCTTCTAATTACAAATATACTAATAAACCAGACATTTATATGAAATCTACAGATTTGCAAAGTACTATATATGTGTGTATGTATGTATATATACTTATGTACATACATATATATGTATTTATGTATATTCCTATTGTTTCTACTAACAAAGCCACTAGGCATTTATTTCCCCATTTCATAAATAAGGAAGAAAGGCAATGTGATTTTGGGTAGAATATCAAGCCAAGAAGACTTAGCTTCAAGTCCTTCCTCTCTGCCACATAATGTCTGTGTTGCCATATGAGACACAACCTTCCACTATTCGAATTGCATGACACATTCAGTGCTGAGAACCACTCAATAGTGATATTCTTACAATGATAAAATTGAAGAAGAAAAGAAGGAGGGAAAGTGAAAAGATATAAATGAAAAGAAAACTAAATACAGGAAAGACTGGCGTTTAGTGTAATTGAATGACTTACTCATGGCAGGACCAATAGTGATATTGGAAATTTAGTTTGAATTCAGATATCTCCTGAACTACCATCACAAAAATTATTATTGTTATGCAGCCTTATAGAAGAGGTTGTGAAGAATTTCTTTGTCAGAGTAAATATACAGTACCAAATATTTGGAGGGGGGCACCATTCATTCATTCATTCATTTGTTTGTTTGTTTATTTATTCTGCTTTATTTTTATTTTATGACTGAAATTTGAAGGATGTGCTAGTACCACTTTGAGTTGTTTTATGCTGGGTGATTTCTTCCTCTTTACAAGAGCAATAAGTCCTGAAAACCAAGTTAATGATTACCCATTCCTTTCTAAGGAGGATTAGTGTGCTATGCTCAAAACTTCTAATACATTAATCACATGACAGCTAATATCAAAGAAACAAAATTTTAGGTTCTATATGAATATACACAATTGGCTTGATTTTTAGCAACTTACTTAAAGTTCATTTGATATATATCATAAGACATTTGCTTTCAGAAAATTATGTGCCAGTTCATTCACAACAATATACTTGTAATAGAGATTTAAGATGATTGCATTTAAACCCAACCCAAAAGAATTTAAAATTCTGCATCATCTCTGGCCCACAATATGACATGTGTGGTATGCTATTTGTTATAAGGGGATTTTTAGGATGTAATAAGGGAATCTGCAGGATGTAATATGGGACTGAAGCTAGGGGTAATAGCTGGTAGGAATAGGGAATAAGGCAAGGCAAGGGACCCAAGGCTGGAGGTAATCAAGGGACTAGGCTATAGGTAGTAGCTGGTTGGAATAGAGGATAGGCATTGCAGATAGGAGTTTGTGAATCCCTAAGGCAATATTGTGGATGAGGAGGGTACAATGATGAAGGTTGGTAGTTGAGGTGGTAGGAGAAATAAGGGAATGTCTGAGTTTAGAGAATATAACACTGAGGTACCAAGGGTTGCAAGGGAGAGGATGAGTTAATCTAAGGCAGGCAATAGCAGCAGGGAAACACAGACTGGATACTCAGGTTAGAGACAAAACACAGAAGGGCAATAGACTGAGCCCTTCAAGTAAAAGGACACTTTACAGAGCCCGGTTAGAGCCAGCCAAGACTGGCTTGAAGTTGACTCCAGGCTTTAGTCAGTTTCCAGGAAGGGATTAGAAAGAAAGTATTGAAGTTACACTTCCTCCCAAATGGATACCCTCAGCTTCCCTCAAACTCCAGAGAGTATGTTATTCCTCTCTCTCTTCTCCCTCTCTTATTAATCAACTAAAGAAGTAGCCAAAAGGGTTTGATTAAATACAGATGGGTTTATTGTCTTCTAGGATAGATTGGCAGGGTAGAGGATACAAGGTAGCCCTAACAGCCACTTAGAGAAACTTCAGGTGGGGGAAGGGAGGCAGGAACGTGAGACTGAGAAAGGATCTGCCTTAACTCAGCTCTCCCGTGGTTTTGTAATCAATGGGGTTAGGAAAGTTGGATACAATGCTTCAATAGGTAAATTCTTGCAAGGGTAAGCCCTATTTGACTAAACTATCACAGATTTAAACTAACTCTCAAATCCACTCTCCTTTTCACTCTTCTCAGACATTCAGGTAGGGAAAATGAAGGTGGAATAAGGCAGGGTAGGGAGATTCAAAGGAATTAGCTAAATTAACAAATCTCAAAGGAAAAGTTACAAAATATAGACCAGATTTCAATCTAAAGAAGGAGCTCAGATGGACCCTGGTTCTCTCCACAAGTTCCCAGGACCAACTGTCAACTCTTTCCCAAGATTCTAAACTCCTTAACTGACAGAAGAATTCTGCAAATCAGTTATGCCCCCTCTCTTCACCACATGTTGTATGTCAATACATGATACAATTTTTATAACTGTACTGAAATTTTCAACAACAATAGACAAAATGTTTGAGGTTTCAGAGAAATAAACATGTAAAGAAAGAATGAGGAAAGGAAGAGACAGCTATGTAAAATTCATATTTTCTTCATCATAGCTTAAGGAAAACATGATTCTTGACACTGTACTAGCTCTACATGTTGGAAACCTGGCTCTACTCTTCCTGCCTGTGTAGGAGAAGGAGGAGAAAGAGAGGGAGGAAGAAATATATCAATAACTAAAGAATATCAAGAATATCAAGGGAAATAATGAAAAAAAAGTGAAGGAAGGTGGCTTAGGAGTACCAGATATTAAGCTATACCATAAAGCAGCAGTCATCAAAACAATATGGTACGGGGCAGCTGGGTAGCTCAGTAAAGATTGAGAGCCAGGCCTAGAGACGGGAGGTCCTAGGTTCAAATCTGGCCTCAGACACTTCCCAGCTGTGTGACCCTGGGCAAGTCACTTGACCCCCATTGCCCACCCTTACTGCTCTTCCACCTATAAGTCAATACACAGAAGTTAAGGGTTTAAAATTAAAAAAAAACATTAAAAAAAAACCAATATGGTACTGGTTAAGAGATAGAAGGGATGATCAGTGGAATAGACTTGGGGTAAGTTACATCAGCAAAACAGTGTATGATAAACCCAAAGAGCCCAACTTTTGGGACAAAAATCCACTATTTGACAAAAACTGCTGGGAAAATTGGAAAACAATATGGGAGAGATTAGGTTTAGATCAACATGTCACAACCTAAACCAAGATAAATTAAGAATGGGTAAATGACTTGAATATAAAGAAGGAAACTCTAAGTAAATTAAGTGAACACAGAATAGCACACTTTTGAGATCTATGGGAAAGGGAAAAATTTAAAGTCAAGCAAAAGTTAGAAAAAATTACAAAATGTAAAATGAATAATTTCAATTATATTAAATGAAAATGTTTTTGTACACACAAAAACAATGCAACAAAAATCAGAAGGGAAACAACAGATTTGGAAAAAATCTTTATAACAAAAAATTCTGGCAGAAGTCTAATTACTCAAATACACAAGAATCTCAATCAATTGTATAAAAATCAAGCCATTCCTCACTTGACAAATGGGCAAGGGACATGAATAGGCAATTTTCACATAAAGAAATCAAAACTATCAATAAGCACATGAGAAAGTGTTCTAAATCTCTTAATAATTAGAGAAATGCAAACCAAAAGAACTCTGAGGTACCACCTCACACCTAACAGATTGGCTAAAATGAAAGAAGGGGAGAGTAATGAATGTTGGAGGGGATGTGGCAAAATTGGGACATTAATGCACTGCTGGTAGAGTTGTGAACTGATCCAAACATTCTGGATGGGAATTTGGAACTATGCCCAAAGAGTGATAAAAGAATGCCTGCCCTTTGATCCAGCCATACCATTGCTGGGTTTGTACTCCAAAGAGATCATAGATAAACAGACTTGCACAAAAAATATTTATAGCTGTGCTCTTTATGTTGGTAAAAATTGGAACTCAAGGGTATGCCCTTTGAATTGGGAAATGGCTGAACAAATTGTGGTATATATTAGTGATGCAATACTATTGTGCTCAAATGAATAATGAACTGGAAGAATTCTATCCGTACTGGAAAGACCTCCAGGAATTCATGCAGAGTAAAAGGAGCAGAGCCAGAGGAATGTTGTATACAGAGACTGATACACTGTGGTAAAATCGAATGTAATGGACATTTGTACTAGCAGCAATGCAATGACCCAAGACGATTCTGAGGGATTTATGGAAAAGAACACAAACCACATTCAGAGGATGAACTACAGGAGTGGAAACACAGAAGAAAAACAACTGCTTGAACACTTGGGTTGATGAGGACATGATTAGGGATCTAGACCTGAAAGGACCACAACAATGTAACTATCAATAATATGTAAATAAGTCTTGACTGACCACATATGTTAAAACCAGTGGAAATGTGAGTTAGCTATGGGTGGGTGAATTTGAGGGGGTGTGGGGTAAAGCAAAAACCTGAATTATGTAACCATCGAAAATTTTTATAAAAATAAAAAATTAATTACAAAAAACCCACAAAATACTTTACTAAACTTATATTTATATATTAAATTATTATATATAAATTATATATATTGAACTTTTATTATACTTTATTAAAAAACTTAATACTTTAGTTAACCAAAAGGCTCGCAACTAGACCTTCCTTGCTGTTATGCATTGCCCTTCCATTGGTGATGAAAGTCCTTTCTTATCATCTTCATGCTTGGTGGTTTGAGTTGTTTTCCAGTTGTCGAAGGTTTGTTCTGAGCCATTACATTGGGAGTCAGTTCATGAAATTATGAATTCTCTGAGTTGGAATGGATCTCATCCATCATCTACAGCAACCATATGTGACCATACTCTGTACGATGGCTGAAAAGTGGTCAGCTAGGTTCCATGCAAAGACCTCTGGTGATGGAGAGCTCACCATTGTTAGAAAGGTTGTTCTACATTTGTATCCTTAGTGGAATTGCTTGTCAGCTCCAGGAGGGGGTGGGAAAGAAAAGGGAAGGGAAAGAACATGAATTATGGAAACATGGAAAAATATTTAAAAATTAAAATTAATTAAAATTAAAAAATAACTAAAGAATAGTAACCATCTGACACTTATCAACAATATATATAGTTAAGTAGCACAGGAAATTTATAAATCATTTTTATTCTCTTATTTTTTTCTGACATTGTATTTTTTTCCTGTCCTAGAAACAGATTTTCTATTCAAGACAGTCAAGAAATGGGGACAAGTTTCTAAAATTCCTATCCTACCCTAGAAAAATAAGCTATATCACTTTTGACTGCTAGTATATTTAGGATTACCAGCTCTTCTCTTGAAAGAACAATTCTTACACATCTGTTTGAGCTTAGAAACAGAAATATAGAGGACATTTCAGAAATGTTTATTATCTTGATTAGTTTCTAAGGAAGGGGTCATTTGTTTGGGCAGTTGTTGCTTGTCTTTCCAATGAACTTATGTCACTTTACCTATAGTCCTCCTGAATCTGTCTGATTTACCTAGATTCACTCTGCTTACTTGGAGGGGGGAGCAAACAACAATATAAATGGATGCTAATGACATATTAAATATGGGGGCAACCTTTTTCTGTGCAGACTCTAAGGAAAAAATTGATTATGGAAATTGAGCATTGTTTGATCTGAGTCACATGTGAAGTGGGAAATTGAACAACTGATATTTGCTATTCAGCGACCCCTGACAAAGGACCCAAGCTATGTCTAAAGATTGATATAATGAGTTTTCTAATAATTGTCAATAAGTGATTTATATGTCTTATTTGAAAGGTGGCCCCATACTAATCAAATAGTTCTTTTGATTGTTTACAGCTATTTGGCAGGGTTCGTAGAATACTATAGTCCACATCAATATCATTATAGAATAATTGGTAACATAAAAAAGGTTCAATAACATTGAAATGAAGCATCAATAAAAATATATGCACAAATAAGTTATTTTGAATGAAATAACATTAGTAATTCAAGGATGTAGGACAACTTCAAAAGGACTCATGACAAAAAAATGGGTATGTATTGCCATAGAAGGAATGGACAAGAGTCTGAATGCAAATTGAAGAATATCCTTCATTGTATTTCTTCCATGAATTTTTCTCAAGTGTAAGTGTTATGAT
>NC_058133.1:351431072-351441558 GCF_016433145.1 Gracilinanus agilis
AGTGTATGATAAACCCAAAGAGCCCAAATTTTGGGACAAAAATCCACTATTTGACAAAAACTGCTGGGAAAATTGGAAAACAATATGTGAGAGATTAGGTTTATATCAACATCTCACACCATACACCAAGATAAATTCAGAATGGGTGAAAGACTTAAATATAAAGAAGGAAACTGTAAGTAAATTAGGTGAACACAGAATAGTATACTTGTCAGATTTCTGGGAAAGGAAAGATTTTAAAACCAAACAAGAGTTAGAGAAAATTACAAAATGTAAGATAAATAATTTTGATTATATGAAATTAAAAAGTTTTTGCACAAAGAAAAACAATGGAACCAAAATCAGAAGGGAAACAACAAATTGGGAAAAAATCTTTATAACAAAAAATTCTGACAGGGGTCTAATTCCTCAAATATACAAGGATCTCAATCAATTGTATAAAAAAATCAAGCCATTCCTCAATTAATAAATGGGCAAGGGACATGAATAGGCAATTTTCAGATAAAGAAATAAAAAGTATCAATAATCACATGAGAAAGTGTTCTACATCTCTAATTAAAGAAATGCAAATCAAAAGAACTCAGAGGTACCACCTCACACCTAGCGGAATGGCTAAAATGAGAGCAGGGAAGAGTAATGAATGTTGGGGGGGATGTGGCAAAATTGGGACATTAATGCACTGCTGGTGGAGTTGTGAACCGATCCAACCATTCTGGATGGGAATTTGGAATTATGCCCAAAGAGTGATAAAAGAATGCCTGCCCTTTGATCCAGCCATACCACTGCTGGGATTGTACCCCAAAGAGATCATAAATAAACAGACTTGTACAAAAATATATATAGCTGCGCTCTTTGTGGTGGCAAAAAACTGGAAAACAAGGGAATGCCCTTCAATTGGGGAATGGCTGAACAAATTGTGGTATATGTTGAGGATGAAATACTATTGTGCTCAAAGGAATAATAAACTGGAGGAATTCCATGTGAACTGGAAAGGCCTCCAGGAATTGATGCAGAGTGAGAGGAGCAGAGCCAGAAGAACATTGTACACAGAGACTGATATACTGTGGTAAAATCGAATGTAATGGACGTCTGTACTATCAGCGATGCAATGACCCAAGACAATTCTGAGGGATCTATGGAAAGGAACACTACCCACATTCAGAGGAAGAACTACAGGAGCAGAAACAAAGAAGAAAAACAACTGCTTGGACACTTGGGTTGAGGTGGACATGATTGGGGATGTAGACCTGAAAGGACCACACCCATGTAACTATCAATAAGGTGTAAATAAGTCTTGACTGACCACACATAATAAAACCAGTGGAAATAGGAATTGGCTACAGTAGAGGGGGCGGGGGTTTAAGGGCGTGAAGGGGAAAATAAAAACATGACTTATATAACCATGGAAAATTTTTCTCAAAATAAAAAATTATTTAAAAAAAATAAAAATGATTAGTGTTTATTATTGTCATTGTTAATCCTCCCTTTCAGTCTTTCCTATATTTTCATTTTTTGGTTAATAATCTTTGTATTTATTTAGTGTCTTAATTTTTGAATTGCTTCGGGAATAGAAATTTTAGGGTACATTTTTGAGTTATTTCTAAAGAGTTTCTAATATTTTGCCCCAGACATCATTCCTCCCCCGCAATTGTTTGCATTTAGTTTTAGAAAAATCTGTCTCATATGTGATACGATATTGTTTCGAAATTTTACCTTTATACTTGAATATGAATTTTGTTCTTCTTTGACCTCTCCCATTAATTAGTTTTCCTATTTCCATGATAGCTCCTTCCTAGAACAATACTTTTTTGTTTTGATGATTCTTCTCACCTCTCAGGAGGCCCAATTTTACTTCTCATTTCGATGAGTGAACTTATTAAACAACAAATAAAAGAATGTGATACCTACTATAAATTTCTCATCTACTTGTATAGTACAATTGTCCTAGCCCATAAGAATTTTCATCAGTAGCATCACCTAATACCAATGAAATAAGATTTCCCTCTTTCATTAAACATATATAGGAAGGTTTCCCTTTGCCTCTTTGCACATTCTCCATAGTATCTCTTCTCTTTGAAAGACTTAAGATAATTAAGGACTTTGTTACTATTTCAGGCCATGGATAGGAGCATATATAGACAGAAACATGGGAATAAATTCAATATGGTGGGAAGATATAAAAAAAAAAAACCCAGAGATAAAGAGGAATATAATGGTAAAGGAGGAAAGGAGAAAAAGTTGGGTTTAAGTTATCTCATAAGAGATGTGTAAGAATCAATACAATTTGGTGGCAAGAAAACTTGAAGCTTCCTCTCATCATAATTGGCACAAAATTGTAATAAAATTAATATCCAATGAAGTATAAAACATATTTTTATGTATAATGAATCAAGAAGTGGAGGAGGAATTAAAAAGGGGAACAGGAAAAGTAAGTGTGAACTTAGAGAAGCAGTAGTCAGAAAGAAAAAAACATCCATGAACAGGGAAAGGAAGAGGAAAATAGAGGAAAAGAAGGATAAACCTAGGAAAAGAAGGTGGAAGGAAATACACAATTAATAATCATAACTGTCAATGTAAATGGGATGAGTTCATTTGAAAAACAGAAGATACTAGAATTGATTAAAAGCCAGAATCCAACAATATGTTACCTACAAAAATTCATTTGAGGTAGGAAGATCACACAGAATAATTGTAAAGAGTTAGAGAAGAATATATTTTGCTTCAGTTAAAGTTAAAAAAATACAACAGGGGAAATGATTATGATCTTAGCCAAATCAAAACTAAAAATTGACTCAATTATAATACATAAGGAAGGAAATTTCATATTGATTAAAGGAACCATTGATGATGGGGTAATATCAATATTAAAGCATATATGCATCAAATGATATTGCCTCCATATTACTACAGAGGAAATAGCAGGAATCATAGGAGATAATATACAATAAAACCATATTAGAAGGGATCATTAACCTTTTCCTCTCAGAATTAGACATGTAAAAATAAAAAAATAAACAATAAAGCAATTAATGATGTGAATTCAATTTTATAAAAATTAGACTTTATAGACTTCTGCAGAAAATTAAATGCGCATAGAAAGGAATATATATTTTTCTCAGTAGTATATGTCACTTTAACAAAAACTGAACACATACCTGGATATAAAAACCTCAAAATTAAATGTAAAAATGTAGAAATAATAAATGCAACATTTCAGCTTATAAGTCTAAAAATCATACTCAACAAATGGATGAAAAAGACTACAAATTAATTTTCACTAAGTAAATTTAACTTAAATAATGAGTAAATCAATGAACAAATCATTGAAACAATAACAATTTCATCAAAGAGAATAACAACAAGAAGGCATCATACAAAAATTTTGAGGATACAGCCAAAGCAATATTTTGGGGAAAATCTAGATCTCTAAATGCTAAAATCAATAACATAAATAAAGAGAGGGAAGCTAGATGGTTCAGTGGATTGAGAGACAGGCCTACAGACAGGAAGTCCTGGGTTCAAATATGGCCTTAGACACTCCCTATATGATTTCTCCTTATGGAAATCATATGATTATTTCAATAGATATAGGAAAAGCTTTTGACAGAATACAATACCCATTCTCATAAAAATTAAAACTATGAAAACTAGAAAACACTGAAATATACAACATTCCTGAAAATGATGAATAACATCTATCTAAATCCATTAGCAAGCATCATTTGCAATGGGGATTAATTAGAAGCCTCTTCCCAATAAGAATCAGGAGAGAAGCAAGGATGCCCAATATCACTACTATTCAATATACAATACTAGAATTGCTAGCTACAGAAATAAAAGAAGAAATTGAAGAAAATAGAATAGGAAAAGAGAAAATAAAACTGTCATTCTTTGTAGATTATATTGTGTTATACATAGAGAATTCTAGAGAATGAACAAAAATTTTATTGAGACAATTAGTTTTTACAAAGTTGCAAGATTAAAAAGTAAACCTGCAGAAATCAACAGCATTTCTCTATGGTACAAAATGAGAACTAGATCAAAAATCTAAGATGGAAATGTGCCTTAAAAGCTATAAAGCTGTTCATTTACCTAGAGATTACCTTACTTGGGTTAGGCTCTAAGAGTATTATTGAGAGGGTTAAAATCTAAAAAAAATATTAATTGTTCATTGATAGGCTAAGCCAATATAATAAAAGTGACAATTCTAACTTAATTAATTAATTAATTCAATAAGTCAATGAAGCTATCCAAAAATAATTTTATACAGGTAGAAAAAATAAGAAAATACATCTGGAGGAACAAAACATCTAGAATATGAAGGGAATTAATGAAAAAACGAAGGAAGCTTTACTGGATCTCATACTATATTACAAAGCAGCACTCATCAAAATAATCTGGTTATAGCTAAGAAATAAAGTGGTAGAAAAATGGAACAGATTAGGTACTCAACACATATTGGTCAATGACCAAAGTAAACTAGTTTTTGACAAACCAAATTATCCAAGCTTTTGTAAGAACTCCCTATCAAACAAAAACTGTAGGGAAAACTTGAAAATATTATGGTAGAAACAAGGCAAAGATCAACATCTCATGCTGATCATCAACATCCATGTACCAAGGTAAAGTCAAAACATATGCATTAATTTCAAGTTAATGGTTATACCATAAATAAATCAGAGGAACTCAAAGTAGTTTATCTTTTAGACCTAATGATAAGGGAAGAATTATGTCCAAATATAGGTCAAAACAATAAACAGAGAACATTGTGAGATTAAAAAATAGATAACTTTTCCATATTCAATTAAAAAAAGTTTTTCTTTTTTTACAAAAACAAGATCAATGCAACTAATATTAAAAAGTAAAACACAGACTTCTGGTTAAGATAGCAGCAGAGTAAGGAGCAGCTACTTGACCTCTCCTAACCAAAGCATACAGGACTCCTCAAGGAGACGTTAAAACAAATCCAGAGGAACGAAGGGACCCCACAACAGGGAGCAGCATTGAAGGTACATGGAATCGGGGCATTTCCACTCTATAAAGGGGTGAAACAGCTCTCACTAAAAAGCAAGAAGAAGAAGCCCCTCCCCCACCCCCACACTACATACAGCATCAAGGCCAGAGCACAAGAGTTAAAGCATGTTTGGGGCACCCATTAAGTCATTGGCAGCTTCAGGGCTTGTTCCTGAGAGCAGCAAGACTTAGGACCCCAAGAGGCTAAAGAATGCACACAGACTTTCCTGAGCGCCTGAGCAGGTGAAGGCATTGCCCTAGGCAAGGACAATGATCTCAAGCACAGGCTTGGACCTCAAGTGGGTACCCTGTGCAGACGGGAGCACAGCTGTGGAAGCAGCACCCTGAGACTGCTGAAGGAGCCTCGGGCAGAGGGGCAGACCAGGGACTACCAGGAGGCTTGACCACAAGAACAACAAGACCTGAGACCTAAGGAGCCTAGAGAGAGCAGACAGACCCTGACGGTGAGGACAAAGCACAGAAGGCGCAGTTCTAACAATGGCAAGCCAAAATCAGGAACACCAGAAGAGAAAAATTATCAAGAACTCTGTAACACTTGAAAATTTTACACAGAGAAAATCCAGACAACAGAGGAGAACAAACAAGTAATCATATCCAAACTTTCCCAAAATAATGAAAACAGGTCACAAGCTACTGAAGAGTTCAAATCTGAGATGATGAGAAAGATGGAAGAGATCTGGCAAGAAAATTACAGTTTAGATGGCAGAATTTTGTAGTTGTAAAGTGAGGCTCAGAAATCAAATGAACTGATAAGCAAATTGAGCACCAGAAATGACCAGAATGAAAAGGAAAACCAAAAGATCATAGCCGAAAACCAAAAAGATTATAGTCAAAAACCAGTCCCTAAAGGCTAGAACTGAGCAATTAGAAGCTAATGATCTCTAAAGACAGCAAGAACAAATAAAACAAAGTCAAAAGACTGATAAAATAGAAGTAAACATGAAACAACTCAATGAGACAGTGACAGACCAAGAAAACTGGTCTAGAAGAGACAATTTGAGAATCATTGGTCTTCTAGAAAAACCAGAAATTAATAGAAACTTGGATTCCATACTAAAATAAATTATTCAGCAAAATTTCCCTGAAGTTCTACAACAAGAGGATAATATAGACATTGAAAGGATCCATAGATCACCCTCTACACTAGACCCAGAAAAGACAATGCCCAGGAATATAATAGCCAAATTCAAGAGCTTCCAAGTAAAAGAAAAAAATCTTACAAGAAGCCAGAAAGAGACAATTCAAATATCAAGGAGCACCAATCAGGATCACACAGGATCTGGCAGCCTGTACGCTAAAAGACCGCAAGGGTTGGAATATCATATTCAGAAAGGCAAGAGAGCTGGGCCTTCAACCACAGATCAACTACCCATCGAAACTGACTATATACTTCCAGGGGAAAGTATGGGCATTCAACAAAATTGAAAATTTCCAAGTATTTTCACAGAAAAGACCAGGACTAAATGGAAAGTTTGATATCCAACTACAAAAAATCAAGAGAAACATGAAAAGCTAAATAAGAAACAGAGGGGAAAGAAAGAAAACTCATAATTTTTTAAATTTGATTCTTTAAGGGCTTCAATAAGATTTAATTATATATATTCCTATGTGGAGAAATGCTATGTATAAATCTCTGTAGTGAAGTCTATTCACTATTATAGTATTCACTATTATAGCAATCAGAAGAATAATTCATAGGGAGAGGAAGGAATACTAAATTGCCTAAGATGAAATGGGGGTGGGAAAGAGGGGGTGAATAGTAGGGGACACCAAGAGAAACTTGAATGAATAAGAAAAATAAGATATTCTATTACACACAAAGATGGCATGGGAAGGGGAGGGGACAAATACTATTATAAGAAGGAGAGGAAGAGAGCATTAAGAGGTAATATTTAAAACATATTTTCCAGAGAGGGAAGAGTAGCTATATTATCCATTGGGATATAAAACTCTATCTAACCCTACTGAGAAAGTCAGAAGGGATAAACCAAGGGGAGGAGGGGAGTGGAGAGGTCAAAAAGGGAGAGGAAGAAGGGGGAGGGAATTCATTAGGCCTTAGAAAATAAAAAGAGGGGAATAATAATGGAGGGGGTAGAAAGGGAAGTCAATCAAGGGAGGGGATAAGGGATACTGGCTCAAAGCAAACCACTGGTTTAAAAGAAAATAGTGTAAGAAGAAGGGGTAGGACTAAGGGAGGATAAAAAATGTCAGCAAATGAACAACTGATAATTATAACTCTGAATGGGAATGGGATGAACTCACTCATAAAACAGAAGCAAATAGCAGAGTGGATTAGAAACCAAAATGCTACCATATGTTGTCTACAAGAAACGCATATGAGGCGGGTGGACATAAAAAGTTTAAGGTTAAGGGTCTGAGCAAAATCTTTTGGGCATCAAATGAGAAAAAGAAGGCAGAAGTGGCTATTATGATTTCTGACAAAGCCAAAGTAAAAATAGATATGATTAAAAAAGATAGGGAAGGTCATTATATCCTGATTAAAGGCAGTATAAACAATGAGGAAATAACACTACTCAATATGTATGCACCAAGTTGTACAGCATCCAAATTGATAAAGGAGAAACTGGCAGAGCTCAAGAAGGAAATAGACAGTAAACACATAATAGTGGGAGATGTAAATATTCCTCTTTCAGATCTAGATAAATCAAACCAAAAAATGAATAAGAAAGAGGTAAGAGATGTGATTAAATCATAGAAAAATTAGATTTAATTGATATGTGGAGAAAAATAATTAGGAACAAAAAGGAATACACCTTTTTTTTCAGCTGCACATGGTACATTCACAAAGATTGACCATGTAATATAAGGCATAGAAACATTGCAAACAAATGCAAAAGAGCAGAAACAATAAATGTAACCTTCTCAGATCATAATGCAATAAAAATAATAATTAGTAAGGGCACCTAGTCAGGCAAATCAAAAACCAATTGGAAATTAAACCATATGATTCTCCAAAACCAATTAGTCAAAGAACAAATCATAGAATCAATCAACAATTTCATTGAAGAGAATGACAATGATGAAACATCCTACCAAACTCTGTGGGATGCAGCCAAGACAGTACTCAGGGGGAAATTTATATCCTTGAGTGCATATATTAACAAATTAGGGAGGGCAGAGATTAATGAATTGGGCATGCAACTCCAAAAACTAGAAAGGGAGCAAATTAAAAATCTCCAGATTAAAACTAAATTAGAAATATTAAAAATCAAGGGAGAAATTAATAAAATCAAAAGTAAAAGAACTATTGCATTAATAAATAAGACTAGAAGCTGGTATTTAAAAAAAAACAGATAAAATAGACAAAGTACGGGTCAATCTAATTAAAAATAAGGAAAGAAGAAAACCCAATTGACAGTATCAAAGATGAAAAGGGAGACCTCACCTCTAATGAAGGGGAAATTAAGGCAATCATTAAAAACTATTTTGCCCAATTATAAGGCAATAAATATAACAATTTAGGAGATATGGATGAATGTTACAAAAATACAAATTGCCTATATTAACAGCAGAAGAAATAGAATACCTAAATAATCCCATATCAGAAAAAGAAATTGAACAAGCCATCAAAGAACTCCCTAAGAAAAAATCACCGGGGCCTGATGGATTCACAAGTGAATTCTATCAGACATTCAAAGAGCAACTAACCCCAATACTATACAAATTATTTGATACAAATTATTTGATATGATAAGCAAAGAAGGAGACCTACCAAATTCCTTTCATGACAAAAATATATATTACTGATTCCAAAGCCAGGGAGATCAAAAACAGAGAAAGAAAACTATAGACCAATCACCTTAATGAACATAGATATAAAAATCTTAACTAGAATACTAGCAAAGAGACTCCAGCAAGTAATTAAGAAAATCATCCACCAGGATCAGGTGGGATTTATACCAGGAATGCAAGGATGGTTCAACATTAGGAAAATCATTCAATTAATTGACCAGATTAACAGTCTAACAAACAAAAATCACATGATTATCTCAATAGGTGCTGAAAAAGCCTTTGACAAAATACAGCATCCATTCATATTGAAAACCCTGAAAGTATAGGAATAGAAGGACATTTCCTAAAAATAATAAACAGCATACACCTACCTTCCCAATAAGATCAGGAGTGAAACAAGGATGCCCATTATCACCTCTATTATTCAACATAGTACTAGAAACACTAGCAGTAGCAATTAGAGAAGAAAAAGAAATTAAAGGTATCAAAATAGGCAATGAGGAGACTAAGCTATCACTCTTTGCAGATGATATGATGGTCTACTTAAAAAATCCTAGAGAATCAACTAAGAAGCTTGTAGAAATAATTAACAGCTTTACAAAGTTGCAGGATACAAAATGAATGCACATAAATCATCAGCATTTCTATATACTTCCAACACATTAGAGCAGCAAGAGGTAGAAAGAGAAACACCATTTAAAATCACCCTAGACAATATAAAATACTTGGGAATCTATCTACCAAAACAAACACAGCAATTATATGAAAACAACTACAAAGCACTTTCCAAACAAATAAAACTGGATCTTAACAACTGGAAAGCCATTAATTTCTCATGGGTAGGACAAGCTAAGATAATAAAAATGACCATTCTACCCAAATTAATTTACCTATTTAGCACCATACCTATCAAACTACCAAAAAACTTCTTTACTGAATTAGGAGAAACTATAACAAATTTCATTTGGAATAACAAAAGATCAAGAATATGAAGGGAAATAATTAAAAAAAATGTGAAGGAAGGGGGGCTAGCAGTACCAGATATTAAACTATACTATAAAGCAGCAATCATAAAAACAATATGGTACTGGCTAAGAGATAGAGAGGAGGATCAGTGGAATAGACTTGGTGTAAATGACATCAGCAAGACAGTGCATGATAAACCCAAAGAGCCCAACTTTTGGGACATGAATCCATTATTTGACAAAAACTGCTGGGAAATTTGGAAAACAATATGGGAGAGATTAGGTTTATATCAACATCTCACATCCTACACCATGATAAATTCAGAATGGGTGAATGACTTGAATATAAAGAGAGAAACTAATGAATAAGTTAAGTGAACACAGAATAGTTTACTTGTCAGATCTCTGGGAAAGGAAAGATTTTAAAACCAAGCAAGTGTTAGAGAAAATTACAAAATGTAAATTAAATGGTTTTGATTATATTAAGCTAAAAAGCTTTTGTACAAACAAAAACAATGTAGTCAAAATCAGAAGGGAAACAACAAATTGGGAAAAAAACTTTATAACAAAAAACTCTGACAGGGGTCTAATCACTCAAATATACAAGGAGTTAAAGCAATTGTATAAAAAATCAAGCCATTCCCCAATTGATAAATGGGCAAGAGACATGAATAGGCAATTTTCAGGTAAAGAAATCAAAAGTATTAATAAGCACATGAGAAAGTGTTCCAAAT
>NC_058133.1:351441950-351442792 GCF_016433145.1 Gracilinanus agilis
AACATAGTACTAGAAACACTAGCAGTAGCGATTAGAGAAGAAAAAGAAATTAAAGGTATCAAAATAGGCAATGAGGAGACTAAGCTATCACTCTTTGCAGATGATATGATGGTCTACTTAAAAAATCCTAGAGAATCAACTAAGAAGCTTGTAGAAATAATTAACAGCTTTACAAAGTTGCAGGATACAAAATGAATGCACATAAATCATCAGCATTTCTATATACTTCCAACACATTAGAGCAGCAAGAGGTAGAAAGAGAAACACCATTTAAAATCACCCTAGACAATATAAAATACTTGGGAATCTATCTACCAAAACAAACACAGCAATTATATGAAAACAACTACAAAGCACTTTCCAAACAAATAAAACTGGATCTTAACAACTGGAAAGCCATTAATTTCTCATGGGTAGGACAAGCTAAGATAATAAAAATGACCATTCTACCCAAATTAATTTACCTAGTTAGCACCATACCTATCAAACTACCAAAAAACTTCTTTACTGAATTAGGAGAAACTATAACAAATTTCATTTGGAATAACAAAAGATCAAGAATATGAAGGGAAATAATTAAAAAAAATGTGAAGGAAGGGGGGCTAGCAGTACCAGATATTAAACTATACTATAAAGCAGCAATCATAAAAACAATATGGTACTGGCTAAGAGATAGAGAGGAGGATCAGTGGAATAGACTTGGTGTAAATGACATCAGCAAGACAGTGCATGATAAACCCAAAGAGCCCAACTTTTGGGACATGAATCCACTATTTGACAAAAACTGCTGGGAAATTTGGAAAACAATATGGGAGAGATTAGGTTTAGATCAACATCTCACA
>NC_058133.1:351442815-351525403 GCF_016433145.1 Gracilinanus agilis
ACCCTACACCATGATAAATTCAGAATGGGTGAATGACTTGAATATAAAGAGAGAAACTAATGAATAAGTTAAGTGAACACAGAATAGTTTACTTGTCAGATCTCTGGGAAAGGAAAGATTTTAAAACCAAGCAAGTGTTAGAGAAAATTACAAAATGTAAATTAAATGGTTTTGATTATATTAAGCTAAAAAGCTTTTGTACAAACAAAAACAATGTAGTCAAAATCAGAAGGGAAACAACAAATTGGGAAAAAAACTTTATAACAAAAAACTCTGACAGGGGTCTAATTACTCAAATGTACAAGGAGTTAAATCAATTGTATAAAAAATCAAGCCATTCCCCAATTGATAAATGGGTAAGAGAAATGAATAGGCAATTTTCAGATAAAGAAATCAAAGGTATCAATAAGTGTTCTAAATCTCTAATAATTAGAGAAATGCAAATCAAAACAACTCTGAGGTATCACCTCACACCTAGCAGATTGGCTAAAATGAAAGAATGGGAGAATAATGAATTTTGGAGGTGATGTGGTAAAATTGGGACATTAATGCATTGCTGGTGGAGTTGTGAACTGATCCAACCATTCTGGCTGGCAATTTGGAGCTAAGCTCAAAGGGGTATAAAAGAATGCCTGCCCTTTGATCCATTCTTTGGTTTGTACCCCAAAGTGATCATAAATAAACATACTTGTATGAAAATATTTATGGCTGAGCTTTTTGTGGTGGCGAAAAACTGGAAAAGGAGAGTATGTCCTTCAATTCGGGAATGGCTGAACAAATTGTGGTATATGCTGGTGATGGATTACTATTCAGCTGAAAGGAATAATAAACTGGAGAAGTTCCAGGTGAACTGGAAAGACCTCCCGGAATTGATGCAGAGCGAAAGGAGCAAAGCCAGAAGAACATTGTTCACAGAGACTGATATACTATGGTAAAATCGAATGCAATGGACTTCTGTACCAGCAGCAATGCAATGACACAGGACAGCTCAGAGGGATTTATGGAAAAGAATGCTACCCACATTCAGAGGAAGGACTGCAGGAGAGGAAAGACAGAAGAAAAACAACTGCTTGAACGCATGGGTTGAGGTGGACATGATTGGGGAAGTAGACTCGAAACTACCACACCAATGGAACTATCAACAATCTGGAAATAGGTCTTGATCAATGACACATGTTAAAACCAGTGGAAATGCGCCTTGGCCATGGGTGGGGGGAGAGCAGGGGATGAAGGAGAAAGTAGGAACATGAATCATGTAACCATGTTAAAAATGAATATTAATAAATGTTTAAAAAACAAGGAAAACACAAATTGGCAAAAAACCCTTTAGAGCAAGCATCTCTGACAAAGGGTTCATTTCTTAAATCTAAAATCAAGTTTGTCCATGTAGAGCATTCTCCAAGTGAAAAATAATTAAAGGATATCAACAGACCATTCTCAAATGAAAAAATTCAATACTACCTTTAGTCATATAAAAATGATCCAAATCATTATTAATTAGAGAAATACAAATTAAAACAGCTCTGAGATACCTTCCTACCTATCAGATTAATTTGACAAAAAAGGGAAAGGATAAATGTTGAGGAGATGTGGCGAAATTGGGACACCTTGTTTGAATTGATACAACCATTCTGGTGAGTTAGCCAGAATAATGGCATCCCCCCTCCCAAAATAACTTTAACTTAATAGTGACACTACTAGGTTTGTATCTCAAAGAGAGTAAATAAAAGAGAATAGCACCTACTTTAAAAAGAATTACAACAGAACTCTTTTTATGGTGGCTAAAAACTGGAAATTGAGGTCATGTCTACCATTTGGGGAATTACTGAAAAAGTTGTGATATGTCATTATAATAGAATACTATTGTTCCATAGGAAATGACAATCAAGATCATCAAAAATACAAGTGATGAAAAGTGAGCAGAAACTGGAAACCATTGCACACAGTAACAAGAGTTTATGATCAAGAGTAAATAGCTTACCTATTATCAAGAAGGCAAGGACTGAGGATAATTCCAAGGGATTCATGATGTAAGAGGATATTTAATGGCAAAAAAGGAATAGATGGAGTCTAAATATAGATTGAAGCGTGCTATTCTTCAAATTCTTTTCTCCATGAATTTTTCTTTAGTGTAAGCCATATGTTTCTTGTTATACAACATGATGGACATAGGAATATGTATCATATTATAATATATATATACATACATACATATATGTATTGCCTATATTATATTACCTGATTTCTTGAGTGGTTAGGGGTGAGGGAATGAGAGAATATGGATTATAAAATGTCATAAATTTCTATCAAAATATCAAAATGTCATAAAATTCTATCAAAATATAATCTAGAAAAATAAAAATAAAAATGAGAGACTGCAGGAATTACTTTCTGGCTTGATTAGGACATTTCACATATTTTTCTCCTCTTTCTCTCCCCTTCTCTGTTAGGTACCATTTGATATTATAATTTAGTCACATGAAAATATTTTTTCATTTGTAGGTGTTTTGTCATGACTTTTATTTCACAAATTTTAAGGCCTATTTCTCCACTTCCACTACAATTTGATTCTACCTTTCATCCTTTTCTCCTTATGTACTTTTAGAAAGAACTCATTCAATAGACTTTCTGTTATTTTGTTGTTGTTATGCTCGGTGGAGTGCTTTGCTTAATTTTCCTATAGATCTCTTGTCTAGGATATTTGAAAAAAATCAGTCCTGATGTTCCCTCCAGGAATTATTCAGATGCCTTTTCATTGAAATTCTGCAGGCAATGTATTATTTTAATAGTACTTTAGTTTTCTCTGGCTTGAAGTTTGAGTAGTTTTCATGAATAATGCTTTTTAGATTCTTTGAATTGTCATATGCTTTTGAGAGACCTCTGATCTTTGATTTGTCTCTTGACACCCTATTTGTGATATCAGAGTATTCTTCTTCTATTGAGAAATGTTATTTTTGGTGTTATTGGTTTGTTTTGCTTCTGTACTTATGAACTGTTCTTTTGTCCTTTATTATAATTGCTTTTCCAGTCAATTATAATTATTGGTATTATAAAATTAGTAAGCATTGCCAACATGAATTCAATTTTTCAATTATTTTTGCTATGCCAGTCTTTTATTTCCTTTTCACAATTCTGGTTTTTCTTTTAAACCAGTCAGAAGCATCTGACTGGATTTTCATGTTTTTGAGAATCCATCATGTATCAATTAATTTTCTGTTGTCTCTAATGTTTATTCAAAGATTTCTGGACATTATTTTTGCTAATCTGAAAGGTATATTCCAAACTGTTGATTTTTTCCATTTTTTCCTGCTTAAGCACAAAGTTTTTTAGATTTTTTTTCTTCCTGAGAACTGGTCCTAACTAGATGCTGGACCACTGGCTTCTGGCAGGCTTTGTGGACATACACCATTCGGGAGTTTTGCATTATTTTCCTCTGTTCCTTAGTCCCTCAACAGGTTACTGTTGCAACATAGAACACTATAGTGTAAGACGTGCCTTTTTGTTTTTTTGTTTTTAAGAGGGGCTAATGTAAGGATGGGATTTGTGCAAGGGGGATGGGACAAAAGGAATGAGAGAGAAGGCAGTGCTGATGATTGTGGACAGTTGGGACCAGAGGGGATTCTGGGAATGTTTTCTGAGGAAGAAGGAAAGAAGAGGTCCTCGGGCAGTGGACTGAGAAGAGAGAGGACAAGGACATCCCAGCTCAGATCCAGTCTTGAGGGCTTCCTGAGGTTATTTCTTTTGGAAAATGAAACCTTGATTCCCTGATCAAAGCCATTCCATTGCATCTAACCCATCAAGACTTCAACCATCAAGTGAGCTAAGTTTGGATTCCATTTTGGGAGCAATCTCTTAGTCTCCTTCTCCCATTACCCAACCTTGCTGAGAGACCCCATTTCAGTCAAAACTTACAATTATAGAAAAGGATAGAAACGGAAGAAGAAAGGGGAGGAGGGAAGATACTTAGGAGTGGGAACCCCAAAGGTTCTCACCCAAGTGAAGGACTCCATAGAAATAGAGAAGAGGGCACCCCAAAATCCCTCTGCCCTTCACCCCTTTCCCCAATCCCTGAATTGCAAAAGATAAAAGCCATTCATCAGTGAGTGTTCCAGAGTGCCTGAGAGACAACAAGGGAGATAGGAACCACAGCTTGGTCTGGCTGCTTCCATGTTGAAGCCAGTCCCACCACTGTGAAATAAACTGATCAGGGGAAGGTTTTTGCGAACCCTGTCCTTATACAGAATTGGATTGGGGTACCACATACCTCCTCTTATAGGGAAGCCTCGCCTCCAACTCCTGAGGGATAGTACAAATATCCAGGTCACCCAGTTTAGGGGTGACACCCACTTAAAATCTCCCTGTGTATATTCGGCCCCAGAGGAGAGCTGGAAGAGACCCACCTTGCAGACTTTCTCTCTCTCCCTTTCTATCAAACATCCAGGCCTGGCTCCTTTTTTATTACACTATTTAAGGTCTATTTAATTATTTACTATTTACTATTACACTATATAAGGTCTATTAAAAACTTGTGGGTTGATTTGTGTAGCCATGCCAGTCATGGTGAATGGTGAGAGAGGAAATGTGACATGAGAACATCAAGGTTTTTATTTATTCATTTGTTTGTTTGTATATTATATTATATTATATTATGTTATGTTATGTTATGTCATGTTATGTCATGTCATGTCATGTCATATCATATCATATTAATTATATTAATTATATCTATTATATCATATCATATATCATATCATATTATATTATATTACATTTATTATATTACATCAATTGATTTTTAATATGATAACCTGAAAAACAGAGAACCACCAAATCATTTCAAATCACTTACAAAAGAACAAGTCTTTAATTAAGACATGACAGTGCTTATTGCCACCACACAGACACATAGACACAGACAGATAAACAGTTGTATGGACAGACAGACACCCCCCCCCCATGCTGAGCCACCCAAGTCCAAGACTCTGGACAAAAACACCACAGGAATAGGGATTTCCATTTAACTGAAGAAGTTGGGGTTTCTACTTATACCTTAGGGAATATAAACAAAAGCGAAACAACTAACTGGTTACAAAGTAGCTGGGAAAATAGGTTGTAACCAGAAGATAGGTACCTGGAAGCAACCTCAATATAGCAAGAGAAACTAAGAAAACAAAGGGTACTTAAGACTTGACTAAATTCATGATTCTTATCCAGGGAACTCAGTGGATGCTTGGTGGTCTGGGGCAAAAAGGGCAGTCTGGGAGTTTCTTGAAGGCAAGTTCCTATAGGATAAGGGTCAATATGGGGTCTCATAAAACAAGTTTGTACATTTGTACAACCCAGTGGAATTGCTTGTCTGCTCTGGGAGGGGGGAGGGAAAGAAAATGAATCATGTAAATATGAAAAATATTTTTAAAAAATAAATAAAAGGTTAAAAAATTTAAAAAAAGACTATAAATCATATTAATTTTTGGCCCCCATAGATATAGAGACAGATGAAATTGCTTTGTCTGGTCCTCATGTTGTGGAATAAGAAAAGTTGGCCACAAGTCCTCCCCTAGATGGAACAGCCTTGAAGATTCCTAGACAGAACAGCCTTGAAGATTAAGAATCATATCCTGTGGCACCTGGAAACATCCCTACTCCCTCTGTCTTGCTATTAGCTAACCCTAAGAGAAAGGCACCTATATCCTAGAAACATATATATTCCCTCCTTTGAATGCACCACTTGGGATTCTCTTGCTGAGTTCTCCCAGTGCGCACTGGCAATAAAGGTTTCTCCTGCTTTGATTGCATTGTCTCTTGTGTTCCTCTGGAGGCCATCCATTTGAACCCTAACAAGATCAAAAAAGGAATCAGGAAAAATCCTTCCCTTCTTTGCATTCTTGTAGTGCTGAAGAAAAGGAGATCCTGGGCATCAGAGACCCACGATAAGGGCAGGCTTCTCAGAGAACTATTCCCCTTGGATTTTCCCCCAGATTTTGAGATGGACACAGATATACATTGTAGAGAGCCATTGGAGAAACAGAGTCAAAATTAGGGCCTGTTATCTGGATTCCCTACATGACCAATCTAGGCTGAAGCAGTCTTTGTGTTTGGTCCTGGTCACCTGGGCCCTGAAAAGCTCTGGTACCAGCAGGTAGGTTAATCCAAAAACAACTTGACCCCTCCAGGAGGCTATTAGGAGTCATTTAGAGAAATAGAGTCTGTAATAGATATATTATCTGGATCCCATTACAAAATCATTGGCAAGTAAAACTCTGTGCATGATTTTTCTGCAGTGCATGTCAGATGCAGATAGAATGGGCCATCTAAGGTAGAAATCTGAGGCTCCTATTTTGACTCATTTTCAGATCCCCCACCTTTTCTCAATATTCTTATTGGAAAGCTTTGAGTCTTTAATCAGACCAGTAGCTACTGAGTTAACAATTTTTCTCCTTGATAATTAAGAAGCCTGAACTCTAAAAAATATTACTTAGATAAACTGGAGCCAGACTTTATCTGACGAGGTGCAGTCCTGTAAATCAAGGCAGAATGCAATTAGTAAAAATCTTTATGAAATATGTTTCTGCTCCCAGAATTAACCTCCTACTAATTGGTGGTTGGAATTTGGCATTTGACCCTGGACCTATCTCTCTACTTTTTAGACTTTAATGGGTTGTGTATGATTTGTAACCCCTTCACAGCTGTGATTCTTTCTCTGTGTTCTTTATTTGAAACCAGTATATAAATAAACTCTAAACTCCATAGCATTGGATCAGCTATGGACTAAACAACTAGTCTGGCTATTCTCAGTTTCTGTCTTTTCAATCAGACACAACTAAACGCCACTCAGGACCCCCAAAAATATAGAGATCTGGCTCTCTATAATACATCTCCCAGTTATGCTCTGATACCATTAGGTGGTATCTAGAACATCTACTTGTCCCCTAAACTATTCATGGTCACCCACTGTGTCTTCAGGACACAAAACATTACTAGCCCCAGTCAGATAACAAACATCCTCCACTTCTGACTAACCTCATTCCATTCCCTCATTCCTGGTCACATAGCCTCTGTAGTTTAAAAGGTATAAAAAGCCCAGAACACATCTCCTCTAGGAGGCAGTGCTCCACCTACACTGTCTCCTGGTCATTTCAACATGAATTACAAATTAACAAATTTATATTTTTATTTTTAAGCTAAGTTTTGGAGTCTTACATTCTTATAAAGGGTACCAGTCCCCAACCTAGGGTTCACCTCAAGTTACCCTACAACAGACTACTTCTTACTTCAAAAACTGTAACAGAAATGAAAGATTAAGATTCATATCTTAGCTCTTCCATTACTTTTATGTGACTTTGGTCAAATTACTAACATCATCAGGCCTCAGTTTCCTCATTTTTTAAATAAGTGGATTTGAGCTTACGTGTAAAATCCTTTCCATATCTTAATCCAAGATCCTAATATTTTATGATTCTACAGGGTGTTCCAAAAACAATTAAAACTTAAAACTGCACTAAGACACATGGCACATCCTGTACTTTCTTTCTGTTCCTCATGACATTTGTTCAGGTATTATTTTTTTGGTTCAGGTTTTGTTTTTTACTTTCTCAAAAGAAAATTGAATTTGAAAAAAAAATGATATACTTGTCTCACAGAGTTCCCTTGTTCCCTGGATTTGTATGATGCTAGAGAAGAATGGGATATGTGCATTCCTAGAAAAGCTCTCCCATTGTGTGAGGGAGACCAGTACACAGCTTCCAGGTCTCTGGGGGATTCTGCTTCAGGCCCAGATGGAACCATTGACTTCATCTATCTGAGAGGGCAGGCTGTGAGCCCCCTGGCTCCTCAGAAAAGTTTCGCAACTTCATGTGGAAGGAAATTGTTTATGAAATTGGTAGAGTGAATCAACCAAACCCTGGGCTCCCACTGGAGTAAGAGCACCTCAGGTGAGAAGCTGGGGCCCTCTGAATTAGAAGTGAAGAAAGAGCAAAGCAGCATGACACTGATAAAATAAGCTTCCTTGCTGTTCCTTCAGTTTCAAAAGGAGTTATGCAGGGTAACTCAATGAGAACAGAAAAAGTGAACCAGCAGGGTGGCATTGCAGAGATCAAGGGAACCCAACTGGTATACAAATAGGACGCTTTAATCAATCCACCTGAGAGCAGTAATGATGGTAGTCTTGAACTCTGTCATTGAAAAAGATGGGTTCTTAAACCTGACACTGTCCAGAGCAACTCCCAGCATGGCTTAGACAGTATCTTTCCAGATTTGATGAAAGCAAAGAAATTAAGAAAATAATTGATTAGCGAGAAACCTAGTCAAGAAAATGGAAGTAAAGGAGAAGAATTTCAATACTTTTCAAATTTTCAGATTGATGGCATGTGCATTTCTTGCCCTTGGAGTTCTCACTTTTGTATGTAAATATTTGTCCATATTCATTTCATTTCTTGCAATTTGCATTCATGGTATTATTTAAGTACTTCCTAAAGAATGAAAAGGTGAAGATGAAAATACTAACTGCTACAATTTTCCTTGAATACCGGCTGAAATTGTTGATTACAACAAAAGGGGAGATATTTTCAAAGGTCTTTGTGTCTACTTTGTGTCATTTTCTGCCATTGATTGACTTGTTCATGAAACTTGAAGTTTCATGAAAGCTATAGAACCTAAAAGAATATCTTATAAAGTCAGTTTTCTGTTCCCAACTAGTGTAAGAGAAATGAACCAGTTTACACTTTTATAGCACTCTTAATAAGAGTTGTAGGAGCAATGGATTATGAATGTAATGAAAGAAACCCCAATTTAAAGTTATGTATTTCTATTAGCACTTATATGAAGAACAGATCACAAGTGTTATTCATTGATTTGTCTTTTTCAGTTAGGTGTATCTGTTGCTTTTGCCTACATTCCTTTCAGGTTGTATTATTTCTTTTTTTCTGCAACAACATAACTAAGGTCTTTGTGCTTTTTGCAGAATTCTTCAGCGTCATCATAACTATCTCAGAGCTACATCCAGTATTTGATTTTCCTTTCATTCTCTTAAAATAAATGAGTCCATCTTACACATAAAATTTAAAAATAACTATTTTGAAATAAGGAAATTTGAGTAAGACCTCCTTTTATTCATTCAACTATACCACTTAATGAAAATTAACATTGCATAAATTTTACTTGCCAACCTTGAAAAACACAGAACCACTAAAGTAGTCTTTAATTCAAATGAGAGGGACAATGCTGAAGATTGTGCCACTATAGAGAGTTAAGTGCTAAATCCTACAGTCAAAGCTCTGAGACTCTGGGAACAATGTCTTTGGGAAAACACAATGCCAAAATATATTTTCCAAAGAACAATAGAACGTGAGGGTCTTATACACCTTTTGGTGAATAAAGGACAGGAAATTAAAATTTATTAGCTTTACAATGGACACAAGAGTATGAGGAGTCCAGAATGGGATTTTGGAGGAAAGGCTAATGCTTTACAATGGATATAAAAGGATGATTTCCAAAATGGGCTTGATTACCTGGGAGAGGCTTTTGATACAGTGAGAGAAACTTCTAAGGCAAAAGAGTATTTAAGATTGGATTATATCTACTAATTCTACCTAAGCCGACATCATTAGGTACTTTAAGTTTTATGATTCAGCCTAAGACAAGGTCAGTCTGGAACTTCCCCTAAGGCAAGTTCCCAAGGGACAGATGCAAACATGGGGGAGGAAGTTTCCATAAGCATAGTTCACAGACTTTATGTAAAGAACTCTAAGAGAAATCAATATTTGAAAAAACAACTTATTGAATAGGACTGGTTTTCCCCCTTTGTCTGTCTGTCTATTTGTCTTTCTCTCTTTCTGTCTCTGTCTATCCGTCTGTCGTCTTTTCTCCTCTCCTGCCCTTTGGCCGAGTCCCAACTCTTACCCCTAATGGAAAAAGTAGTTGAAATGAAAGTAGAAAAATTAAGGCTGGAAGAAAGCATCACTAGTTGCTGGTAGATTGAAGACTAGGGATATCGAAAGCTTGAAGAGATAGATATCTTTACTCTATTCCACCCACCAACATGTCCATCCTGCCCTCTGGGATACCTATGTCTGTCTGTGATCCCAACATATTTCTTGTTCGCTCCTTTCTCTGGTCCTTTCAGGTTCCCACTTCGCTGCCCCTTCCTCAATGTGTTCTTCATTTGAGTTTTCAGATCTCCATGTGATTGGCCCTGCCCCCCAATTTCCTCCTGCTGCTCTTTTTTCTCTTTTCTCAGCTCCTGATATACTCAAATTATTTGGAGGCTCCTTCCTTCCATGGAAAGACTCCTTTTCTGTTTCCCTCTTTCCCTTCACCATTCTGCTGATATTCACATTATTTTAAAATCATTTTATATAGAGGATTGTGGAAATGTCTAATTAAATAAGGCGAAAACTATTTTAATATAGCATGTATGTTGAATTCATTAAGCAAAGAGACTTTTGGAATTGCTCTAGAAGAGAATTTGATCATAATTACTTAAGGAGAGGGAATTACAAAGCAAGACTTTCATATTTATGCATGAGACAAAGCTTTTTGTATATATCAGAGTTTTAAAGGTTAAAATTAAGGTTTGGGCAATATTACATGAAATCATGTGGTCACCAGTATTTATTATATCTTGAGTCAAAAATTTATTTACAAATATATACAAAGGAAGAAGAAATAATAAAGAATAGAAATATGAGGAGGTCAGCCAAGTTATCTATCCTATCAACCTAAATGTTTTACTAGGAGTCTGCTTAATCCAGACAGAGATTAATTAGATATCAACCAGGAAGGCTGGTAGTGAATAACCATGCAGCTTCCTTCAAGATGAAGCTAATCTCTTAGGAAACTAGGAAAGGCATAAGCCTTTCACTCATACAACAAAGTAGTCCAGAAGTCAGAGTCTAAGTTGAAGATGAGCTCCAAGTCCGCAATCCAAGCATCAGTCTCCAGCAAAGATCCCTGGAAGACTCTCTCCAGTCAGAAGAATACCTCCAGAAGACAATCTCTTCAAACTATCTTCTCAAAGACAATCTCCTCTGGGAGAGTTTGGGGCTTGCTTTTATGGTGACTTCTTATCCCTGACCCTCTTCACAGGGGCCAATCATAGTTTCAAAATTGTCTGGCACTGCCTACAGGGCAGTGTCTGTGGGATCAACTTCTTACCTTCTGAAGGCTAAGTTCTCATCTAAGGGTGTTAATTTTCTAAATCTCACCTTCTGGAGAGGTGAATACTCCTCAAAATAGTTCACAGATCCTTCTTGACTGAGTTGTGAATTCTCATTTTCTGGCTGATTGAGTTGAAAGGGCGGAGAGCTCCTCTACCTAGTGATAAGTAGGGTGTTCAAGCTTTTGTTGATTCAATTCAAAAGTAGACAAAGCAGAGTTAATCCTGACTTCAGTCTAGTGAAGTACTAAGTAGGGGTACTTAAATTTGTGTTAACTCAAGATAGATAATAGAGGAAAGAATTCTCTTTCACAGTTATGATAGCTTTGAAAAATCTAATGTTTTCAAGACACTCAGAACAAAATTATAGACATAACTGGGACCAAAGGTCAATAAAAGAAAAGCAGATAAAGCTTCAGAAAGGAAATCTCTAAGGTAAACATTACTCATTGATTTTTTTCAAGTATTATAGATCATAAAACAAACCACAAAACTAAGTTTTTCACTACAGTTTACAAAAGGACTTGCACTCAATGAAAGGATGGGTGGCTTAAATTTTCTTGGATGAAGAAGAAAAGGTAGTTTAAAATTAAGAATTTCTATTCTATATTTTTTTTAATTTTCAACTAACTCCATCAATGTTAATGCTGATCTATGTGACTAATGAAAGATTTTTTCTACAATGGCCTAATAAAATTCAACTGGTATGAATAAATTAGTGATACATTCAGGTACCTTTTATTAATACTTATAATTCTATCCTTTTTTAAAGTTATAAATATTGTAAGTTCCTTATGCATCTTTATTATTATCATTATTATTAATTTTGGATCACCTATCAACCAATGATTTTTCAAGTATTTCAGGAAAAATATTAAACTAATGTAACATACTGAAATAAGTAATAATCATTCATCGTTCAATTCTGTTTTATTTACTTATGTATTTAAATTTTTTGGAACAAAGATCAATTGTAATTATTGTTTTCCTAATATTTATCTAAACATAAAAACTTGGCATGTATTCAGTCTCATATTGTATTAATTTCATAACATGTTACTGCAGTCACGTTGCAAATATCTTATATGATTTTTTTGTAAAAGAATATGCATTTAGGGTAGTGTTATATAGTTTCCTTTCTGTTTTGACTTTCCCTGGTTTAGGAATCAAGATCATATTTGTGTAATAGAAATCACTTAGTAGGACAACTTCTTTGTTGTTCTTTAGACATTTCAATTTTAATACTTTTTGACCCAATTTGAAATTCTCTTGGCAAGAATACTAGATTAGTTTGAAATTTCCTTTTTCAGATCATTTTTTAGATGAAGAAACAGTTAAGTAACTTGAAAAGTAAAATAATATAATTATTTCCTCCCACTATCTACTTTTACTTAATTTTTTCTTTCTACACTTTCACTGCTTACTTTTATCACATCTTCCCCTCTTCCAAAATCTTTCCCTTCTTACAGTATGCTGAAAATGATTAATGTAAATCTGATACTGAGGAAAATAAGGGAATCAATTAATGAAGAATTATCTAACTAACACTATATTGCTTCTATCAGAATATAGTTGTCATTTGCAATCATTTTATTTGTCCATTGTAGATATTGTCTTATCTTTTAAAGTAAATAAATATAAAGGCATATGTATCCTTAATCTTATTTACCACAGTCTTTATGACACCTTATATGTAAAAAGTTTAGAAACACCAGCAGTGTAAATTTGATTTGTCCATTTCTATAGTTTGTTGCAGAAGGTTGAACCAATAAGAAAAAGAAGATGCAAGATTATTTTAGGTCATTGAACAGAACTTTTATCTGCTGACTGTCCCACTTCCATATTATAAGAAATAACACTATATCTGCCTGATATTTATCAAATGAAGTATCTTTAAAGAGCATTAAATTACTAAAACTCATATTAATACTTTCACCAGAGTATGTCACAACAAAGTAGTAACTGTAAAGCTATAAAATCTGATGGAAATAAAACTGATATATTTAGGCAATTTGCCAAACCAAAATTAAGATTTCAATAAACAAAACTTGAAAATTTTCTGATACTAAAATTCTAAACTTTAAGAATATAATTAAAGGGTACTTCTGGGTTAAGATGGTGGCAGAGTTGAAGCAGTGTGCTTAACCTTTCCTAACCCACACATATAGGACTCCTCAAAAGTTTACAAAAACCAAATCCAGGTGAACAAAGGGAAACCACAATAGGGCACAGCATTGAAGACACATCAGATCAGGGTATTTACATGCTATAAGGGGGTGAAATAACTATCACTAAAAAGCAACTCCATCCCACACACACCACCTAGAGTGCCAAAGACAGTATACAAAAGTTAGAGCAAGTTTGGGGCATTCATTAAATTTTTGGCAGCTACCTGAAATCACCAGGGCCTGCTCCTGAGAGCAGTAAGACTTATGGCCCCAAGAGGACCTTGAGCCAAAAGTAAAAAGTAAAAGTAAAAAGGCTTTGGACCTTGAGGCAAAAGTAAAAATAGATCTGATTAAAAGATACGCGGAAGGTAATTACATCCCGATAAAAGGCAGTATAGACAATGAGGAAATAAGAGTACTCAACATGTATGCACCAAATGGTATAGCATCCAAATTCCTAAAGGAGAACTGGAAGAGCTCAAGAACTAAATAGATAGGAAAACTACTAGTAGAAGATCCAAATATTCCTCTTTTAGATCTAGATATATCAAATCAAAAAATAAATCAGAAAGAGATAAGAGAGGTGAATGAAAACCTAGAAAATTTAGATTTAATAGATATGTGGAGAAAAATAGAGACAAAAAGGAATACACCTTCTTTTCAGCTCCACATGGTACACTCACAAAGATTGACCATGTAATAGGACATAGAAACATTGCAAACAAATACAAAAGAGCAGAAATAATAAATGTAACATTTTTCAGATCATAATGCAATAAAAATAATAATTAGTAAGGGCACATGGACAGGCAAATCAAAAACTAATTGGAAATTAAATAATGTGATTCTCCAAGATCAGTTTGTTAAAGAAGAAATCATAGAAACAATCAATAATTTCATTGAAGAGAATGACAACGATGAGACATACAACCAAACTCTCTGGGATGCAGCTAAGGCAGTACTCAGGGGGAAATTTATATCCTTAAATATATGTATTAACAAATTAGAGAGGGCAAAGATCAATAAACTGGGTGTGCAAATAAAAAAAAACTAGAAAAGCAACAAAATAAAAATCCCCAATTAAAGACCAAATTAGAGATTATAAAAATTAAAGGAGAAATCAATAAAATTGAAAGTAAAAGAACTATTGAATTAATAAATAAAACTAGAAACTGGAACTTTGAAAAAAAATAAAATTGACAAAGTACTGGTCAATCTAATTTAAAAAAAGGAAAGAATAAAAGCAAGTCATCAGCATCAAAGATGAAAAGGGAGACCTCACCTCTAATGAAAAAAAAAAATTAAGGCAATCATTAAAAACTATTATGCCCAATTATATGGCAATAAATATAGCAATTTAGGTGAGATAGATGAATATTTACAAAAATATAAATTGCCTAGATGAAAAATAGAAGAAATAGAATATCTAAATGAATATCTAAATAATCCCATATCAGCAAAAGAAATTGAAAAAGCCATCAAAGAACTCCCTAAGAAAAAATCCCCAGGACCAGATGTATTCAAAAGTGAATTCTATCAAATATTCAAAGAACAACAAATACCAATACTATACAAACTATTTGACATAATAAGCAGAGAAGGAGCTCTACCAAACTCCTTTTATGATACAAATATGGTACTGATCCCAAAGCCAGGTAGATTAAAAACAGAGAAAGAAAACTACAGACCAATCTCCTAATGAATATAGATGTAAAAATCTTAAACAGAATACTAGCAAAAAGACTCCAGCAAGTGATCATGAGGTTTATTTATTATGATCAGGAGGGATTTATACCAGGAATACAAGAATGGTTTAACATAAGGAAAACCATTCACATAATTGACCATATCAACAAGCAAACCAACAAAAACCATATGATTACCCCAATATATGCTGAAAAAGCCTTTGACAAAATAGAACATCCATTCCTACAGAAAACACTAGAAAGTACAAGAATAGAAGGACCTTTCCTAAAAATAATAAACAGTATATACCTAAAACCTTCAACAAGCATCATATGCAGTGGGGATGAATTAGAAGCTTTCCCAATAAGATCAGGCATGAAACAAGGATGCACATTATCACCTCTATTATATAACATTATACTAGAAACACTAGCAGTAGCAATTAGAGAAAAAAAGTAAATTGAAGATATTAAAATAGGCAATGAGGAGACTAAGCTATCACTGTTTGCAGATGATATGATGATCTACTTAAAAAAACCTAGAGAATCAACTAAAAAACTAGTGGAAATCATCAACAACTTTAGCAAAGTTGCAGGATACAAAATAAATGCACATAAATCATCAGCCTTTCTATATATTTCCAACACATCACAGCAGCAAGAGGTAGAAAGAGAAACACCATTTAAAATCACCCTAGACAATATAAAATACTTAGGAATCTATCTACCAAAACAAACACAGGAATTATATGAACACCACTCCAAAACACTTTCCAAACAATTAAAACTAGATCTAAACAATTGGCAAAACATTGACTGCTCATTGGTAGGATGAGCTAACATTATAAAAATGACCATTCTGCCCAAATTAATTTACTTATTTAGTTCCATACCTATCAAACTTCCAAAAAACTTTTTACTGAATTAGAAAAAACTATAACAAAGATCAAGAATATCTAGGGAAAATTGAAAAAAAAACTTGAAGGAAGGTGGCCTATCACAAGATATTAAGCTATACTATAAAGCAGAGGTCATCAAAATGATATAGTACTGGGTAAGAGACAGAAGGGAGGATCAGTGGAATAGATTTGGGGTAAGTGATGTCAGCAAGACAGTGTATGATAAATCCAAAGAGCCCAACTTTTGGGACAAAAATCAACTATTTGAAAAAAATTGTTGGGAAAATTGGAAAACAATATGGGAGAGATTAGGTTTAGATCAAAATGTCACAACCTACACCAAGATAAATTAAGAATGGGTAAATGACTTGAATATAAAGAAGGAAACTCTAAGTAAATTGAGTGAACACAGATTAGCACACTTGTGAGATCTATGGGAAAGGGAAAATTTTAAAGCCAAGCAAAAGTTAGAAAAAATTACAAAATTTAAAATAAATAATTTTGATTATATTAAATTAAAATGTTTTTGTACACACAAAAACAATGCAAGCAAAATCAGAAGGGAAACAACAAACTGGGGAAAAATCTTTATAATAAAAACCTTTGACAGAGGTCTAATTACTCAAATAAACAAGGGGCTAAAAATCAGTTGTATAGAAAATCAAGCCATTCCCCAACTGACAAATGGGCAAGGGACACGAATAGGGAATTTTCAGATAAAGAAATCAAAACTATCAATAAGCACATGAGAAAGTGTTCTAATTCTCTAATAATTAGAGAAATGCAAATCAAAACAACTCTGAGGTACCACCTCACACCTAGCAGATTGGCTAAAATAAAAGAAGGGGAGAGTAATGAATGCTGGAGGGGGTGTAGCAAAATTGGGATATTAATGCATTGCTTGTCAAGTTGTGAACTGATCCAACCATTCTGAATGTCAATTTGGAACTATGCCCAAAGAGCGATAAAAGAATGCCTGCCCTTTGATCCAACCATACTATTGCTTGGTTTTTACCCCCAAAGAGATCATAGATAAACAGTCTTGTACAAAAATATTTATAGCCATTCTTTTCGTGGTAGCAAAAATCTTGAAAATGAGAGGATGCCCTTCTTTTGGGGAATGCCTGAACAAATTGTGGTATATGCTGGTGATGGAATACTATTGTGCTCAAAGGAATAATGAACTGGAGGAATTCCACTTGAACTGGAAAGACCTGCAGGAATTGGTACAGAGTAAAAGGAGCAGAGCCAGAAGAGCATTGTACACAGAGACTGATACATTGTGGTAAAATGTAATAGACTTCTCTACTAGCAGCAATGCAATGACACAGGACAGCTCAGAGGGATTTATGGAAAAGAACACTACCCACATTCAGAGGAAGAACTACACAATTGGAAACACAGAAGAAAATCAACTGTTTGAATACATGGGTTGATGAGGACATGATTGGTTATGTAGACTTGAAACAACCACACCAGTGCAACTATCAATAATATGTAAATAAGTCTTGATTAATGACATATGTTAAAACCAGTTGAAATGCAGGTTGGCAATGGGTAGATGAAGGGGAGGTGAAGGGAAAAGTTAAAACATGAATCATATAACTATGGAAATTTTTCTAAAAAAATGAAATATTTAAATTAAAAAAAGAATATAATTCAGAATTAATATTTAGCCCTTTCAAAGGATGTTCAAAGTTCACAACTTAGAGTTATTAAGGTTTAATATATGCATTCATTATTTTGAAACAATTGCAATTAATAAATGTCCAATGAAGCAATTAAGATATTTTTCTTCATCATATGCTTAGTTTCTTCCTTTTTTCATTTAAAAATACTTTTTTCCTCAACTACATGAAAAAACAAAAATAATTTAAGTTTGAGTCAGTCTTCCTTTCCCTTCTCCTCCCCCTCCTTCAAATGGCAACCAATCTAATCAAGATTTTACATAGGTAATAGTGTAAAACATATGTCCATATTAGTTATTTTGCGAAAGAGAACTTCAACAAACAAAAAAGTGAAGATATAAAGTATATATTTTGTCTCTATATGCATGCAGACACCATCAGTTCTGTCTTTGAAGTTGCATGTCATTTTTCATCACTAGTCATTTAGCATTTTCTTGGATCATTGCATTACCAAGTATACCTAAGTCCTTTATAAATGTTCATACTATCATTTTACTGTTACCATATATGTACTCCTTGTTCTTCTTATTAATGTAAAGTTCACTTTATATTAATTCATATATTTAGTTTTTTCATTCAATCAATGAAATCATTCTTATTCTAAAAGTATGTAATTTAATAGCATTCCAAACTCAATTGTTTATGATTAGTTTTGTGTATCTGATTTTGTCTGATCACCCAAAACAAAAGTGATGATGATGATGATGACAATGATATAGGAAATAATAATATTACTCTTATTTCCTCTTTTTCCAATGCTGGCCACAAAAAAAGAGACTAGAACCAAAGGAGAGACATAAAATTTATGAGAAAGTAATCAGATGAAAAGAAAGAATTGTTTAACTTCTCAATTGAATTCTTTAAATTGCATTTATTTCAAAATTAGAATAAGTATATATGTCATTTTGAAAGTAATACTTTAATTCTTAGTTGTTTTAAACTTAGAAAACTTATAGGCACTGAGTATGAAAATAAAAATTCAGTATTTACAAATTGTCTATCAGATCTTATAGGATTATAAGTGCCCTCTGTATTATTTTTAATTATATAAGTTTCAATTATCTCATGTTCTCTAATGATCTTAGATTAGGTAAATATTAAGTATGTAATTATACATGCAAATTATTCTTGTAAATGATTTTATTTCCAAATTTTATTATAGAAATTATTCTAACTTATGGCAAAATTATTAATTGAATGTTATTTGATACATATTTATTGATTATTGATTATTATTGACACAATTATTGATGTTGACCTCAAAGGTAAAAGTGTGCTATTTGATAATCTATATTATTTATTTTATAGGTTTAAGAAAGGTTTAGTGAAATGTAAATTCCATCAAAAGAGAATTAACTATAATAATTAAAAGAGTTTGATATTGTGAAACATTTTATTAATTGTCTTGCATAAAGTGTTTTGTGACTTGAGAGGATTTTCAAGGTAATATCTAAATTAATCCCTTGTTTAAAAAATCTCATAAAAGTTAATTGTTTAAATTTTGTTTTGGAATTTAGATTTAAATCATGGCCTTATTTCAACTAATTGTTTAAAAAAGCAAATTCTCTTACACAAATGTTGCTCTGAAAAAACCTTTCAATTGCCTTGTTATTCTTTAATTCAGAAAGTAATAAATACACATTTAATATTGTCTATTAAATTTCTTAAGAACTTCCTTAAAATGCTTAATTCTTAAAACCTTGTCAGCTCCTTTTTACAAACTATGAAACTGGGGTTTTGAAATTTTATGAACTTAAGCCTTCACAGTCATTATAAAAGGTTTTGTGATTTAAGATTTTGTGAAATTTTGATTTTGCTTCCTCAAGGGTTTGTTAAAAATCATGTTATTATGAGTCCACAAATAATTACTTTCTTTAATGATACCTTTCCCTAAATATGATGATTCCTTGATTAAATTATAGATTTGTGAATATTTTTCTTGGGTAAGCACTATATTCAAATGTATGTTTTGTTGTAATTTAGAAATAAATTTCATGTTAATTATATTTGGCAGTGCTAAACTCACTTAAACTAGGACAAATTTTCTGTAAGTTTAACCATAGTCATATCATGTTTTAATATACTTTAAATATACTATATCAATATCATAAAGGAATCAGTAGAGAAAATATTCATAAGTCTGATCCATAAGAGATTGAAATGTTAGTTTTTTCCATATTGTAGAATTTTTGACATGAAGGAAAAGCCGGTTAGAGAAAAGGTTGTCTATATTTTTAAAGGTTTAAGAATTAATGGTAAAAGTTAAATGAAAAGTAAAGTTTTTGAAAGTTCTATAACTTCTTCCTATATAAAGTTTTTAAACATGTTATATATTTTGTTATACATATGCAAATAATTATCTGGTTTAGTATTGTGAGTCTTGCTTTTATCAATGAGATTTAATTGAATAAATTGGTTAAATGAATTAAAATGCAGAAATCTTTAGATAAAACCCTAAAAGAATCATAATTTTAACCAATATATTTTAAATGGTTTAAACTATTCTACACATCATGAATGATTTCCATACTGTTAAATTAAAATAAGGCTTAACTGATACTTTAATGTTGTAAATTGTTTTCTAAATGTAATCTCTTCTTAGTAAAATAACTAGCCTAATTATCAGAGATGTGATAAGGCCATAAATCTAGACACCAAACAAGCCCTGTTATCAGCACACTGAGAGAGAAAATTTGTGTTTACATAAGCAAGCAACTAAAAAGGAAGTAAACAGATGAGAAACCAACTGGAATTACTGTTTAGTTGAATGTGATAATTCAAAAATCTATAATATTAGAAATCAATTACTATCTTCATAGAAGGGAGAGGCAATTATGCAGTAAGATTTCTCACAGTTAAGAAAAAGCACTCTAAAGTTTCATCACATATTTAAAATATTAGTATTAAAGGAGAAACTTAAATCTGTAAATTTAAGATGGTAGGTCTATCAGTTAGTTTGGAATGCTATTAAATTTCGTACTTTTAAAATAAGAATGATTTCATTGGCTGAATGTAAAAAAAAAACAATTGATTGATACAAACCACATATATAAAGGTTATTGTTTAGTCATAATCATTATCTGTTTACCATTTTGTAGAATTTTATAAATTAATTTTCAACAAAAAGTAGATAAAACATTGTGCTAAGATATAATATTGAAATGGTAATTAAAAAATTTGGATTCTTTTGAATTTTTGATTAACAATTAAATTGATTCTTAGTAAAGTGGAATTTATTTGGAATAATGGGTGGTTCAAAGGATGTTGGATCTGAATATGAAAGAAGTGAGACGTGGAGTTTTAGTAAGGGACTTTAATCAGTATCCAAAAGAAGGGTTTCAAAAATTTTTAATAGACAATTTTGTACAGGTAATTTGGAAAGTAAAAGATTTTTTAATGACTGTTTATCTCAGAAGTTAACTTGAATTTTTTAAATATAACATAAGGGCTATCAGATATCATCTTCTGTTATTAGTATTTTGATACTAATGTGGGAAAAACTCCCTGGGGAATTATAGTATGTTATGTAACTTAATATGAATATTGGAATTCTATGAGATTATTGAATTTAGTTTAGTGTCACATTGTTTTTCAAATGTAGGATTTATATCCAAGCATTGCTCATACAAAGACCTATAATTTTTTGCTGTTTAACTTCAGATTCCCTTCCCATTTATGGATATACTTGGTTTGTTGTGATTTATACAAATTCTTATAGCAAATAAATTGATTTCATGACCAAATCAAGAAGGATTAGAGTTTAGTTTAAGATGATTTGAAGAAAAAAGTTTATAATACTACCAAAATAAATCACTTAGCTTCAAATTAGCCAAATAACATATGTAAATACATGGAAGAGGGGAACCAACAAAATATAAGATTTAAATAAAAGTTAATTTTTAACTAATCCATCTCTAACATTTAAGAGATGGGAATATTGTGACTAGAGATTTGAAGTGTTTTGGCCAATATTATATAACTGTATAGTGACAGAATTATTACCTAAATCTAAGTAATAATCATTTGCTAAAATGGATGATAACTGAATCAGAAACTTGTCAATCCTATGATAAAAACTGATACCTTCAGAAGCCTAAGATAAAAGGTTGACACCTTCAGAGGCCTATGATAAATGGTTGACACCTTCAGAGGTTAGCAGTGGATCCCATAGACACTACCCCCCTAGGCAATGCTAGACATTTTGGAAGCTGTGATTGGCCCCTGTGAAGAGGGGAAGGGAAAAGAAGTCACTATAAAAGCCCTGAACTTCTTTGGCTGGAGGGAGTCTTCTACAAGCAGTCTTCTGGAAATTGTCTTTGGGAGGTCTTCTTGTTTAGTAGTCTTCAACTGGTAACCTATGTCTTGGAAGTAACTTGGGAGTTTGACTGCCTCTTGAGTGAGCATTAAGATGATTTTCTTTAGCATTTTTTTGTTCCTCCTTTATCAAGCTATGGATTCTTTTTTTCATATTTTCCTACACCACTTTCATTTTTCCCAATTTCTCTTCTCTCTTATTTGATTTTTAAAAATAATTATTGTGATATTTAATTAATTTTGGAGGTGCTTGAAACTATTTCAAATGTTTCTTGGTAGCACTGAGTTCAGTATTACCTTCATTGTCTTCTTCTGAGTTTCTGTTTTGGACTTCCCTCTCACCAAAATAACTTTTTATGTAGAATTTCTTTTTTGTTTTCTGCTTATATTCAAACCCTTTTTTGGACTGTCAAATTAAACAACAACAACAACAACAACAACAACAACAACAAATCCTGTTACAGAAGGACTATATTCCTGTGATGAAAGAAGCCCTGCTCCATGGGGATCTATAGGTTTTAAATTCTTCCAAAATGATATGATCTAAGAAGAGGTTTGGAAGAGTAACCAGAGTCATTTGCTCCCATGCAGTTGTAAATTCTTATGTGTACTAATAATACTGTCCCTTGTTCTGAAACTGCCACCAATGATTGGGGCCTGAATCTGCTCATGGGCAATGTGAAAAGAGTTTTGCACCCAGATACAGAAAAGAGACCCATTAATGTCCTTCTGAATGGATGTCCAACTACCCTTACTATTTGTGGCTGAGATCTCCAGAATCTTGTGCTGCTGATTCAGCCATTCCCAAGAACAGTTAGCATGGTGGGGTTTACCTTTTGTTTGCTGTTTTGCTCTCTACTTCCACCCCACTGCAATAAATCTTTTACGTTACCCTTCTAAATTGTTTTCAGTTGAAAAATTATTTCATCATGTTTTTGTGGATTGTGATGTTCCAGAATTCCTTTTTGAAAAATTATTTCATAGTTATATGGAGGTAATTGGGTAGAGATCAAGTGGGTCTATGTACCTTCTCCTCCAGTTTGGCCCTATCACCTTTTATTCCTCATACAAGTTTCTAGGATTTGATTTACATATGTAGAAGAAATTTTTCCATACACAAAATAAATCACAGATATAGACAAGTATCACTCCTCCAAAATATTTCATGGTTACTATATTATGAACATATTTCTAAAGAATTTCAAGTATATACATATGGAACCAAAAATATTCTAGTGTCAATTCCTACAATAATTGCTGAAAAAAATTTCATTTTGTCCACATAGCTATGACTTTGGGGAAATTCATAATTCTGGATTCATCACATTTCATTGCAAAAAAGGGTATACATCCAAGTCATTTAAAGTTGTAGTTTAAACAAGTCTTGAAAACACTCTGCTCCAATGTGTGAGGAATCACTATTATTTTTAAAGTGTAACAATTAAAAATGATAAATGCTGATATTACAAGAGAAAATAATATTTTAATTACCATGGCCATGTTGATAAAAATATGTAAGACCACACGCCTGGTAAAAGATATTAAAAAATACCACTTGTGCCCATCCTCACTACATAGCCAAAGAGAGCATCTCCAGCCTGACCCCCTAATTTAAGCTGTGCTATATGTTGGTTCCCATTGTCTGATGTTATCGTGTAAGAAACCGGAAACCCATTGGATCACGGGAAATGTAGTTCCAAGGTTCCCCACATGTCCACAGGAAGTTTGTCAAACACTGCATATCTTGAGGCTCAACACTTCCAAATAGAACCCTAGTACTTTTAAATAACACAAAAGGAATAGTCCTTCAAATATTATCAAAGGATAAAAGGCAATATGGTGTATTGCCTAGAGGTCCAATCTAGGAGTCAGAGAACCTATGCTTCAAGTATTGCTTCTGTTATATAGAGGCTAGTAGAACACAAGCAAGTCATTTATCTCCTTAGTCTAAACTTGTAAATTAAAAGTAAGATCCTAATGTTTATTAAAGAGTGAGTTAATATATCTTGACTGAAGGAGTCAAAGGTCTAGATCAAAGGGAATTAGAAATTGAATATTGTTGAGGTAGATATAGAGATTGAATCTGTGATTACATTGGTGTAGGGAACTCCCAGATGAAATGTTCAAAACCAATAAAGATCATCAACTTACAGTTGTATAGAATTACTTAAATGTTGCCACTTAAATGACTTATTCATGGAGACAGTCAGTCAATATCAGAGTCAGAAGTATAAATTTGTGTACATATGGGAAGTTGTAAAAAAAGTCAATTCATATCGATTATAGATTAAAATTCAAATATTTTATACTTTAAGCTGAGTAAACTTCATATTCTTCATCTTATTAAATTACTTTAGCAACAGGACCACTTAACCAGCTTATTGTCTGATGCTTTTGTTAAAGGCACAAAGAGTAGAAGATAGGATATGTTGAATTGAAGATAGCATGAATAGCATTAGATTAACTGAGAATGGTGTGATAGGTCAGTGGAAGCAAGCAAATAACTATTCCTGGATTGCCTCTGATATCGTATCAATTTATGTACTTATTAGATCTGGTCCCTCTGACTCCAGGAAACCAATGGAAAGTTAATAAGTTTAGAGACATATGGATTGATTCCATGGCTTTAATTCCTAAGATATCTCCTCTCTATAATTTTCATAATCAACAGCAAGTTGGCCTGATAAATTGACCATTTTGTGCAGCTGTAGTAAGACTGAAAAAAGAAATGTCAGAAGAAACTAATATTTGCCTTTATTAAGAGTACAGCTAATCATGAAATCTATTTTAAATTAAAAGACCTGTGAAGAAAAAGAGCAAGCATTTTGACTTGCACTGAGAAATTACAAGAGTAAAGGATATTTCCTTTGAGACTCTCTCATGAGTTCTATACAACTACAATAATTTAAGTAATGCAAGAGGAAATGAGGAATGGAAATTAAGTAAAAATCAATGATTTTTGAAATATCCATATGGATTCTCTTATTTTCCATTTCATACTGGGCAGATCTTATCTCTGTGCATACCTCAGAGGTGGAAAATTGCTGATTTGCTGTCAAACAAGTAGTTCTTCAAAACAGGACTACAGAAACATTTGGGCTATTCATTAGCAATGGAAGCTTATTTTGAAAGGGGGCTTAGAGTAATGTAAGTCAATTTGTCCTTGGCAAACCAACTTATATAAGTCCTTTATGAGCTTACTTTCATTATGAATGTGTTATGAAGCAGCTCTTTAGACTACAGCATGTATGAAAAATCAAGTCAGATTATTTTAAAGACAGTATAATGAACGTGTATTCAAAGTTTTACTTATTATTATTATTTGTTAAATAAGAAATAGAATTATTTAGCTCAGGCTAAGGCAGATTGATATTTACATTATCATCATACTAGAATAAAAATGTATTTGTATTCTGCCTTTGATGCTCACTATTTATGTGATCTTAAGCAAGTCACTTAACAACTCTAAAACTCTTCTATAAAAATAGATGGGACTAAATTAGTCCATATCTTTGACAATACCATATGCAAATGTATGGATATCTGAGGGCAGACTTTAAATTGTCAAAGCTGATCAAAAAAGAGAAAGGGACTTAAGAAAATCAGGAACATTAATGGTTGTCTTTGGACTCATTAATTAGCCCAGGCATTATGAGTAGCAATTTGGAGCTGTGTCCCAAGTCACTAAATTGCTCATAATCTTTGAACTATCAATGCTTCTAATATCACTATACTCCACAAAAAAAAAATAAAAAAGGAACCATATGGGAAATATAGATTGATATCATAATATCTACAGAATGTCTAGAAATACAAATAAATAAAAACAAATAAATTCTGTATGTCTATTGAATATGTTGGAGTGATGAAAATATTGATTGGCAAGAGATGTTCTGTTAGAAAGGTAGAGTGGAATAGAAAAATATTTTCTCACATAAAAGAGATGTACAAGGAGAGCTCTTACAGAAAAGGGTGTAATAGTGGTAAGGAAACTTGAATCTCAACCTCATTTTTAAAAGTTCAGAAGGAAATTAGATATAGAGAATCAACTTGGATCTGAAATCTATCTTACCTAATAGAAAAGTAGGAGGGGATAGACATAAGAGAAAGGGGAGGTAATAAAAGGGAAGGATAAAGGTAGAGGCAAGAAAAAAGAAACTTTAGTGAAGGGATAGCATAAGAGAGAGAGAGAGAGAGAGAGAGAGAGAGAGAGAGAGAGAGAGAGAATGATAAAATGAAGAAAACAGGATGGAGGAAAATACACAGTAATAACATTTTGAATGTGAATGGGATGAATTCAACCAATAAACAAACATGAATTAGAAATCAAAATTCAACAATATGTTATTTAGAAGAAAGAAACTTAAAACAGAGAGAAACAGAAAATTAAAATGAAGGATATAAAAGAAATACTGTTTCTTTACCGTGAGACAGAACCCCTTCTCCCCACCTCTTATACTGGGAACAGAACCCAATTTTAACAATGTTCAAAGTCAAGATATAGCCTGGAATAAATGAGCAAACATCACCAACAAAAAGGACTTGACCATAAAAAAGTTATTATAATGATGAGGAAGAATAAAATGTAAACTCAGAAGAAGACGATGATAACAAAACATCTATAAGTAAAACTTCATCAATAACAACAAAACTTCTCTGCATGATACACAAATCCAACAAGAATTCTCAAATGTTTTTAAATAAATTTATAGTAGTAGGGAAATAATTTCTTAGAGAAATGAGAATTTTTATGTGATTATGTTAATTCCTACATGGTCATGACTATTTGAAAAGTTTCTTTATGGTTGCTTGAAGTACTTTCTCTTGACCTCAGACTTTTAATTTTGTAGTCTCTTTTAAGGGATGAATAGTAGTTCTTTCAATTTATATTTTATTTTCTAGTTTCTGGATATTGGAGCAATATCCTTAATACTTTCTTAAAATATAATCTCTTGATGTCTTGGATGATTCTTTGAACATGTATTTCATATAGTCCAATGATTTAAAAATTCTCTCTCCTAGATTCTTCTCAGAATCTATTATACTTCAACTGAAGTTTAAAAAAAGGCAGTGATAAGATCATGATCTCAGACAAATGAAAAGCTTGTCATCTTCCACCTGATGATCATCAGTTAGAAATGGTCCTAGAATAAGTAGCTATCCTACAGTCATGGAGCAGTTCCAGTGATCTGAAACAGTAAGTAATAACTCATCAGGTTTATTAAGGGATCAAAGAGAAATAACTAAAAGATATATGCTACCATAGTTTAGATTCCTGTCTTACTTATTGCTTTTAGTGAATATTATTTTGAAAACCCAGCATAGAAGCAGATCATATTGATCCATGATTGTATCAATTCAATGAAACCAATTCTATGGAAGGATATTTCTTCTTACTAGCTAATGTGGCCTTATCTTATTGCTAAGCATTTGACTATTACACAAAAATGATTCCACAGAAAGCTGGTCTGCCTCCTTTACCTTGCTTTCCTAAAGATTATCTCAATTATATCTGTGCTACAGTTTTAGTAGAAGGTCATTATGTTGATAGCAGCATTTAACATTTCTACGGTAACTCTTTTATATTTATGATTTGGTCAATTTGGAGGCAGATTCAGACAGAAACAATCCCAATATGATATCCTGTTGCTATTATAGAAGGACCATTTGAATTTTGTTGGTGAAATCTACTAAAATGTTGTTCTTAATTTTTATATGTTTATTTTAGGTTCTGATGTTTGCAAGTAGTATTTGATTGTATAATCACTTCCTGCATACATTATTTGAATTCTTTAGAATTTGTCAGGGGCAAACAATTGTAGTATAGGAATTTTTCACCTATCATTTTATGAAATATAATGAGCTTCTGACTCCTATTTCTCAACATATTATATCATCATCTGACATATTATATCATGTTTTCTTTACCGTGGATGCTAAAATTTTGAATCCAGAAATAATGAATTGAATAGTATCTCCCATTTCTATCTATAATCCTCATTGGTCATTAAATATAGAATTTTTAAGAATAAACTTTTTGTTATTTGCAGTAGAGATGGTCTGGTATTTAATTGCCATCATAACGATATCTTTTTGTGAAAAGATATGAGTAAGTAGTTTAGTCAATGTTTGTCAACATGTCATTATCTGAGTTCCCTCCAATATCTTCCACAAAAGCCTTTTAATTCTACTTCATATATTAGAGTTTTAAATAATTTCACTTAAAGGGAAGATACTTTTGATTACATTTGAAAATCTCACTAACATGAAACTATTATCAGCATTTATTGGGTCTCTGTGATGTGATGTGTACTCATCCCAAATCTATTTCTTTAAAATTTTAATATCTTTTTCAATATGTTTCCTTCTTTTGGATGAACAAGTGTTTATAATTCTATAGCTGCCTAAGGGTAATGAAGTCTGTGCTGTAGTAAATCAAGCAATTTTTTTGTGGTAATTTTTGTTGGCATACTGTTATTATATTATGGTCATTTTTATAGTTATAAATGTGTACATTGATTGAAATTACATAGATGTTAAAGTACTAAATATGTTCTTCAAATTTAACTTTTATGTTATGATGCTGAAAAGGCTTCACATTTAGAGACACAGTTTAATCCTTGTTGTTGTGTTTATGCTTATTTTATTTGTCTTGCTTTCACAGAAGATACTAAGTAGTTGAAAAGATTGGATTTTTGTATGGATCCAATTTTACCTTTGGTTTCAAGCTCAAAATCTTTAGTTTCTGGTTTCCCTTGACATATATTAATAATTTTATATTCATTCAATTAAAATTACTTTTTTGATATCTTTGAGAAAAGATTCCATGATATCAAGAAGCTGCTTAATAGTCTTACAAAATGTAAAAATTACTACTTTAACAAAAATAAGGATCCAAATTTTGGGGAAAATAATACACTACATGATAAAACCTGTTGGAAAAACTGCAAATCAATTTGGCAGAAACTACATATAGACCAATATTTTATACCATTTATCAAGAGAATATCAAATATTATTCATGACCTAGATTTAAAGGGAGATATTATAAGTTAGAAGAAAAAGAAACACATTATCTATCAAATCTATGGATAGCAGAAAAATTTACAAAAAAGAGAGATAGAAATCATTGTGTAATACAAAATAGATATTTTTGAACACGTTAGACCGAAGAGTTTTTATGCAAATTAAATGAATTTAGACAAGATTAGAAGTAAAGCAAAAATTTGGGGAAAAATATGAATGGTTAAGCAGATAAAGGTTTCATATCTAAAATATAAAGATGATTTTTTCAAACTCTATAAGACTATGAGACATTACTCAATTAATAAATTGTCTGAAGATATGAATAGACAGCTTTTCAATGAAGAAATCAAAGTTACAAATAGTTATATGAAAGATAACCTAAATCAATATTTATTTGGACAATGAATACCAAAAAAAAAACTGATATCATCTCATGCCTATCAAATTGGCCAAAATGATAAAAAGGCAAGATGACAAATGTTGGAGGGGATATGGAAAAATGGGGACACATACATTATTGGTGAAATTGAGAACTTATCCAACCATTTTGCAGAATAATATGCAATTGTATACAAAGGGGTAGAAACCAACGTTATACCTTTTGACCCAGTAATACAACTATTGGATTTATTTTCTAAGATGACCAAGGAAAAAGGAAAACAAACTCTATGTTCTAAAATATAGGAGCTATTTTTGTAGTGACAAAGAACTAGAAATTGAAGATATATCCATTAATTGGGGAATGGCTGAATATGTTGCAATATGTGATTATAATGGAATACTATTGTGCCATAAGAAATGACAAACAAGATGATCACAGACATACACACACACATACACATGCTCTCACACACACAGAGACAAAAAAACTGGAAATACTTATATGAAGTGATGCAAAGCAAAATGAGCAGAAATAGGAAAATATTTTACACAGTGATGATAACAAATGAAGACCAACTGTGAGTGACTTAAGTATTGTCAACTATTCAAAGATCCAGGACAACCCCAAGAGATTCAAAATGAAAAAGAAAATCCATCCCTATAGTAGGATCAGATAGAGTCTGAATGTATATTCAAATATGCCATTCTTTACTTAATTTCCTCTATGAATTATTCTCTTCAATAAGAAATATGTCTTGTTTCACAACATGATGAACAGGGTAATATGCATTACATAATTGTATATGTGCAACCTATATTATGTTGCCTGCATTCTTGAGGAGGGCTGGGAGGAAGGTGAGAACATAGATTGAAAAATATCAGGAAGCAAATATTAAAAAATTATATTGACATGAATTCAGGAAAAAATTTAAATTAAAACAAAAATGACTCCAAAATGTTTATCACAACTTGATCTGACACTAAAATTATATTTGATATTAATTAACAAAACTAAAATGTGCTAAAAGCTGAATATACAAGAACAAAAAAGACAATGTATACCCATTAGAAGTATACAATCTAATGGGAGAAGGCAACATACAAAAGGAAATTGAAAGAGGGGTAAATTATTTGACATGGGAAAATGATTAAAGTTAGAGAAGTTTCAATGTAAGAGATTCAGATAAGAAATGAAATTTTCTGAGCTGAGCTCCTCTTTTCAAGTAGATTAGTCAGAGGGAAGTGATATGGTAAAGTACTAAAGATGACATGATTTTGCAGAATGAAGAGGTTTTTATAGTTATGAGTATTCTGGAATATGAAAGAAAAGTCAGAGAATTCCAAAATTAGATAAGCCTAGTGATCAATGATGAAATATTTTGAGCTGATCTCCATTCTTAAAATGAAATACTATCATCCACTTATTCAGTCATGTTCAACCATTTATTACGACATAGACCATGTGGTCCATGGAGTTTTCTTGGCAAAGACATTGGAGTGGTTTGCCTTTTTCTTCTCCAGGGAATTATTGAAAACTGTGATTAAATTACTTACCCTGGCCACATAGCAAGTGAGTATTTGAACTCAAATCTTTCAGATTCCTGGACCAGTGATCTATCCATTGAGCAACCAAGCTGCCTTCTAATTGAAAACTACTACTCTAATTATTCATTTGATGAAAGATCTTGAATTATTAGTTTCATGATTAACCTTATCTATGGAATACTGAATTTGTTATTTCTTTTTCTGCCATATTATGAGAATTCCATATGTAAAATTTGTCATCAAACTAATTAAGTTTAGTGTATGTATACATATGTAAAAGTATGTGTGTTTGTGTGTATATATGTATATGTACATTTACATATATATAAATAAAAAACAGCAAGTCTGTCTGTCTCTCTAACTTTCTTTCTCTCCCCCTCCCCTATCTATCTATCAACAAAATATCTAAAAGTGGTATCCAGGTCAAATACTGTTTCAACTGCAAAACACAATATCAAGATAAATGGAAATTTTTTACTCAGCTTTCCTAGCAGCTTGCAGCATCCACCTAACATTAGACTTCCAAATTAATGCAATATTGTGACAAGCTAACTTCAAAATTACTTGTGAGTTCATCAGATTTAAACTTTAGTTTGTCACATGAAGCAAGCTAATTCTTCTTTGGCAAATCCAAGACATTCTAAAATTAAATGCCTCCTGGCATATCTTCATTAACTGTAGATCAAACCCCTTTGTTAATAATACACCTGTCTTTGATGCATTTGAATAAGAAATGACAAGTTTTTTAGAGAGTAAGAAAAATATGTTTTGAATGTATATCTGTGATACTAAATATAAAGTGAAAGCTAAAGACAGAACATCATGTGGTAGAAAAATAGTGGATTAGGCCTCAGAAGACCTGGATTTAGGTAATAATTCTGTCACTATACAGTTATTTAATATTGGCCAAACCACTTCAAATCTCTAGTCACAATATCTCCATCTCTTAAATGTTAGAGATGGACTAGATTACAATTAACTTTTATTTAAATGTTATAGTTTATTGGTTCCTCTCTTCCATTTACACGCATTATTTGGCTAGATTGAAACTAAGTGATTTATTTTGGTAGTATTACAAAATATTTTCTTTTAATCATCTAAAAATAAAGTCTAATTCTTCTTGATTTGGTCATGAAATCAATTTATGTGTTTTTAGAATTTGTATAAATCAAAGCAATACAAGTATATCTGTATCTTCTTTAAATAGGAAGGGAATATGGAATTAAACAGCAAAAAATTGCAAGCCTTTGTGTGAGGAAGGTTTGGATATAAATTCTACATTTGATTTATTTTTAATTTTTTAATTTTTTTAAGATTCTACATTTGAAAAACAATGCGATACTGAACTAAATCCAATAATCTCATAGAATTCCTAGTAAATTTCATATTAAGTTACATAATGTACTACAATTCCCCTGAAAGTTTTTCCACATCAGTATCAAAATACTGATAACAAAAGATGATATCTGATAGCCCTTATATTATATTTTTAAAATTGAAGTTAACTTCTGAGATAAATATTCTTTCAAAAATGTTTTAGTTTCCAAATTGCCTCTAAAAATTATCTATTAAAATTTTTTCGGAGCTATAAATACTCTCCTTCCAGTAAGGTCTGCCATCATCATTGAGAAAGCAGGAAATTTGATAAAGGTTAAAGAAGAATAATTATGAAAAACATTTCCATAAGAGTCATGTTGTATAAGATAACAAAACAAAGAAAAAACAAGAAAAAGTAGGGTATTTTTTTCTTTGGTAAAGATATTTTTTCCCCTGAAGTTCCAAATTGATTTTCCTCTCTCTCTTCCTTTTCCCTTTCTTTCCCCCCTGACCTCCCCTATTCGGGGATGGTAAACAACTTGATCCGGGTTACACATATATTATATGCAAAATGTATATACATATTTGTTCATTTTCATGAGAGAATACTTATATAAAATGAAAACCCCCAAATAAAAACACAATTAAACTAAAGTAAAAAATTGTATGCTTTGATCTGTATTTTAGCTTTAATCAGTTTTTTCTCTGGAGAGGGATAACATTATTTTTCATAAGTTCTTCAGAATTATCCATAATTATTCTATCCATCATTTTTAGAACACAATAGTATTTCATCACCATCATATAGCACAATCTCTTCAGCCATTCCCCAATTGAGGGACATCCCTTTAGTTTCCAATTCTTTGCCACCACAAAAAGAGGAGCTATAAATATTTTTGTACGAACAGATCTTTTCCCATTTTTTCTTTGGGATACAAACATAGTAGTGGTATTGTTGGATCAAAAGGCATGCATTCTTTTATAGCCCTTTAGGTTTAACTCCAAATTGCCCTCTAGAATGATTGAATCAATTCATAACTGCATTAGTTATTCCAATTTTGACAAATTCCCTCCAAAACTTATTATTTCATTTTACTGTCATATTGTCCAATCTGAGAAATCTAAGACGGTATCTCAGAATTGTTTTAACCTGCATTTCTCTAATCAAGAGGGATTTAGAATATTTTATATGATTATTCCTAACTTTGATTTATTCATCTGAAAACTGCCTATTCATAACCTTTTACCATTTAACAAATGGTAAATGACTTGGATTTTTATAAATTTAACTTAGTTCTTAATATATTTGAGAAATGAGATTGTTATCAGAGAAATTTTTTATAAATGTTTTTTTTTCTGTTTATTGCTTCCCTTCTAATCTTGGATGTATTGGTTTTATTTGTACAAAAAACATCTTAACTCTTGTACTATCCTTTCTAATAATTCTAGATAATTGTGCCCAACCAGTGTTTATCTATAAGTCTTTGTAATACTTTAGGACAGTGATAGGCAAACTACTGCCTTCAGGCAGCATGCGACCCCCTGAAATGTTCTATCCAGCCATGGGACATTATTCCTAATATGATGAATACAGTGAGTAGGATACAATACAATGAAATTTTGAAAGAGTTGCCTTAGAAACAGACTGACAGATGAGTATTTCCTTTCCTTTGGCCCCCTCTTTAAAATGTTTGCCTATCACTTCTTTAGGAATTATTTTTTTCCTCTGCAATTTTGTCCTGAACATCCCTACCACCATGTTGCCTATTATGATAGAGATGTTTTATGCCAATGTTTATCTATTCTTCTAGCTTACTTCTTGACTTTAGACTTGATATTAGGTCTGGCTTTTTAGTACATTTAGAAAGAAGGTCTGAACTGCTCTGGTTTCTACTTTCTTTGAGTACTGAATGTTGTATTACTCCAGGATCTCAGGAACCAACTGGGGATCTGCAAGCTTTTAGTTATTATAAGGAGGTTTGATTTAGATGAAGTCGTGATTGTTCCTCCTATCATTTTCTGAGCTTTGCAATTTCCTGGTCTGGTTTTAATTCTAAGGAAAAGTGCACTAATGCTCTGCTCTATCTTATTGTCCCAATGGAGATCTGTGTTGGTTCAGAGAAGCAAAATTGTACATTCCCCATTGTACCTGGCATGTTATTTTAAATTATTCTTCTGCAGGTTGGGATAGACTTTGGAAATAAAACCTGGCTTTAAGCCCAACTTCTTAGCCATAACCACTATTGTCATCACTGTTGCTAGAGCTAACTACAGCTAACTACTGAAATTCTTCTGTTCTACATTCATTACATATTGCTGCAAGAAAATTCTTACGAGAAAAAAAATCATTTGGGTTTCCACATAGCCACTCTGGCAACATGAGTGTGCTGAATCTCTATTTTCCCATATACCAATTCATAAGATAGATACAAAAAAATGTAATAGAGTGGTTACATAATCACCAGGAAACTCTCACTACACTAATACTAGTTAATTATGCTGTATAAGGTTACTCATTTCCTCAGATTTGAATTTTGAACCAGTTTATCATTGATGGTAATGGTCCATAACTTGATTCAATCTGATTATTTTATACTATTACAGACTGCTAATATCACCTCTTTCCTAATGTATGCAATTTTCTACTTTGTTTATTTCATTTGGGGTCAAAATAACTCTAATAAACCACCAAAGTTCAAGATGCCACAATTAATAAAGTATGATAGTATAGATACAGTGATGGGCAAACTAAGGCCTGTGGGCCATTTGTGGTCCCCTGAAATGTTCTATCGGGCTCTGCGACATTATTCATAACCTGATGAATAAAATGAGTTGGATGCAATACAATGAAACTTTGAAAGAGTTGCCTTAGAAACAGATTGACAGATGAGCATTTCCTTTCCTTTGGCCCCTTCTTTAAAATGTTCGCCCATCACTGGAGAGCATTCTGAATTTCTGGTTCCATTACAGTTGTCTATAACATTTTATAAACTAGAGAAATGTTTCCTATTTAGAGGACTGAATCTGGGTTTCCATTACAGATTGTCCATGTCCAAGAGGGAAAAAAAACTTATTATATTTTCAATTGGCATTTCTAAACCCTGACATGACATCAGTAGCCATTTCATGTATGTGAAGGTGGAGAGATTGTTGTACTTTGATAGATATTCCTTCATATATAAATTATTTTTTGTTGGGAAGCAGGTTTTATAAGATGCTAAGCAGACATGTGGAAAACCAATCATGTTTTTGTTTTTATGGTTCTACATACAGTTTTTAGTAGTTAAAATTTGTCTTCCTTTTGGTCATATGACAAAGGCAGAAGATTCTCTTCAAATTTATATTTTTGGAATTTTTGTATAAGATATAATGAGCATTAACTGAGATTCAAAACCTCAGAGATTATTCTGTGGGGAGATTTCTCTAACTATTTAGCATATATTTTCTTTATACTCAATCTCTTGTGTGATGTTCAATCTTTTTCTACCCATGGAGCTTACATTCACATGAACTATAACTCTCATATTTAATTTTTTTCATCTTTCCTCACAAGGCAATTTATTTAATATCTTAAAAACCAATGATATTGTTTCTTTAAGAAATATTAAGGAGAAATTTTAGAGACAAAGGCATCTAGTGTGCTATAATGTTCATTTGGACAAAATATTTCCTTCTGTCTGTTTATAATGAGCATGTTAACCTAAACAAAAAATCCCTCTGGTGATTTCTTCCATTATATGAAGTGGGCATATAGTTTTTAAATGACAGTTCTTGGCCTCAAGGTCGTTACTTTCAAATAAGGCAGGAGTTTCATTATTAAACTATGAACTAGGTACTTTAGAAATACATCAAAATAATATTTCAGCAAGTTTATTTTTCTTTAAAACATGCTTCAATTTATACATTTTAAAATATTATTCTGAGAAAAGATCTATAGTATCCTAAGGTTACTGAAGGAGTGCATAATACCTTTCTCTCCCCACTCACAATACTAAGGATCCCCAAATAAAAACATATTTTAATAATAATTATACATTTATAATTTGTTTACTATATGCCAAGTACTGTGTTAATCATTTTATAATAATTAGATCACTTCAGATTCATAACAACCCTGAGAGGTAGGAAGGATTATTATTTTCATTTTACACAAGAAAAGAAACAAAGGCAAACAGACTTTAAATGACTTACTTGCCAGCATCATATAGTTAGCAAATACTTAAGACTAGATTTGAACTTAGATCTTCCTGACTTCAGTCCTGGGCTCTATCTTCTGTGCCAATTAGCTCCCCTTTAGTATCAAAGGCTTATGAAGGAATTCACACTGATGATTATATTTGGAGACAAAAAAATATGTTGAAAAAGAGAAATGAAGAGTGAATGTCTTCTACCCATAGAAGAATTCCTAGATCAATAGATATTATAGTCAGTAGTAAAGTTTAGAAGGAACCTAAAGATATAACATGAGACTTCTCAAAGTTTTTCATAACGCCACCTCCCTAAATGCTAGTTCCTTCCCTCTAAAATTTTATTCTTGTTTTCTATTTATTTCTGACATATGCACAAATACAATAACAAAGTGGTGTTGTAAATAAACTATTGAGCCTGAGATCTGGAAGAGCTAAGTTCCATTTAGACCACAGACAGCTACTAGCTGTGTGACCCTGTAAAAGTCATTTAACCTATGTTTGCCTAATTCCTCTTCGCTAAAATGAGAATAGTCATAGTACTTACCTGTAAGGGTTTTATGTGGATAAAATGAGTGAGTTATAAAGTCCTTAGCATAGTACTTAATATGTGATAAGTGTTATAAGAATATTAGCTTATAATTCATTGTTGTTGTCATAACTATAATATATGTAGGAAACTACATGAATGATGGAAGAAGTCAAACTTTCCATGAGTGATTTTAGAAGGGAATACTCTCTTCTAGTGAACAACTTCAGGACATAGATATTTCAGCATATAAATAAATAATAAGGCATGACAAATGATTAGATGTGGGACATTGCTGCAGCCTTGGGTAAAATATTCTTGTTCAAGAAGGCGGGGGGTTCCATTGTATTTGAGGAGTGGCAAGAATTATGTTCACACCAATAAAACAGAAAACAGAAACAAACATACAACTTAAATCTAAAAGTGAGGTTTCATAAAAAAATATTAAAAGTTGATAGTCCATGATTAAGTGAAAAAAATATAGGCATGTCTCTTACATTTCTCTCAGGACTGTGACGAATAAGAAGCAAACTACCAAATCGCAGAAAGCAATCTGTACTTGTCAGGATTTAACTATATATAAAAGTAAGTGTAAAATTAGCTAATTCTCATTGATGAAGTGAGCCTTGTGGTTTGGGAGAGGCATTTGGGTAGGCATATTGGCAGCCAAGACCTCCATATAGTAACCTTAAGCAAAACTTGGCATGACTATGATCTCCAAAATAGATACACTGGACAATGAGATGATTCTTGCATCATTCATAATTGTTGTAGATGGTTGAGTAGAAATGGATAGGGGAAAATTCAATTTTCTTCAGTACTCAAGACAAGATTTTATATAAGATTATATTAGAGGTCTGGAAATGACCACAGAGGTCATATAGCACAATACCCTAATTTTATGGATGAGGAAAGTAAGGGCTAGAAATGTTAAGTCACTTAAACCAAAGCCACAAAGTAAGTATGAGAGGTAGATTTTAAACATAAGCCCTTTGATTCTAGATCCAGGTTTCATTCAACTTTAAATAACCTTAGAAACAGAAGACATTGATTATTTTAATGATTTATTTGGAAAGAACTAGTCCTAATTATTAGTCAGGCCTAAAGGCTAATTTAAATTAACTTGGATATTCCCTTGAGATTAAGTTATCTAAAGATGTAATAATTAAGCAAATTGATAAGAATTCATCTTCTAGTAGCAGAAAAAGTTAAAAAAATATTTGTAGAAATAAGAATAGATATGAGATTAAATTAGAAATCATGTTTAAATTTTCTTTCAGATAACTGGCAACTTCCTTGCTTGGCAGCTTCATTAACCACAGACCACAAAAGGTCCAGTATTCCCTTCACTGAGTTAAAGTACTAAAAGTCACCAAGTTTCTAAAAAACCACAATGTTCTGCCTTTCCAGAAAGCTGTCAACACCTATTCTTGCAAACATGATATAGATTGATGGGCATAAGTTCTAATCTAATAAAGTACTAAAATCAGTTGTCCTATACTAGACACTCCTTGTGACATGCCTGTTACACCCAGAAATGAAAATATTATAAATAACCTCTTACTCTTTTCTTATAAATGTGCATACTTCTCTATTCTCATGTATCTTTAATGAAAACACTTCAGAATTTCCCCTTTTCACTGTAGAATGAGCTCTATAAATCAGTCAGGGGTCTCTGACTATTGATTTAGGGCAATTCCTGGCTTTGCAATAAATCAATTATCTTCAGAGTTTGCTTTCCAAGAATTTTCCTTTTATATAGAAAAAATTAAGAAACATGAGCACATGAGGAAGCATCAAGTGTGCATACACTGGAAGCTGTAGCTATAACCCTGAAAAGAGGCAGCCCAGGGTGAGAAAGGGTATAGAAAAAATGCCCTAAAGTTTATTTGCTTCCTCTAATGCTGGCCTGCTACCAGAACAAGATGAGATTTTATCTTTTTGTAGAAACATGCACATACACAAAATGTACAAAAACCTTTTCAAAGATGTTTCTTCTAATGATTGGCACATCAGATATGTGTACAGTTATGTCCAACAGAGAATCCAGTAGATATGAAAGACAAAAAAGCTCTTGTTGTGAGAAGATCTAAGAAGTATAAAATAAAAATATCAGCCTTGAGTAAACAGGCCTAGCAAATGAACGCCATCTTACCAGACTCACAGATGGATACATGTTTTTCTAGAGCAGTCACCATGATTAGGAGCATTATGAAGTGGGCATAGATTTCACAATCAAATCTAATCTAGGCATCAAGATTCTATGCTCCCCAAAGTAGTGGATAACCTGCTCATGACAATGGTATTGCCACTTGCAGCAAAGTTTCATGCCATCATCAACTGTCATATGCCCCCACCATGTTGAAGCCTGATGAATGTTTTAAAAAATCATGGAGACATGGAGACCCTTATAAACAGTGTGCCAAAAGAAGATACTTTTTAAATTCTGTGTTTTTGCCAGAGTAGACAAGGATTATCAGACATGAAGTCTGAAAAAGCAACAGTAATTTCTAGTTACTACTGGAGATTTAAACATGTCATGACCAAAACTTTTTTTCCATTTACCTAAATGAAGTAAAACTTCACAGATATCCCCTCAAAGCAAACATTGACACTTAACAGATTATGTCATTATAAGAAGAAGAGATGGAGGGTGAGAGTGAAGAAGGTGCTGTGCAGTGCAGAATGCTGGACTTACCCTTTCCAAGCTAAACATTCACATTCAGCAGAAGAGGTAGCTCCAAGACAAGATGACAACCAGAAGACATAATGTCAAGATATTAGAGTGCTTCTTAGGGTGTGAACATTTTGTTGATGACTTGAAGGGGAAGCTAAGCTGACATAGGGTTGGTAAGAATTGGGCAGAAAAGGATTGGACATTTTTCAGAGATTTGCTGTTCATAATTACATTTAATCATCTGGGATAGAATACTCACAAACATCAAATTTGGTCTGATGAAATCCTTTGTGGGATTTTATAGTCAGATAGCCCCATCAAAACTAAAGTGCAAACAGAGTTTAAGATACATGCAAGATTCTTGGCTTAGTAAGAAGGCAAATGAAACTCAGTTTTACAACTAATAATCCAAAGGGATTCTATACTATTTATTTTCTACAACTATTTATGAGCTAAAGACCTATTGTGTGTCTCAACTCCTCAGTGCTGATGGAACCACATTTATCAGTGAAAAGGACAGGATCCTTTTCAGTGACAAGGACATGGAGAGATTAGCTAAACACTTCCATAGTGCCACCATCTATCAATGCTGAAACCACTGATTTATATGCTTCTGGTTGAAGCCAATCCTTCTCTAGAACTTCCAACTGAAGAAAAGGTTTTGAACACTACTAGGCTCTTCTTGCATGGCAAAAAGCCTGGTGCTGTTTCTATTCTGGTAGAAATTTATAAGGCATATGGTCTATTGCTCATATGAAAGCAGACTGAAATATTCCTGCTTATGACAAGAAGTTATCTCCTGGGAGATCAAAGATTCTTCCAATGTCCACCTCTATAAAGGAAAAGGACAGTTGTGGAGGGGGGTACAGTATCTCTTTTAGTCATTATTGGAAAGATTCTTGCCAGAGTTTTCTTGAAGAGGCTGTTTATTCACCTGGAACATGGTCATCTATCTGAGAGCCAGTATGGCTTCAGAAAAGGCCAAGGAATGGTCAATATGGTGTTTGTTGCTGGACAACTCCAGGAAAAATGCTGGGAGCAGAACAGAGGTCTGAATGTAACATTCATAGATCTGATCAAGGACTTTGATACTGTGTCAATTATGAAGGCTAGTGCAAAATCATGGCAAAATTTGATTGTCTAGAGCAGTTATTCCCAAAGTGGGCGCTACCGCTCCCTCGTGTGTTTTGCAGAGATCCAGGGGGGTGGTGATGGCCACACATTTTTTTTGTATTACATTCTAATTCTAAGTTCAATAAATAGTTTCATAATTTCTAGGGGGCGCTAAGTAATGTTTTTTTTTTTTCTGGAAAAGGGGCAGTAGGCCAAAAATGTTTGAGAACCACTGGTCTAGAGAATTTCATCAAGATTATATACCAGTTCTATGTTGGCATACTTGTATGGGTTCTGGATAATGAACAAGTCCTGTGTTTTCCCAGTCACCAGTAGAGTGAAGCAGAACTGTGTTATTGATCCCATGCGCTTTAGCATGACATTTTCAGAGATGTAATCAGGCACCTTCAATGAGGATAAAAATGTTATAAGTGTCAGGTACTGCACTGATGGTAAGCTATTTTAACTTGAAAAGGACATAAGAGAAGTGGAACGATTGTTTGTATTCAGATGATTGTGCATTCAATACCACCACTAAAACTGGGATGCAATAAAACATGGATTTATTATATGCCCCATATAGTATTTTTGGCCTGATTAATGCCAAGTAGAGGTTTTTCAATAGCCAGCACTGCACCATCCATATATGGAACTATCAGTTATTGCAAATGAAGAAATTGAAATCTTCTGATTAACTTCAATTACCTCAGCAGTATACATTTCTGGTATATCCACATAAATAATGACATTGAGACATGTATTGCCAGAGCTAGCTCAGTGTTTGGGAAACTTTAAAGGAAATTGTGGGAGAGAAGAGTTATCAGGTTTCCTACCAAACTGAAAGTCTACAGAGGTGTTGTGCTGAGTTTCTTGTTGTATATGTGAGAAACCCATATAGTCTATTAGCATCATATCAGGAAGCTGAGTTGCTTTCTTCTAACTGAATTGTCATATGAATATTTTTTCTGAAGATCACTTGGCAAGATAAGATGCTAGAAACTGAGGTCTTTCTTTGAATTGAACTATCAAGCATTCAGGCTTTACTGCTGAGAGTGCAACTCCAATTAGCTGGCCATGTTTTTTGAATGCCAAATGTATATTTGCCTAAAAGACTATTTTACAGAGAACTCACAAATGACAAACACTCTCATGGAAGCAATTCCAGGACACTGTCAAGCTTTTCTTAAGAACTTTTGTATCAATTTTGAGACATAGAGGTTATTGGCACAGGACTGGCCAGTATAATGTACCCACATCAAAGAAGATGCTGTACTCTATGAGCAAAGCAGAATTGGTGTAGCTCAAAGGAAATGTGAAATGCACAAAATTAGAAACATCTCCAACCTTATTTTCACACAGACCATTTGTGCCCAACCTATAGTGGAGCCTTCCAAGATGATATTGGTTTGTTCATCAATAGTCAGAGAAACTGTATGTGGTGTCCAATATGATGATGTCATTTTGGTCCACTTCATATATGAAGTACAACAACCAACTATATTTCTGCACACATACACACAAAAAGATTCAATCATATAAGTTCTAAGTTTATCACTTGGCAGTGCTTCTAAAATGACTATTCATAAATCAGTAATACCAAACATCATTGGAAGGCAGCCTGTAGTGGAAACCCCAAAATAGTGTCAAATCTCAGAGAAGCTAAAGTAAATATTGACCCTGAAGGATAGAGGACACTGAAGGAGGAGCTCAAGTTCTGAAATTAGGAAGACCTGAGTTCAAAGTTAGTCTCATAGGTTTACTAAATATATGATGACAGATAAGTCACTTAACTGGTCTTAATGTCACTTGATTTTGCCTCAGTCTCCTATAAAATCAGCAAATAATAGAAACTCCTTCCTAAGTTTATAGTAAAGGCCAAATGAGTTAAGAACTGCAGAGGATTTGGCAAAGTACTTGGAATATTGCAAATCCTATGTGAATGAAAGCTTTATAGAGCAAACAATAAGTGTTTAATTGAATTGATCATCTGTTCCCATAAAATCAACAAACAGATATATCTTTAAAACTACTATTGAGGGGGCAGCTGGGTAGCTCAGTGGAGTGAGAGTCAGGCCTAGAGAAAGGAGGTCCTAGGTTCAAACCCGGCCTCAGCCACTTCCCAGCTGTGTGACCCTGGGCAAGTCACTTGACCCCCATTGCCCACCCTTACCAATCTTCCACCTATGAGACAATGCACCAAAGTACAAGGGATAAAAAAAAAACTACTATTGATTTATTTTCATATATAAGCATAGGAGAAACATTTTATTTTTAGGCACAATCATTTAATTTTTTTTCATTTTCCCTCAAATTTCTTTTATATTTAGTTCCATATTTTATCTCCTTAATTAATAAACAAAATGAGAATGTAAATAGGCTGCTTTCATAGGAAGAAACTCAAAATATCAATAGCTGTATTTTTAAAAAATGTTTTAAATTACTGATAATTTCAGAAAAGGATAGTAAAAGGACTCTGAATTTCCACCTTACTCCTGTAAGATTAACATAAATAACGTATAGGTTTATTACAATTTACATCTGTTGTTCTGCTTGGTTTCAAGACCATGCAACTAGATCTAGCCTATACAAGGTAGTCCCTGATACTCCCCTTGTTCCTGTCTTCTTCTGTGTTTTTACCCTATACTATAATGTAAGTTCCTTGAGGGCTGTGTCTACTTTTCTTTTTAAAAAAATTGAAAATATTTGCAGTGCTTAGCACAATGCTTGGCATGTAGCAAACACTTAAAAATTGATCCCACCACAATATTAGATTTATGCACAAAAGGAAAATGACAAATGATTGATGGATTATGAGTAAACAGAATTATGAATGCAATGTTGGTGGAACTGTAAACTTGTCCCATTATCCTGGGGAAAAATATCCCCCAAAGTATTAAACTCTACACATTTTTTGACCCAACTCATACTGATACTTGGACTATACTGTAAAGCAGTCAATGATAGAGAAAAATTATCCATGTGTACAAAAATACTTGTAACAGCCCTTTTTGTGTTAGTAAAGAATTGAAAAATAAAAGTATGCTCTTCAACTGATTAATAGACAAATCAGTTATGATATATGAATGCAATGAAATATTAATATGTTGTAAGAAATGATAAAAAATGGTTTCAGGAAAAGAGTAAAAAAGTTTTATAAGAACAGATACAGAGAAAAGGAGCAGTAGAATAATTATCAAAATAACAATATTGCTAGGATAATCACATCTCTCTTGCACACAAATGCACATACCTTTCCACATTCTTTCTATTTTATTAATTGGGAATGACTCTTTTTTCTGCTAATTTGACTTAACCCCATACATATTATTTTCTTAGAAATGAGATGTTGGGACGCAACTTACCTGAAACTATTTGTTTTTTCCCACAATTGGATCTGTGATTTGAAAGAGTGGGTACACTGAGGTGTGTGGTTAATACCTCTCCCTTTAGTGCAGTAAAGCAATCTGTGCCTCATTACACTGTACCAGCCACAACTAAGTCTTCTAAGCCATTGTAAAAACTAACAGGTTTATTTGTAAATAAGAGGTAGGGAGAAAGGATTGAGGATTGAGTATTCCCTAATCACTAATTCTCTCACTTCCCACTTCGCTCTTCTTCTACTCCTGTTTCTTGAAGCTCCCTATAAACCCTTCCTGCTTCTGGATAATAAGCCAAAAAGCCTTCTCTATCCTTCTTGACACTATAAATCCGCCCTTTGTTGATTTATCAGGATGTGACAGGTTTGAGAATAAAAGAATGAACTATGGATGTTGGAGTTCAACCCATCTGGTCTGAGGTTGACCTTCAGCCCTCACAATAACAACTGCCTCTGGACCATGATGTTTTTTGTCAGGGTTTGAGAGTCTGTAGGATCTTCTTCAGGATGGTTTCTTCTGGTGAGGAAAAATACTCCCAAAGAAATCAAAATGTTTCCCTTCCCTAATTGACCATATCAACAAGCAAACCAACAAAAACCACATGATTATCACAATAGATGCTGAAAAAGCCTTTGACAAAATACAACATCCATTCCTATTGAAAACATTAGAAAGTAGGACTAGAAGGGCCTTTACTAAAAATAATAAACAGTATGTATCTAAAACCATCAACAAGCATCATATACAATAGGGATAAATTAGAAGCCTTCCCAATAAAATCAGGAGTAAAACAAGGATGGCCACTATCACCTCTATTATTTAACATTGTACTAGAAACACTAGCAGTAGCAATTAGAGAAGAAAAAGAAGTTGAAGATATTAAAATAGGCAATGAGGAGACTAAGCTATCACTGTTTGCAGATGATATGATAGTATACTTGAAATATCCTAGAGAATCAACTAAAAAGTTAATAGAAATAGTCAACAACTTTAGCAAAGTTGCAGGATACAAAATAAATGCACATAAATCACCAGCATTTCTACATATTTCCAACACAACACAGCAGCAAGAGATAGAAAGAGAAACACCATTTAAAATTACCCTAGACAATATAAAATACTTAGGAATCTCTCTACCAAAACAAACACAGGGGGCAACAGGATAGCTCAGTGGATTGAGAGCCAAGCTTAGAAACTGGAGGTCCTAGGTTCAAATCTGGCCTCAGACACTTCCCAGCTGTGTGACCCTGGGCAAGTCACTTAACCCCCATTGCCTAGCCCTTCTGCCTAAAAGGGTTAAAATAAATAAATAAATAAAGATAAAAAATTAATTGGCAAATAAAAATAGGAACCATTTCATTAAAAAAAACAGGAATTATATGAACACAACTACAAAACACTTTCCAAACAATTAAAACTAGATCTAAACAATTCGAAAAACATTGATTGCTCATGGGTAGGATGAGCTAACATAATAAAAATGACCATTCTACCCAAATTAATTTACCTATTTAGTGCCATACCTATCAAACTACCAAAAAACTTTTTTAATGAATTAGAAAAAAACTATAACAAAGTTCATTTGGAATAACAAAAGATCAAGAATATCAAGGGAAATAATGGAAAAAGTGTGAAGGAAGGGGGCCTGGCAGTACCAGATATTAAACTATACTATAAAGCAGCAGTCATCAAAACAATATGGTACTAGCTAAGAGACAGAAGGGAGGATCAGTGGAATAGACTTGGGGTAAATGACATTAGCAAGACAGTGTATGATAAACCCAAAGAGCCCAACTTCTGGGACATGAATATGCTATTTGACAAAAACTGCTGGGAAATTTGGAAAACAATATGGGAGAGATTAGGTCTAGATCAACATCTCACACTCTACACCAAGATAAATTCAGAATGAGTGAATGACTTGAATATAAACAGGGAAACTATAAATAAGTTAAGTGAACACAGAATAGTATACTTGTCAGATCTCTGGGAAAGGAAAGATTTTAAAACCAAGCAAGAGTTAGAGAAAATTACAAAATGTAAATTAAATGTTTTTGACTATATTAAATTAAAAAGCTCTTGCACAAACAAAAACAATGTAGTCAAAATCAGAAGGGAAACAATAAATTGGGAAAAAATCTTTATATCAAAAAACTCTGACAGGGGTCTAATTACTCAAATATACAAGGAGTTAAACCAATTGTATAAAAAACATCAAGCCTTTACCCAGTTGATAAATGATCAAGGGACATGAATAGGCAATTTTCAGATAAAGAAATTAAAATATCAATAAGCACATGAAAAAGTGTTCTAAATCTCTAAAAATTAGAAAAATGCAAATCAAAACGACTCTGAAGTACCAGCTCATACCTAGCAGATTGGCTAAAATGATAGCAGGGAGAGGGTAATGAATGTTGGAGGGGATGTGGCAAAATTGGGAAATTAATGCATTGCTGGTAGAGTTGTGAACTGATCCAACCATTCTGAATGGCAATTTGCAACTATGCCCAAAGACCTCTAAAATACTGCCTGCCCTTCTATCCCACAATAGCATTGCTGGTTTTATACCAAACGAGATAATAGATAAACAGAATTGTACAAAAATATTTATAGCTGCACTTAAGTTCATTTATATTTCTGTAATTGCTATCAAAACAGATTTTATTAGTATAGAGAGATCTTGATAAAGTACTTCTCTAACAATTCTAGAATAGTATATGCTATCAATCCTATTGTTTTAGTTAGTTTCCTGGGATAGTGAAAATGTACAGATAACAGACTTGAACACAGATCATTCCAACTCTCAGATCAACCCTCTAAAAGCTAAGACATTTGGCTAAATGGAATTAATGAATAAACACACATACACACTGAGTATGAACCTTTTTCCTTACCTTTCCCAAAATATAATACATTATTCTTATACCGTATACTGTAGAAGTAGAGGTAGCACATGGTGTCATGAAATACAATTATGCATAAGAAAAGTCTAATATAAAATTGTATAATAGGGTCAATGGCATGATTTATATAAAGTACTTTGTAATTATTAAAATGATATTATGAATGCTTATCATCATCAATAGCAACATTTTATACTTTAATCCATTTTTTAATCTAAAAGAAGAGTAAATCTCTCTAGTGTAATTATTGGAGGAATTAAATATTATATAGATATATATTTTAAGGTGTGGTCGCTGGGAATCAATATTTCAGATTGATTCCCTAAATTAAATAGACCCAGATCAGGATGGGTTTTATGGTATTTTATTTAAAATTAGGAAGGTAGAAGGCAAGGAAATAGAGAGAGGGAGAAGCTAGTCCGGGCCTGAAGAGGCCTGGATGGAGAGAGGATTAAAAGGCTAATTAAACTAGGCTACAAGCCACAAGGCCTTAGCAATCAGATAGCTAAGAAGCCTACTTAAGGTAGAGAGTCTGGAAATGCCAAGGTAGGCCAAGGAAGTCAGCCTAACTTACCCCCTTGATAATTCAGAGGGGAAGCTGCCTGAGGTCTCAGCTGAGATCCTTCAGCACCAAGTTCGAAGTGGTAACTCCCTCAACAGGAAGTTACCAACATATTTGAAGAGACAGTGTCTTTCATCACTTCCTGTGGGTCCACCTCTAATTCAAGTGGACAAATGGCAGCCTCTGCACTGATTGGGAGTGCCCAAAGGACAGTCCCTTTTTCTTGATTTGTCACTTATTGTCATGTGTGGATAACTCATTTCCCCTCCCCACTAAGGGAAGTGGGGATGACATTATCTCTGGTGGCTAGAGTTTTAACTATGAATGGGCTTGAGCTAATTCCATATACACACTAGTACTTAACTTACAGGGTTGTGATATGGATAATATTCCATCATATATGTATTAAAATATTCTAAATAAATAAGTTTATAATACACTTATGATTTGCCAAATTTAAGATATCCTTCTGGTACAGAGGAAATAATTGCATGTCATTTAGTTATTATTGGAATCAGTTTATGTGGAATATGGGAAAAAGTGTTCAATTTGGAAATAGGGAACCTAGGTCAAAATACCACCTCTGAAAATCAATTCCTCTCTGACATTGGTCAAGCCACTTAAAGTTCTTGAGCCTTAGTTTACTAGACTGATAAATAAGATGGTGAGATTATATATCCTTTGAGAGCTGAATATCTGAGCTCAGTGAAAAAAAGGATAAAATGATGGAGCTAAATTAAGGAAGATCAAATTTAATATTTCCTTGTAGCCAGTACAACCCTAAGAAAGTTAATCAAAAAGTACTTAAATTTTCTTGTTTTAAATGGTTATAATAATAATAACACCTACAACCAAGGCTTATTATAAAGTAAATGAAATAATCTATGTATAGAATTTTACAAAACTGAAGGTGTTATATAAATATTCATTATTATAAGAATGGTAAAATAATATTTTAAAACATTTTTCAAAAGCTATATTTCCCTCTATTTCTTTACATATTTTGTCTTCCACATTCCTTTTAGCCTATTTTTTAAGTATAGATAATTTCCATCTTTCTTTGCTAGAGACTTTTGTATGTTTTATGTTGAAGAGAAGGGTAGCAATGCTTTCTATATTACTCTGCTTTTAAAGTGGCCCACCTCCCACTGTCCACATCTGCTTTTAATTCATGAGCAGTTGGAGGAAATCATGCATAACTTGTGAATCTTTTTGTGCATCTTCCTATGTTATTTGATCTGAGAAGCCATTATGCAAACTAAGAACATCCAAAGATAGGTACCCCACTTAACGTTCAGCAGGGATTCTGCTTTTTGTCACTTTTGGCAAATTGCATCATTAACTTACATATGTTGGCTCATCGGGCTGCCATGATTGCATGAGTAAAGCAAAATGTTCATCATCTTCAGGAAATAACAATCTGATTTATCAAATTTCAAATAATCACATCATAACATATCACATATTTTTTATAAAAGCTAAGAGTAGTTTTTTTTAAGAGTGTCTAAGTTAGAATAATATATTTAAAAAATTTGGAAATGTCCTTGAAAAGCTATCTTTTGGGACTCATTCATTTTACAGATGAGAAATAGAAGTTAAAGAAAGTTTAGTGATTCATGCAGGCTAAAGAGATCTGTATTATTACGAGTTTCCTCTTTAGGAATTCCTTCCTATACCATTATTTCAACATAGATCCTCTAAAACAAAACTGCACATTCATTATATTTGTAACATTTGGCCTACAGGGCCTAATGTGTGAGATCATCTATTATTTTTTGAGGACTGATAATTATTTATCTATAATGGCCTTTTAGATAGGAAAAGTTGTCCAGTGAATGAGAGAACAGAGATCTTACGTTCTTCCATTTTCCAAATATGATAGAGAAGATACATGCCAACTTCTCTTCAGGTCTTCTGATGGGAAAAAAGACATATCTGTCTTCCAAGATGATAGCCATTAATGAGTATACCACTGCTTTCCAAATGTCTATTATATTTAAACTAAATATTTCAACTATATTGTGAAGTGAAGGGATGAAGGTAGGCGGATTGGAGGAATGGGAAAAAGGAGAAAGGAAGGTAGAGGAAGGGGAAGGAAGGTAGCAGTCCCCAGCCCAGGGCCCTCAAATGGATAATCAACTAGCAACTTTAGGGTTTAAGTAGCTCAGTTTTATTTTAATTAGGAAAGGAAAGGTCTAGGGAAAAGTAGGAGGTAGGAAGAAAGGGAAAAAGACGCCTAGAGAGAGATCAGGATCTCAGGGTAGAGAGAGGAGCTTCCAGCATAGAGAACGCTTCTGTCAGTTTCGCTTCTACCAGGGTCAAGAGAGCTACTGGTTGAGAGAGTCAGCCAGCCTCCACAAAGGAAGTCGGAGGTGTCAGGGGAAGTTGTAGCAGAGAGAGTCCTGAGAGATTTAATCTTCCAGTGCTTACAACCATTCCAAATGACACACAGCTTACCATAATTTCTAACAGATGTATAGGGCACTGGCTTAAATGAAATCAGTTATCATAAAGCAGTAATTTTCTTGAGTAAGGAAATGCAAAGGTTCAAAGGCAGTCCTAAAAGGAAAATAATAAACGGAAATAAAATTTTTATGACATTTTTATATCTTTAGTCAGGATATCCAAAGATGAAAAATAGAGCACAGGAAATTAAGGTGAGTTTGACAAATTCAGTTGAATTTATGAACATATATGAAGTACTGATTTCCTTTCTGCTAGGCTATGGAGATACCAAGACAAAAAAAAGAAATAGTCTCATCAAAGAGTCAACTTTCTCTTGGATGATCTACTGAAACAGAAAGAGGGTCAAATGAATTTACAGCTTACTTTTGTAAGGCTCTGGTATACCTTTCTTATTTCCAGATCAGTTTGTCCACAGTTTCTAGCATCATTATGTGAGCTTGTGTGGAGTTATATAAAGTAATTCCAAATTTAAATATTTTGAAATGATAAATATTTAGTTATTGATATTCCATGTCTTTTAAAAAATCATTGCTGAGGGACAATGTTTGTTTATTTTTAACGGTACTTAAAGAGGATTCTTTCAATTAAAATTAGGTCTCTGATGTTAATAGGAAACCACCATTGTCACTTTGAATTTTAATAGATTTTTAGGCTATTAATCTGTAAATAATGACAAAATAGACTTTCCATTGGTTATAAGATAAAAGACAACATGATATAGTTGAGAAATGGGTGGTATTGGAATCAGAAAACCTTTGCTCCAAACAATGCCTCAATATTGAAGTGAATGTTTGAACCAAAGCAATTAAAATATGATTATGATTATTTCTTTTTTACATAACTTTTAAAGGCTATAAGTAGAAAAGAAAGGGCTAAATTGCTCTATAGAGTGACAAAAAGTTCACAACATTAAGAAAATCACACACCTGCAATCCCCTCCTCTTCTAAATATAAACAAACCAAAAAACTCAAATTTTCTACAGGTGAGTTTTACAATATCTATTTTTGGAGGGATTTGTAGATCATATGTGATTAGGATGGTAGGGCCAGGATCTTTCATATCTTTTAAAATGGAACTTGAGTAAAATATATCAAATGGATTACTGATGATCAAATACATCTCATTGAATATTTTCTTTTGAGGACCATGTTAAATAGAAACTATTTAAGATTAATACAAATTGATTTGAAGGTATCTGCTTAATTATTATAACTTAATTCATTTTTCTGTAGCATTGTCAAAGATTTCCCTTCCAAATCTGTGATTCCATGTAATTCCAAGTGCAGGAAAATAAGTAGAAAATTCCCACTGCCAATTTAAACTTAAAATTGCTTTAATATCATAATGTATAGATTTGCTCAGAGCATCAAGAAGTTAAAAGTTTCATTGCAAAATATCATATGATCATATTGTGACAAAGGATAGAATAAAACTAGATCTCCCTGAATGTATGTCTCCCTCTTATTCTGTATGATTTCACAATACAACAGTTTTGTATTATAATTATAATCATCATCACCAACATCTTCATCTCTAATTAAATGACAATCATTGGTATGTTGAAACAAAATAAAAAAAGGCTTCTCCAAAACATAAATGCTTAAATAAATGAACATTGCCATGTAAAAGGGTGCCTTCCAATTAGATAATTATGAAATTAATATTTCACTGTAAATATAATGGAATATAATGAAAATATACAAAAAGATGAACTTGAAAGTTTCAGAGGAAACTTGTCAGATCAAATAATTTTGAGACTTCAGAACTCTGATCAACATAATAATACAAAAACTAAAAGACTGAAGATTAAGCATATTCCCCCAACCACCCCTGAAAATCCAGCTAGACAGATTGAATAAAAATTAAGGATGTGAAAAATATTTTTCATAAAGCCAATGTGGCAATGTATTTTATTGTATAATGCATTTTGATTAGCTGATTTTTCTCTTATAATTTATGGGAGGAGTGGAAGAGATATACTCTTAGTAACTACATGATCTTAGACAAGATACTTAATTTTGACTTTCAGTTTAGTCTTGTATTTTATGACCTTTGAAGTCTTTTGTATCTAAATTTTGGGCTTAACTATGATCTAAGAATAATGAAATAATCTAGAATAATTTTCAGCATACCAATTTATTGTTTGCTTTTTTGCCCAATAAACAACTGACTTCCTTCTTTTTTAATACCAAGTGTTCTTTCTGTTAGAAGAAGAAATCTGGTATCTCAGTAAAGCCATAATAAATGACCCAAGAAATAATCGCAAGAAATAAAAATCATTTTTATATCAAATTTTCTTATGCAGGAGAGAAAAAATCCCATACAAATATCCTTCTTTATTCTCTTTATTTTCTTAAAGATTCACTTAACTATTAAGTTGAAAAAAATTAAGGGAGTATGTTGATAATGATAGTCAACACAGATGAAAAGAAGTGGTGTCAATTAGCACTGTTGAATACTGGTACTTGAAAATTCCTTAAGTTAAATGTATCAAGATGTTAATATATTTCGTACAGTGCATATTAAATACAGATACTATGACTTCATTCTTAAGACTTTAAATTTCTTAGTATTTTAGGTCACCCACTAGAAAATCTTTGACTTCTAATATTTAGGAGTAACTTACTATCAATACTAAAAATTACTTCTTGTACATTAAATTTTTAGCAGTGAAGACATATAATATACTAAAATCTTCACTCCACTCAGCAGAATTGGTGTCCTTATATGTGGAATATCATGTATGTTTTCTGATAGTATGTGAGTATATGTAAAAACAAGTTTATAATATAAATGTATATACATTATGTATATTTTCAGATGGCATATATATATATACTATCAGGCAGCATACACATGCATATATATGTGTGTGTATATATATATATGTGTATATATACACATATATATATAATTCCATTACCTCTATTTTTTTTTTGTTCTTATAAGGAAAGATCTAGGATGGACAACTGGGAATTGATGTCAATGAAAAAATGTAGGATACACACACAAAAATCAAATAATATCTTCAGATATGATTTAGCCATGGCAATCAGAAACTTCTGCTACAAGAAGGAATATGAGGCACAATTAAATTTATTAGTGCAATCATTATTCTAATAACTAAAACAAATACTGAATAAAACTGCATTTTTACTGGACTTAGAAGAGTTCTCTCCTACCGACTAAGCATATGTTAGGATATTGAATCATTGAATGTCTACATTCAGTTGTATAGTGGTCATTTCACATCTATTCAGATTGGGACTCCTAAATAATAAATGGTTTCATTTGACTAATCTCATTGATCCCATTAATTGCCTAAGTGATAATTTTCTATTTCAGTATGTGCTTATAACTTCTTCCAGTTTAAAATATTCTATGACTTCCCTAATTCCTCCTAAATCCCTAGTTCCTCCTAAATCAATAAAAATTCTTTACTTTGACATAGAAGGTTTACTATAATCTTGCACCAATGTCTCTTTTCTAATTATTTTTATAAAATTTCCATCCAAATTGAGTTGTCCCATGTCTTTTCCACATTTCCTTTATCATTCTTTCTTTTCTTATCTCCAAATCTCTACATACAGTCTACATACCTAAGAAATGAAGTCCAAGTCTATTCATCTAAATATTTCCTTTCTATCAATGTTCAGCTCAGATGTTTCATTTTTTTCTTTAAGGTTTTTCAGTTAGAAGGCAACAACTCCCTCAAATTTCTACCCATAAATACTTTTTTATTCATACTGTGTTTCAACTTGAAATACAACTATTTTGTTAACATGTCTTATTTGCCTTCCTATTCTAAAGAGAGAAGTTTATGTCTTTAATTATATCTTAGGTTTAGAACTAGAAGAGATGAAAGAAATCCTTTAGACTAACTATCCCATTTTAAAAATGAGGAAAATTAAATCCAAGGAGCCCATGTGAATGATCAAAGAAAATATCAGTAAAAAAAGAATCAGAATGCGGATTTGAAACCAGATCTACTAATTAAGAGGTAGTACTCTTTTCAATATGTCACATTGCCTCATTGTGGAGCCATTTTTGCATCCCCAGAATTTAACATAATGCTTTGCAACTGAGAGGAACATGAGTGATTTTTAAAGCAGGGTATCTAAGAGCAAGATGGAATGGATGTCCACAATGGATGTCTACCAGTACAGACAGTCTGGGAGAACATAATTTGACCTACAGAAAGCTGTAGACAAACAGATGCCATTCTTTCTCTCAACATATACAGATGTTATGGTCCTTTCAACAGTAGGAAGGTATAAATTAGATTCATGGGGATACTGCATAATTATAACTGTGGATACCTGCCGAGCAAGAGAATGGGACTGAGAGGTAATGCTTCTCTTCTAAATCAGCACCCTGGATAAGAAATCGAAGAATTACAAATTTTAATAAAACTTAAACTGATATATAGATATTATTAAAAAAATTCATATCTCTTTCATTTTGTGCCATAATAAGATTCTGAAAAATATACATGGGACACTGGAGATATGAATTTTTGGATTAAATGATAGTTATAACAATTATGGCATAGATATTTAAACTAAATGACATTGAACTCTAAAACATATATTTTTAAATGCAAGAATGATTGCATCAATAAAATGTGACAAGGGAAAATTTTATTTTAGCTTAATGTTTTTATAGTTTTTAACTATTTATTTTAGACTTCACAGGAAGCAAAAAGAAAAATCCCAGTCTTTTGGTGAAGATTCTTAAGTAGTTTGTAAAATCTTTTGAGGCCTTCTTTTTTTTCCTTTGCAAGAGTACATTTTATGAGGTCATTTACAGACATAATCATGAGCAAATGCGGCTTCTTTTATAGCCAAGGCAAATGAAGCATGCCTTCAATTAGAAACTTCTGAAAATACACTGTGGTAGCCTACTGAGAATGGAATTGCTTTTCTCCACATCCTCACACCCACCTCTCTATGGAAACCCAGTCTTGTGCAGAATACAAGCCTTGCAAGTACAATATGCTCTTCCTGAATGATTTTAGCTCATTAAATTCATTTCATACTTCAAATGGCATTTCCAAAATTATACATGTGATAGCCCCCAAATATTCAAATTCTACTTCCAGAGTGTGGGATGGGAAACCAATGAGTCACTAATTTCTCAGGACTCATTTATTATGCAAATAAGTAACTAAAACTTGAGATTATTAACATTTGTCTAAAGCACCTGAAAACATTACTGCTATAATTCCTAGTCTGTTATATTTCCCCATTTAACAGTAATTTTTAACACTGTGGAGACTTAAAAATGGTGTGGGGGGGGCTTTCAATCATTGGTTAACTGTAGGACATGTATCTTATATTGAAGGAGGTTGTGCTTAACCAACTTTATTTGTAATTTTGACAATGCTGGCCAAGTTTTGAAACTGTACTCACACTAATACCTGTGTAATTAGAATCTGAATGCCAAAACTCACTTTCCCAGCTTCCCATGTTCCTTCTCTAGTTATATGCTAATGCAGGGATCATATAAGTTTTTGGTAAGTGTGCTCTCTTGCTCTTTTCCCCCTAATTGCAGCTTGAAAAGTGGGTTTTACTCAGGCTTTTACTTTTGTCCTTTTATTTCTTCTACTTCAGGTGATTATTAATAAATCTTGTAAAATATAATACTTGGAGTTTTTGGATATTAATTTTAATCTTATACAACTTTTCCTGCTTACACATTCCTTTCTCTACAGTGAGTTTTCTCAGAATGGTGCATCTATTTTAGAGTGACTTGTGAGACAAAAGTTTATTTACTGCTAATGCTCTCTTCTCAATAGAAAAAAATAAGAGCCTCCAAAATCTAAATATATATTTTTATATATATATATTATATATATATATACACATACATATACATATGTGTATGTTTAAATAAATACATATTACATACATGCATGCATATACATACATATACATACACAGACATATATATCAGTGGTTCCCAAACTTTTTTGGCCTACCACACCCTTTCCAGAAAAAATATTACTTAGTGCCCCCTGTCACATACCCACATACCATCACTGCCCACCTGGATCGCTGCAGCATCCACCAGGGGGAGGTGGCACCCACTTTTGGAATCACTGACATATATATATATATATATATATCCAAAATGAAGGATTCCAGTAGTAACTCAACTGAAACTGAATTACCCAAATTTTCTCCTAAAAACAGCTTTAAAATAACTACTCAAATCAAACTTTGAAGTGGCAGAGTCAACAAAAAGTCAGAGTGAAATATTTTTCCAACATAAGACGATTTAAAAAGACAATTGGAGAGGTCTGTGGTCCTGGAATGGGTACCATCCCAGAATAAAGAGCAGTAGCACCAGTAGAAGGTCTCAGAAGTAGCTACAAAAGAAACACCAACAGCAGCAACTTCAGGAGTTCTTAGCACACAGCCATTGAGCAGGTAGGACAACTGGTTAGAAAAATATTAAAGGGGACTCTTTGCTGACACTGGATGTAGCTGGTGCTGACTGGAATCTCTATCTCTCACACACAATTTTGTGTCCCAGTTGCAAGGCAAAGAGCAGTGTTTCTCAGTATTCACAAGGGAGCAGGTTCCCTGGTTGGAGTTTGAAGGCAAACAGAAGCACTAGTACTTAAGACTAATAGGTTAGGGCAGTAATGGGCAAACTTTCTAAAGAGGGGGCCAAAGGAAAGGAAATGCTTATCTGTCAGTCTGTTTCTAAGGCAATTCTTTCGAAATTTCATTGTATTATATCTTATTCATTGTATTCATCACATTAGGAATAATGTTACACAGCTGGATAGAACATTTCAGGGGGCTGCATCTGGCTCATGGGCTGTAGTTTGCCCATCACTGGGCTAGGGGAATTGGTCACACATCTAGGGATAAAATTAATAGGAGTACTTCAGGTTAGAGGAAAGGGGACATTTCTGAGTAAAAATCAGAGGACAAACTAGAAGAGCAGAGATGAGAATAGCCCAAATGAAATATGAAAATCAAAGTTGAGAAATAGGGTGGAAGAATAAACAAACAATAAAAAACTTGACCATAAAAGTTACTACAGTGGCAGGACAGACTAAGATATATACTCAAAAAAGATAAAATTAAAGCAATTACAAACAAAATCTCAAAGAAAAATCCTAATTGTACCTAAATCTGGTAAGAAACTCTGAAAGAGTTAACAAAAAAGATGTTTAGTCTCAGAAAATTATGAAATAAATGATAGTATTGGAAGGAAATTATGAAAATAGAATTGAAAGCTTGTAAAGAGAGTTGTAGAATACTGAAGAAAATAACACTTAAAAAAACAAAAACAAAAACAGAATTGGCCTAATGGTAAGAATCACAAAAATTCACTGAATAAAAGAACTTCTTAAAAAGCAGAATAGGCCAAATGAAAAATGAGAAACAACCATGAAAAAAACCTGAATAAAAGAATTCCTCAAAAATCATAATTGGCTAAAAAATCAGGTACAAAATTCCATTAAAGAAAATAATTTTTTAAAAATTAGAATTGGGCCAATTTAAATAAATGACTCCAGCAAATATGAAGAATTAATAAAACAAATTCAAAAGGATGAAATGGACAGTAGAAAATATAAAATATTTCATTGGGAAAACAAATACTTGACCTAGAAAAGTGATTGAGGAGACATAATTTAAGAATTTTTGGACAACCCAATGCCACTAGGAAAGATGATAATAGACATCAAATTTAAATAAATTATTGACAAAATTTTCTCCAGTATCCTGTAATCACTGGGTAAGATGGAAATTGAAATATTTTTTTGGAATTATTTATACCACTCTTTTGCCCTTCTGAATATAATCTTCCAGGCCTTCTAATCCTGTTCCTCTAATGGCCACAAATGCTGATGTGTGCTAGTGCTCTTCCTCATCCTGAGAACCTGACCCAGGACTTTAACTTATGGATCTGCATATAGGCAATATTAAGGAGACATGCATGAAAGATTTTATTTTTTTGGTGAAGGTTAAAAGGGGAGGAGGGCATATTAGTTGGGTTTTTGAATCTATTTTACTTTATAAGGAAAAAAGAGTATAAGAGGATAAGAGATGTGCTGAGAGATTGTGAATGGGAGGCAGTGGTCAGAAGCAAAACAGACTTTTGAAGAGAGGCAGAATAAAAGAGAGAATGATAAACATAAACAGGAAGGAGAGAAATACACAGTAATTATAACTATGAGTACCAATAAGATAGGTCCACTCATAAAACAAAAGTAGATAGAAGAATTGATTAAAATCTAAAATCCACCAGTACACTGTACTCTATTTTTAAATGATGTCTTTGTCAGAGACAATTATTAGAATGATTTTCCCAGTTAATTATTATCCCTTTTAATTTTGGTTGCATTGCTTTTGTTTGTGCAATTTTTTTAATTTAATGAAAACAAAATTATCTATTTTATATGTAATAATGTTCTTTATGGCTTGTTTGGACATAAATTCTTCCTTTATTCATGATCTAACAGAGAAATTACTACATGTTCTTCCAATCTATTTGTGGTTTGTCCCTTTATTGCTAAATTATGTATCCATTTTTATTTTACTTTGTTATATGAGATGAATTATTGGTCTGTGCCTACTTTTTGCCATGCTGTTTTCTAGGTTTTCCAGCAGTTTTTGTCAAATAACGAATTCTTTTTCCAAAAGCTTGAATCTTTGAACTTGACAAACATTAGGTTATGTGATCATTTACCACTGTGTTTTGAGTATCTAATCTATTCCACCGATCTACTTTACTGTTTTTTATCCAGTAGAACAACATTTTGATGTTAGCCACTTTATAATACAATTTCATATCCAGTACAGTTATGCCATTTCCCTTCCTATTTTTCCCATTAATTCTGTTGATATTCTTGACCTTTTTTCTGCCTGATTAATTTTGTTTTATTTTTTTCTATCTATTCAAAATAATTTTTGGATAGTTTAACTGGTATGACACTTGTGATGATGATATTAATTCTAACCTGCCCATTTTTAGATTTAATCACCAGAAACATATACACCCCACTTACACTTGAGTGGGGGAGGTCTGTAACACACATGTGCAAAAGTGGGTGATGAATCAGAATCAACTGACTGACCCCTGGGCAGTCCTAAGCAAAGCTTTAACTATAATCAGTATAGGTAAAGTGGAAGGAAGGCACAGGAAGTGACGAAAGGAATGGTTTTTAAAAGTGGCCAGAACCTTCTTGGGATGCTCTCTTTCACCTTAAACTGGACCCTAGAGGAGCTCCAGCTAAGCACTTCGGACTGCTTCTTTTGTTCGAACTACCACGTGGGTGAGTGAAAAAGACTGACTTTTTCCTGGATTTTCTGAAAGGACTATCCTCAAGAGAGGCCTCTCCTCTTGGGAGAGGCTTCCTGGCTGAAGATCTTGCTGTATTTATCACCGGGCCCTTGGCTCAAGGCTGAGGACTAACTAGCCCTGCCTGGGTTGAGCCAAGGGTTGGAGCAAAATACTTAATGTGTTAGATTAAATATCATGCCCTATCCTCTCTCTGATTTTCTTACTTTCACTCTCCCTTCCTATTTGTAAATAAATCACCATAAAAGTCATTCTGACATGATTCTTTCATTTATAATTAAGTACTTAATTCCTGAGAACCCTACTTTTAAATAGTTTACATCCTAAATAGGTAAATTAGGTAGCATTGTTTTTTTTTTTGAAATTATATTGCATTGAACATTTTCCCAGATGTTTAGATCTGAATTTCTTAATATGAATATATTTTGGGGGAGGTTTTTTAAATTTCTGATCATATTGTCCCTAGGTTTGTCTGTATTATTATTTAAAAAGGTATAGAAATATTAATGATATATGTATGTTTATTTTACAACCTGCAACCTTGCTAAAGTTATTAATTACTTTCATTAGTTTATTCTTTCTCTAAGTATACTCTCATATCATCTACAAAGAGTGATAGATTTATTTCCTTTTGCCAATTTTAATTCTTTCAAGTTCTTCTTCTCTCATTGTTATAGCTAGCATTCATGAATTGATAAACAGTAAAACAAAAAGAACCAGGAGATCATTCGGGGCAATAGCAACAATATTGTAATAATTGTCTACTGTGAAAGAATCAGATTCTCTGATCAATAAAATTATCCATGACAATTCTCATGATGTTTTAAAACAGTCCTATCTACCCCTAGAGCAGGGGTTGGCAACGTATGACTCTGGAACCATATCAAGCTCCACCTCCTGACCTGCCACTCCAGGCAGAGTCCCAGGATGTGCCCCAGGGGACTCTTCAGCCTTCACACCATATTCCAGCACCTTCTACCTCCATCCTCCTCCTTCCACAGGGGTTTATGGCTCTCCTGGCTAAAAAGTTTGCTGACCATTGCCTTAGAGAGAACTATGGAGATGAATACTGAGAGAAAATTGAAATATAATATTCTCTATTTTTTGTACTTTTCATGTCATGGGTAATGTGGAAATATGATTTGAATGATTTCACATATATAATTGCTGTCATTTGTTTGCCTTCTCAATGAGTTGGGGAATAGTGGGAGGAAGGGAAAATGTGTGCAACTCATAAATTAAATAGAATAAAACATTTAAATGTCCATTAAACAGTCATGAATTTCATGTATTCATAGATCCTTTTATACTGTAAAGGATTTTTGAAATAGTATAGTCTAATCTTGCCTTTTCAGATTAGAAAAGCGAGTTTCAGCTAAATAAAATACCTTGTCCAAAATCATAACAGTTATGAAAAAGCTAGGCCTAGTTCCTTTGTCTCCAGATTTCAAGTTCAGAGCTCAATTCACTGCTATCATTGAGTCTACAGACTCAATAATTGAATATCTACTATCTTTTATTATACATTAAAATGTCTATTGCCTCCTCTCTTGTTTATATGTAAAAATTCATTTATATTTTTGAGTAAGTAGCAAAAATGGGAAACAGAAAGGAAGATATCATCTGATTCTTGATTTGTGTAATTTATTGCATTTTCTTCACTTCCTAAATGTTAACATATATTATTTGAATTTATTATACAAAGTTTATATTCCTCATGATATTTATACTTTACGTGAAAATAATATGATTCAGGCAAATACATTTTAATCCACAAAAGCAAAGAGATTATAAGTAATTTAAGTTTCAAAAACTGCTAAGAAAAAATAAGAAAAAACACTTTAAAACAATGTATTGATCTTTAATAAGAAAAATCCTTATGAAAAGAAAAAATAAAGAAGAGTTTTTTTATTATAAAACTTGCCAATAATATTTATCTACTCATGTTGTCAGATCACTATCATATGCAAAATTTCTAAATATTCTATTTGTCAGAACAAGCTAGCTGAAACATTCATTCTGAATGTCATAAAATTCTTTATTGAAGTGCCTTCAACTGAAAACTAAATTCTGAAACACTCTAATTGTACCTTATTTCTTACTTCTTCCAACTTCTGCAGCAGAATCTTTTTAGAATATTTTTGGTGCTTGAGATTTTCTATTGATTTGGAGTTTCATAAATTCCTTTCTCATATACCTTCTAGTGTTCACAAATTAAGAGATGTTAAAATCATTATCTGGGACAAGATGGATTCCACTTTGAATGATAGGACCAGTAGTGGAGAACTTTGGAATGTCCTATGTGCTGTGAGCCAAGGGCAAAAAGCAGTTGGACCCAGCCCTATAAATACCCCCAAGTGACAAGGCAAGCTGGCTCAGATTGGAGCAGATACTTGGGAAGGTGGGAGGTGAAGGGCGAAAGGGTAGGCCTGAAACCTGTGACCTGTTATCCTACTGAGAGAGCTAGTGATCAATCAACATCATTGTTATTAGAGCTGAGAGAGTTTACTGATTCATCAATCAACATCATCAATTAGCTTTCCCTAATCTCTGGCTTGGCTGCGGCCAAGTCAGGTCAGAGTTAGTGAGAGGGTGAAGAACCTCCAGTGTCTACTAAGCTTAGCAATCTCCAGACCTTGATCAACAACCTAGAGTAATAGCCAAAGAATTAGCAATAGTGTTCCTAAATCGTGAATCCTGTTATCTTGTTTCCTTACCCCATCAATAGGTTCAATACAGTGTTTGCCAACAACTACCTTTCCTGAGTGGTTATTATACCAAAGCCTTTGGGAAGGGGAGATCAATACACAGTCAGATTGTGCCATTTCCAAGAGCCAATCAATAGCCTTTATCAACAACTAATTCAACCTCAGTTTGGGACCTAGAGAGGTTAACCATCCACACAGTCTCTCAAGGGGTCTCTGCTTGGGCAAATTGTTAGAAGGGAACAACTGAAAAGCTTAGCCTCTCAGGAAGGAGAGGCATAGATTATACCAAGAACAACTGTGAGAGGAGAGTGTGCTTTCTCCCTCACCAACTACAACCAGCTTAGGCCTGAGCATACAATTCCTCCTCCATCCATACTATCTCTAAGATCCATATATAAAATCCATTCTCAGAACATCCAGATAGAAATATATCCACCTTTTCTTTTTAAAAGAGATCAAATAACCCCACCCATTTTGGTTGCACAGGTGAAATTGTATCCAACTAAAATTAATTTATCCTATTATTAATGTGATATATTATATTCCAGAAGAGGAAACTATTAAGAGAGGACTCTCTATTAATGCAGGTCAGTATCTTCTCTAGAACTTAAACTGAAAATTCCTAACTATACTGAAATAAATTGACTCCTACAAGCTTATATTTGCTATAGGCAAGACTTCAATTCATTTTTTTTTACTTTTATATTGTCCTTATATCCACCATATCACTTTCCATTTGCATATAAGTATGAAAATTAATAAAGAAAATCCAACTGTCATAGATCATTTTTCTCATGAAAACTTCCCAATTTAATGGTTGAATATGTGATTAGCAAAAAAACCCTTTGTAATCATCTTATATTCTTTAATGTTCTCTCATTCTCAAATCCATGTTTCACACATATTTAAAAAAATTCCTTTCTATATAGCATTCCAGGAATTGCTTCTCTCTTCTCCATTTCTCTTTCTTCCTACCTTCCTCTCTCTCTCTCTCTCTCTCTCTTCTTTCTCTCTGTCTTCCTCTCTCATTTTAACTAAAAATCAGTTATTAACTGTCTTTAGCCATTTTTAGAAATGTTTAATAAATGATGTCCATTCATTTATCATAATCTAGATTACTGTCTTTTTGGCACTGATTCTAATTCTTAATACTTCAGTCATGTGTAACTGGTTCCTTATCTTTATCTTTATCTTCCCCATTGTATAATTTTCTTCTATATTTTTTTCATTGCTTATTTAAGAAAAGCTTCTTATCTCTTTTTCTATCATTTGGAATTATGTATTCAGTTGGATATATTTTTCGTCATCATTTCTCTTCCTCTTTCCCCCCTTTTTTTTCATCAGTTATTTGGAAAGCCATATCACCCATTTTACTATGCTGCTTTTCTTTTTCTGTAGAATTTTGTTTTTTGTTACTGCCTCCTGTACAAAATTCTGAACCTCTGCCCATTCCATAGTTCTTCTGCCATTCTTTCTATTAGATCTAATCCCTTAAATATATTTATCACTTCTACTTCATATTCATAGAGATGTTTTATAAATCATATTCATACAATCTGAATGTTTACCTATTTTTCTCAATTTAAATTTGAATTTTGAAATCAGAATTTCATGATCTCAGTTACAGTGAACTCCAGGTTTTATTTTAACTGAGGATGTAGAGCCTCTCCACTTTTATCTGAATATGCTAAAATAAATTTGATTTTGAAATTCACCTACTACTCATGTTGACATGTAGAGTTAATTTTTGAGTTGTTGAAAAAGAATCTTTTCTATGACCACTGAGTTACTTTAACAAAATTTTATTAGTCTTTGCCCTGCTTCATGTTATACTCCAAAGCCAAATTTTCCTGTTTTTCCAGTTTAAAAAATTCCTATTGGGACATTAATGCATTGCTTGTGGAGTTGTGAATTGATCAAACCATTACAAGGCAGAGAGGCTTCAGTCACCTTTGAAGCATTGAAAACTGTCAAACATCAAAAAATAGCTCTAAAAACAGTGGCACAATAAAACCTAAAACTTGGAATAGTACCTTCTTTTCCCAGAAACCTCTTGCTGTTTCTTCCAACTGCCTCTCTTGTCACTCAGCACTATCTCTTTGCAACATTCCAAAAATCCTTCTCTGTGCATGCTTTTTTCCTATACCTCTAATGACAAGAAATTCACTAGATTCAAAGAAGTTTAAATATTTTTTAGATTGCTCTCATATGTATAAAATAATTCTTTTATTAATTCTTTCTTCAACTTTCATTACTTTTAGTTTTCCATTTAAGGGAAAAAGAGAACAAGCATAATATTTCTTCCTTCCACATGACAACATTCCAAATAGTTGGAGATAGCTCTCTTCTTCCAATTTCATCTTTTCTTGAAAAAAAAAACAATTTTAGCCCCACCTATTCCTATAGGTTATGGAAATTCTTTTTAAAATCTGTTGAACATCATCTAGCCTATTAATGCAATTCCTGTATCTCGTATTCATAACTTATAATGATATTCCAGATAAAGAGGAACCACAGAAGAAAACAGAGCCACAATAACCCCTGTTTTCCTAAAAGTAAAGCTGTTTTTAATGAAGTCCAATGTCTGACTCATTTTTTGTTGCTATATCACTGTTGACCAGTACCTAGCAGAGTCTGGCACAAAGCAGTCACTACATAATTATTGACTGATTGATTTTTTTTATGCTTGATGTACACCAAAGATGTTATGTCCATTTTCAGAGACCAACAGCTACCTTGTTATGTTTTCTCCATCTTCTTTCTCATAATGTCAGTTTTTTGACATGTGAAATTCTTCATTTTATCTTGAAAAAATTTCATCAATTTAAAATTTTGTCTGGTGTTTTAACTTGTCAATATTATTCTGAATTCCAATTTTTTTTCTTTCATTTGAAAATTTCATGATTATACAGTGTATTCCTTTATTTTGTGTCTTGTATGTCCTTTATCATTGGCAATACACACACAAGTAAATATACATATATGCTAGAACAGGCACATATATTCCATTTTGAACCTTCCATTCTACAATTGCTACAAATTTGCTACTAAATAATTACTGACTACTGATTAAATCTATCCATTCAATTAATACAAATATATCTAATTGGACAACCATATATTCCACTTCTATATTTTCATGAGACTATCATGAGATATTGTGTTAAATAATTTTCTAAAATTTAGATAAACTATATTTAGGACATTTTGGAGGCCAATTGGGTCAAAACAGGAAATAATCTCAGGTTTGGCATGACCTTTAATTGATGAAGCAATTTTTACCTTCTGATTGATATTTCTGATGTTAGATAATAACTATCTCTAAGAATAAATTCTATGCCTGTCTAGATTATGAGTCTGATGCCTCAATTTTGTCTCAAAATCACAATTTCCAGATTAATTGCTCTTTTATTAGATGTTTAAAGCAAAATAAAATTTCTTGTTCCTCCCAGACTCTTGTTCTACTATTCTAGAACTTGACTGACTTTCCTTTAAGGCATAATTATTTTAAGCACCCAGAAGCATTACCAAACTGTTTGGTAAGCAAATCACATTGTTTCATTTAATTATGTCAGAGAATAGTATTCAAATGGTATCAAGGAATTGGAAGATAATTGTTATGGGGGTAATATGAAGAAAGGTGTTTGGGGTAAGGGAATTGAAAGGAGGATGTTGGAGACTTGGTATGTGGATAAACTAGGCTACAGGTAGGCTGGGACTAAGGGAGATTCAGGGTATAAAAGGACTGAAGTCAGGAGTATAACACAGAAGGGAAACAGAGATCTTCTTGGGAGAAGAGTAGTTAAACTAATAACAGACTAATACAGCAGGCTTACAGACTGGGACTTAGACTCAAACACAAGCTGAGGGAAATAGACTAGATTGAAATTAACAAATAGGCTTTAGTTAATTTCACAGGAAGGAACCTATTTTGAAGTAACACCTTCCTTCAAGATGGATGCCCAGCTTCCCTCTAAACCCAGAGTATGTTTCTCTTTCCCTCTTCTTCCCTCTTGTTAACTAACAGACAAATTACACTAAATAGAACTATTGAAACACAAAAGGTTTAATTGTTTGAAGAATGTTTGTTAGGAAGGTGGGTTAAAGGAAAGCCCTATCAGTTATCTCCAGAACCTCAGGTGGGGGAAGGGAAGTAAAGATGGGATCTGAGTAAGGACCTGCCTTATTCAGTTTTACAAAATGCTATCTAAAGAAAATAAATGATGATTTGATTAAATTATAAATAATGCTGTCAATTAGATAACTCTTCACAGATTTAACTCCTCTCTAATTTCTCTCCTTATAAACTCCACAGCCACTAAGGTAAGGGAGGGAAGGCAGGGTGGTATTAGGAAAGGAAGATATAAAGGGTCTATCTAAAATAATAATTTCTTAAGTAAATCTATCAATGCTAGGCTAAATTTCAATATTGAAGCTAGATAATCTAAGAGCTCGCTCATTGACTTCCTCCCTTCACGGAAGATCCAGTCAACTGCCTCTCCTCAAGATTCTAAAACCTCTAACAGCTTTTTGGAACTCAGCCAAAGCTAGAAAAAAAACTATAACCCCAAATTCTGTATACTACATAATTTAACCATTTGTTATCCTCCTCTAACCTTAGTTATCTATTATATCTATTCTTAAGAGGTAAAAAGTATATTTTTCTTGACAGAGATACTTTTTGTTTTTAATTACTAGCATCCTATACAATACAATCAATAATTTTATCCCTTTTTTGGTCTTTTTTTCTCACCCAGAGAAATTCAAAATCTTTCTTTTGTTATATTTAGTTATCTTTTTCAAGTTTCCAAGCATTCTTAACTTCAGCATTAGGACACTATGATAAACTTTTGTGTTTATCTTCAGTTACTTGCCCTTGTTTCCATATCTATCATAAACATAAATATATGTGGGAGTGAACATTTCATTCTCTTTCTCTCTATCTGTCTTTCTATCTATCTACCTATCTATCTATACATACACACACACACACACACACACACACACACACACGTGTGTGTGTGTGTGTGTGTGTGTGTATTTCTAAGTTCATTAGTGAGTTTGTGCACTTTCAGAACTACATTCTGAGAATTTTAAATTTCTCTGGAGGATTTTCCTTAGAGAATTTTAGTTCATAGAATACTAAGTAATTTTTCTGACACCTTTTGGAAATGAATTCTCTCATACTCTAGGCTAAATATTGGGTTAAGAATGGTTTTCATATCTTTCTCTCTCAAAATTATTGAATGAAAGTATTAGTCTCCCAATGAATATTTATGTCATTTCCATATGAACAGTTGTTCCCATTGTTTAGACTCATATCTTTAGCTAGTCTTCCTTTTTTACAGTGCCTCTCTAAAGTATGCTTATTGATTCATATAAGCTATTTTCTCCTTGTCCCCAAAGTTTCATTTTAAAACTCTTTAAATACAACACATTTCATCTAGTTTATTCTAATTGCTGTGGAATTCCTCTTATTTAAGACTCTAACCTCCAAGTAGTTAGAGACTGTGACATGTTTTATCAGTATATCTTGAGATTTCACTGGAGTGGATTGTGTGGCAATTTTCTAAAACACAAATATTGGTGGAACAGAAGGAAAGGCAACTTATGGTTTATCAAACAGTTTGCTGGTAACTACCTCTTGGCGGGGAGTAGTTACTGTGTGCCAAATTGTATATACTCAGTAAATATTGACAGATTGATTGATTGGGTGCATTACACTCTCATTTAAAGATGAGAAAAGCAACATTCAAGAGAAATTCAATTACTTTTCCAAGGTCACACAATTAGCTTAAAGCAGAGAGTAGATTGTTTCAAATTCAGGGCTTTTGGCTGTAAATTCAGTTTTCTTTTCACTGAAAAAGATTAATTTCTAAAATAATAGCTCTGTGGAAATGCAGCTCACAACCTTAACACTGGTTGGCCAAGAACTATATGTCAACTAGTTGTGCTGATCAAAGTCAATGGATGATTAAGTTCCTGTTGAACTGTAGCAACATTTCAAATCAGTAATCGCTATTTTTATGAAAATTGAATCCACAGAATTTGTTACATTTTATGTAGGGAAGTGGAAAAGAAATCTAAGTAAACCCAAGTTTGTAGCCTAGGATGAAGGATATCATAATTGTCAGAAACTGGAAAAGCAGAACAGGTAGTCATTCTGGGAGGAAAGATAAACTTTAATAAATCAACAATATTTCATTTCATTGATTTTGAAACTCCCTTCATTGATACAGTTCACAATCACAACTCTCTCCACTCTTTGAAGGTAGTCTTTATGAGCTTCTGAATCCAAAATAAATCATTATTCTATGGTGCTATGATGATAATAACAGATAATTTGGAGAAGCAGATAAATGTGTCCAGGCCAATAGACCTTCAAGTCACTAACACTGATTGACAGGCTTCAGTGAGAAAGGAGGGGGTTAGACACTCCTGGATCTCAAACCCCTCCCCCTCTAAAAGTTACTGCTTCAGTTAGAAATGGAGACTGGATAAGATTCTTCTGGTAAGTTTCTGTTATGGTTGAATCCCAATAATGTTCCCTTTCTTTAATTTATATTCCTCACAGGTCTGATAGAGGAATGAATAGAAGCTAGCTATATAACTGTTAAGGACAGAGATAAACCTGATCTTCTTAAAACTGGCAGCAGACAGGATTCAATCTAGATGTCTAGACTGAGTTGTGAGTATTCCCCAAATAATTTCCAGGCACAGATATCGAAGGTAAAGGTTATATTAAGAAGTAAAAAGGAAAACTAAAGTAGTTAATGAAGGTATTTGAATAAGGAAACGTGACCCTGAACTATTAGGTTGAAGCTGCCCTTCCCCCCACAGGAGAGGGTGAAGGCACCTAACTGAACTTGTTAGATAATTTATATATCTGATCACTAAATCACTAGATAATTATTATATTGATATTGATGAGGATTAATTCTAAGAAACAGGCTAACCCTTGAGTAGGAACCACACTGGCTTATGCCACAATGGCCACTCAAGTGATCCCCCCAAGTCTGGAGTAATAAGCAGTCTGTCAGCTCACTTCAACCCCCACAAAGCAACTGCTAACTCCTCTCAACAGCCCCCTCACCCAAGTTGTCCAGGGGGGCTCCCCTGGAATTCTGGGTGAGGCTGTCCCTGTATCTTGGCAGGGATTCCATGCATCCATCTCTACATAACAATGGACCACCTTAAAATAATGAGACCCTCTGAACTTAATTAGATGAGCCCTAGAAAGAATGGTATTTAGTTAAATTGGCTCAATTTCTGAAGACTTTGCAAGTGGAAAGACATTTTAAAGCTCATGCTCTATTGTCATACTGTAATGAGTCACATGAAACTTCTGGTTATTTGTTTTTTAGTTTAGCAGTTTTGATGTATTGGTTAATTACTCATTTGTGTTAAGACTTGAACCCATGTCATTCTGGCTTTGAGTTACCTAATTACTATGAGTTAATGCTTCTCACTAATTACAATAGTAATGATTTCATATACAATGTTTTTTTCAGATTTAAAATATTTCACCAATACTAGGTTGGATATAAAGAGTCTACAACATCCTGGAACAACATATTTTACTTTTGAAATTCTCAAATTATTAGGAAGTTTTGTATTATTAAAACGATGATAAGTTGTCTTGCTGATTATTCTACTCATTTCTATATTAGAAGTACATTTTAAACCCTTTCCCATACAAAATCTCTTCAGATGCTTATAGATAGTACTAATGTCTTTCACATCACCCCTTTCCTAAGTCAAGTATAAACATTTCAAGTTCCATTAGGTGATTATCTTATATCATTGAGGCATGGTCTCCAGTTCTCTTACCATCTTAATTACTACCCTGTGGAAATGCTTAAGAGCATTTTTATCATCTATTTCTTAAATGAGGCACTCTGGGCTGAAAGCACACAGAAAATGTCTGATTTTTGTATTCTCATGTGCACTGAGTAGCATGTATTTAAAAATATAGACTAAAATAACTGTCTTGAGTTCTATGCCACTCTATTAACACATATTGATCATGTATATTTATAGCCCTAGATCTTTGTTAGAGAAATTGCAGACTAGCACATGCCTCTTATAGTTTTTATACTTCTAAGTCTATTTTGGAATATATCCATAGACATTTAGAATAATCTACATTTCATTTCACCTTATTATCTTTATCCTATCATATTAACCCTGGAAGGTATTATCTATCCTACTTCTAAAAGAACTATAGTAATCTGAGCAATCACATTTTTGTATTGCATTAAAGTTTTCAAAGTTCTTTTCTCATAAGAAGCTTATTAAATATGTAATGAAAGGGTTTCAAATTCCCATTTCACATATGATAAAATTGACTCTTGAAAGTTAAATGACTTGCCAAGATCACATAGTTATTCAATGTCCAAAGTTAAATTTGATTTCAAAACTCAACTCAAAGTTGAGAGTGCTATCCAGTGATCAACACTACTAAAACATTAGCCGTAACTTCTGGCTTTATGTCATCTGAAAATTAATTTGACATCTATTCCTTAATGCAACTAATCAGTAAAAAAGATGTTAGGCAGCACAGGATCAAGGAAAGATGAGAAATCCATCAATATTAAGAATAAGTCATTAATGACTCTTTCAGTCCAAGCATTACATAGTTTCTAGTTGACCTAATTATATAGCTTGTTCACAAGGATTTCATAAGAGATTATATTACATGCTTTATTGAAATTTAAATTTAAAAATGGAGGCAACTTGGTGGCTCAATAGATTGAGGACCAGGTCTAGAGATGGGAGGTCCTGGGTGTAAATCTATCCTCAAACAAGTCCTAGCTGTGTGACCCTGGACAAGTCACTTAACTCTCATTTCCTGGTCCTTTTCACTTTTTTCCTTGCCATGGTAAGGATTTTTAAAAAAAAAGAAATGTAACTGGGGGCAGCTGGGTAGCTCAGTGGATTGAGAGCCAGGCCTAGAGACGGGAGGTCCTAGGTTCAAATCCGGCCTCAGCCACTTCCCAGCTGTGTGACCCTGGGCAAGTCACTTGACCCCCATTGCCTACCCTTCCCACTCTTTCACCTATAAGTCAATACGCAGAAGGTAAGGGTTTAAAATAATAATAATAAAGAAAAAGAAATGTAACTATACCATGTGTATAGCCTTACCCTGATCTAATAATCCAGTAAAAAAGGGAGATGATCTTAGTCATCTATAACCTGATCTTATAAAAGTATACCAGCTTTTTGCAATTAATGTTTGCATTTCTAAATGTAAAATATAAATTTTAAATGAAATAGACTAAAGAGGACCTAGCTAATGTATTCAAGTGTATTTTAGAAAATTGGACAAAATAAACAAGAAACTAATTAAATTCAAAGATGATCAGAATAAGATAATAATAACAGCATATCTAGGAGACCAAAGGGGAGTACAATGAAATAATTCAATTGAATCAATCCATTATTCAGGTGAGGAAAGGAAGCCTAGAGATGCCAATTTATTGGGACATATAGATACAGTTGTGCTTATTTATTTTTTCTTTATATATAAAGGGGTTCTTATGTTTCCTCTGCTTAGGACACAGATATGTGCTATTAATTTTGTGGCTGGCCCTACAGCTAGTATACTAGTTAAGGTTTTAAGTTGATCATGACAAATATTTAAAATGATAACCCAATTTTTTATCTTTTCTACATTCTTGAATATGTATTTAAGCACAATCTATTTTAGTCTATATTTAATACTGAGAAAGCAATGATAAAAATAACCTTAATACAATAGTGAACACATTACCTTTTATTAAATGTCCAAAAATTGAGACAAGGAACCTGACACCAAGTTTTTCAAGAATATATCTCTCTAAAACACATCCAAACTTACAAAGCCAGAAGAGAGGAAATTGGATACCACAAAATGGCTCTTTTAGAACTTTTCCAGTTCCCAAAGAGATTTGCTTGTTTCTTAGAGATTTATTTTGTTATTATCATGTCTGAAATGTGTTAGAGAGAAAGTCTTCATATGATTGAAACCATAGTAAATCAACTGTCCTAAATGCACTTACATCTCAAAGATTTATTTTGTTTTTGTTATAATTGAGATGAGTCAAGAAGACAACTTGGAAACATTACCAATTCCATATTGGGGGAAAAAAGGTCAGTAACTCAAGACTCAAGTATCCACAGAGTGAAAATGCTTTCCTAATGTCTCTTAATATAGAATGCAGTGGTACTGGATGCCAGATGTGTCAGATTATAGTAAAAGGAAATCTACCACTAGAAGCCTACTGTGCAGAAGTCTATAGTCCAAACTCATTCTTTAAAAGAAGACAATTCAGACATTTTTCTTTCTTCTTTGAACACAGTGAGAGAGAAATTATTGGTAAGAAAAGCAACATAAGGAATGTTAAATGTATGGTAGAAACAGCTACTTCATTGTGAAAATGTGTTACTAAATTTTATGTTAGTGATGCATCTTTTAGTTACAAAATGTATAAACTTCAACTTTGTATGAGATACCAAGGGCATTTGACACTCTCTTAATATACACATCTGTGACATGCATTACATGGATCCTTATATAAAAAGAAAGGATTCAATTTTATCTACTATATGGGACCTTGTTCCATAAATCATCCTGTTTCTCAATGTTCACTCTACCTTGTTACTTTCTTTCTGTCTGTAAATAAGCTTTAAAATGTTATACTCCTAAACAAAGTGGAATATATATGTATGAGAAATATATATGAAATAAAATATATATGAAATAAAAAAGACAAAAATGACAACTACTTTCTTTTACCTTGCCACTCAAGGTATCAACTCATCTACCTTCTCTTTTCTAACTTCCAATTTACTAGATAGTAAATTTTAATTCCTGAAGATTCTTTCATTCTACCTATTCACTCCTTGGCAACTCTGGCCTTCAATGTCTTCGTTCTACTGGGATCAGGTATTCAGAGTATATCAAAGGCCTCTTATTTGCCAAGACCAATTAATGTAGTGGAACGATGAATAGAATACTCTACTTGGAGTCATGAAGGCCTAATTAAAACTCATCATCAGAAGTTTACTAGATGTGTGACTGTGTACAAGTCACTTACCCACTATACACATTAGTTTTCTCTTCTGCAAAATCAGAGGATTAGAATGAATTACCTCTAATATGTTTTCTAGTTTGAAACCTATGATCTAGTTCTCATTCTCTATGATTATCCTGAAGCATATGCTTTCTTGACCATTGTTTCATTTTTGCTATTCTTTCTACTTCTGATTTTCACAAAAAATCATTACCCTGGTTTTGCTCCTTCTTCCTTGGTCATTTCACCTCATGCCCCTTTGCTGATTTTTTTCTACCTGTACTTAGTAGTTCTGACACCACACCACACTAAACTTGTACAAAACGAACTCATCTTTCCCCCAAATCCTTTTCCTCCTCCTCCAAGGAACTCTATTTTTAATAATGATATCAAGCAGGTTCAAAACCTTTTATATCATTGTATTTTTCTTCTTCTTTTCTTCCATCATCCATTAAGTTACAATTCAAATTGCTAATGAATATTTATTCAACTATTTTATTTTTACCTAATTACATTTTTCCAGTTTTCCTCCATCACATTCCTCCAAGAAAGTCATTCTTTATATCAGATCATATTTTTAAAAGAAGAAGATAAAAATAAAATCAGCAAAATTAAGCAATATATAAAATAAAAATGTTAGAGGTATTTTTGTTTGTTTCACAATTAGGGATGCTGTCTTCTGCAAAGAAATAGAGCTTTTCCTCAAGGTTCTTTTTTAAAGTCAATGTTGTCATCTTAGTGATATTACTTCTGAAATAGTGCATGAAATTATTCAGTACACTCCAGGCTCACTACTACCAGTTTGAGCTTGTCTCTCTATCATTAATATTTCCCTACTATAATCTATAACTTATCAGAGTAATCATCTAAAAGATAATAAAAAAATTACACACCAAAATAATCCTATAAAATCATGGCTGTAGGCCAAGATGATAGCTTAGTAGCAGCAAAAGATGAAACCACTATGATTATCCTTCCAAAACAATATTTAAAAAAAACAAAAACTTCAAAATATCACTACTCAAAATCTAGCAGCAAGTTGGAGTGAGGGGACTCTCCAACTGAACACAATTTGAAAGGTAGTAAGAGAGAGTTGATTTTCTCGGGAAAAGGGGTAATGGGAAGCAAGATTACACACAGAAGAGTGCTGACTAACCACCACCCCATCCCCACCTATTTGGCCCAGATTCCAAACCTCACATAAGACAAATTTGGGATCCTGGGACCTGAGTTATACCAAAAAAAGGGCACCCAAGACTCACCCTGCAAGTCAGCCAGAGGATATCAAATCAGCAAGCAGCTTTCAGAATCCCCAGTCCACCAACAAAAAAGGGGGAAGGGGATGAGCAAACAAAAGAAGAAACACTTAACACTCAAAAATTCCTATGGGGATAAAGAGCAGAGGATAGAACCAACAGGGGATGGCAAGATCCAAGGATTCATATAGAAAACTTGAAAAAAAAATGGAAATTGGTCTCAATCTCTGGAAGAACTTAAAAAGAAATTTAAAAATCAAATTACAGGTTGAAGAAAAATGGGGAAAAGAAATGAAAGCAATGCAAAAAGAAAATAATAGCTTAAAAAGTAAAATTGGTAAACTGGAAAAAGACACAAGAAAATCTAATGAAGAAAAAAGTGCCATGAAAAGTAGAATGGACCAAATAGAAAAGAAGGATCAAAAGGTTATAGAAGAAATTCAGTCTTTAAAAATGAAAATAGAAGCTATTGACTTCATGAGACATCAAATCAAAAGAATAAAAAAATTGAAGAAAATATGAAATATCTCATTAAAAAAACAACTAATTTGGAAAATATATAAAGACACTTTAAAAATATTGAACTGCCTGAAATTCATAACCTGTCACCCTTAAAACAAACCCTAGATATCATATTTCAAAAAAAAAATCCAAAAAACTGCCATTATATTCTTGAATAAAATGGCAAAATAGGAATTGAAAGAATTCACATGCCATCTCCTGAAATAAATACCCAAATGACCACTCTGAAGAATGTTACAGCCAAGTTTCAGAACTCTCAGGTCAAGGAGAAAATACTGCAAGAATTCCAGAAAGAAATAATTCAAATATGGGAGGGTCCCAGTTTGTATTATATGTGATCTGCCAGTTTCCACATTGAAGGACCACAAGGCTTGGAATATGATATTACAGAATATGAGGGACATGGGTTTATAACCAATGTAAGAGGTTTTATACTAAATATGAGAGTTGAGAGTTATAAAGTAATATTGTGGTCTCTGATTTTAAAATATGAGAACTCAAGTCAAAATGACTTTTAGCAGCTTTATTTACAGAGATGTAGAAAGTGTGAAAGTGTAAATATAGATAAAGAGAGAGATTCCTAACAAGCATACCAGCCTTTCTCCTCTGAAGTCCAGCTCAGCCCTGGCAAGGGCTTCCTCAAGACTCTGTCTCCACGTATATTTCCTGGTTATCCTCAGCCAGAAGTCCCAGGGGTGTCTACAGCCAGGATTCCACCAATGCATCCTCCTCCAAAGCCAAGGTAGAAATCTCAGCCACTCACCCAGTAAGCTTACACAGGGAAAAAAGCCTTCTTCAAGACAGGAAAGAAATCTCCAGCAACCAATCTCTCCAAACATCAGGAAGGGGATCTCTGGAACCAATCTCTCCAAATGTCAGGAAGGGAATCAAGGTTAGACCATTTTGGTCTCTTCTCTTAAGCTTCTTTTTCCACATCACTTCCTGTCACTCCCTCTTCTTCACAAAAACCAATGGCAGTCTTTCCATTTGCCTAGCTCTGCCCAAGGGGTGGGGGGACAGTGGCCTTTGGAGGTGTGAGCTTACTCTAGTAAATGACTCATGAACTCTCATATTTAATGGTAAGTAGGGATACTTTAAGTTCTTGATTTGATTAGCTAAAAATATACAAGGGGAGAGTTAATCCTATCTTCACACCAGGAATCACTCACCCATCAAAACTGACTATATTCTTTCACAGAAAAGTATGGTCATTTAATTAAATAGAAGGTTTCTAAGCATCTCTGAAGAAAAGACCAGGCATATGCAGAAAATCTGATGTCCAAATACAAAATTCAAGAGAAGCATAAAAAGGTAAATAAAAAAGAAAAGCATTAAGAGCTTTAACAAGATCAAATTGTTCATATTCCTATATAGAGAGATGATATCTCTAATTCTTAAAATCATTATTATTATAATAATAGTTAGAAGTATACATAAATATAGGTAATATAGGACATGGTAAAAAGCTGTTTATGATAATATGTAAAAATATAATCTCTGGTTGAAAAAAGAAATGGGAAGAGAGACTTGAAATGGGGTAAATTAAATCACATAAAGAAGCATACAAGAATGAAATTATACATCTAATACATGAAATAGGTGATTTAATCTCTAAAAAAGAGGAACTTGAAGCAATTTATTAGAAGCTATTTTGCCAAATTATGTTACAATAATTCTGACGGTTTAGGTGAAATGGATGAATATTTGCAAAAAATATTAAATGCCTAGATTAACAAAAGAGACCAGTAAATCTGATAATCCTTCACTACAGTTGAATTTACTGGTCTCTATCAACTACCTGGGAATAATACAAAGATTAGCAACTCACACACTATAGGTTCTTTGAGGTAAGAGGAAAACAAACAGGAAGGAAAATAAAACAGTTTAATTGTATTATTATGGTCAGGAGAGTGGGAGAGATATATATCTGTAACTAGGAATCTCTAATTGACAAGAACTGGAGTTCTAAGGGGAAGTTTCTCTGTCAAGCTAACTTCAGTCACACTGTCAGCCTTGGCCGAGGACTAGAGGGAGAGAGCTGGATATTGGGATTTCTCACAAATGGTCTAGGTCACTTCCTTCATGGCTTCAGGATACTAGGAACCAACTCCTTGCACAGCAAATAATCCAAGAGATACCAGATAGGGAAAAATGCCTGCAACTATCCACCAGAAAACCAGACCCTTTCCACTACTAAAGGTTGTCTTGAAAGATGTTGTCTTCAAGCTTCTCCAGTCTTACAGATCCCAAGTCAATGGAGATACTGCTGGCTGCACTTCTGCTCCAAACCCTTTCTCCTCCCTCTTCCCCTGCATTCCATTGAGAATGTCCATGACTGCCAGCCAAGGTTTTTGCCCCAGCCTGCTTGCAAATTCTACTTTTCTACTCCTAAGTCTACTTTCCTATTACACGTCCATAGTGCCTATTTTTCCATACCCCTCAAATAAATCTTGTCAAAAGATCTTTGCCTTCACCTAGAAAAATGATGAGCTCATGTGGAAAAGAATACCACAAGGATTCTGTGATGCCAGGTCACTGTTCTGCTAAATTCTAAAAAGAAACCTGGAAACCATCAAACTCAAGGAAATCAAATTGTTATACTATATCTATGATATACTTTTAATGTCCACAAACTCAAAAGTGTGCCAAAGAAGGCCTAGAGACAGGAGGTCCTAGGTTCAAATCCGGCCTCAGACTCTTCCCAGCTGTGTGACCCTGGGCAAGTCACTTGACCCCCATTGCCCACCCTTACCACTCTTCCACCTATGAGATAATACACTGAAGTTAAGGGTTTAAAAAAAATGTGTGCCAAAGAGATAGCAAGAACCTTTTGCAAGAACTTTGCAAGACAGGGCACAAGGTATCAAAAGTCAAATTACAGTGGGTAATTCAAAGGGTACTGTACCTAGGGTTTGTATTAGAAAATGATGTGAGAAAAATTTCCACGAAAAGGGTAGCAGACATTCAAAAGCTGTGTAATCCAACAACCAAAAAACAGCTATGTGCAGTCTTAGGAGTGACAGTGTTCTGTAGGCAATGGGTTCCTGGGTATTGTCTAATATCTAAACTTCTAATAGATTTAACGAGGAAAATAGTCTCAGAGGTTCTAAAACTCACAAGAGAAAATGTCCATGCAATAGAAAAACTAAAACCTGCAATACTTACATCACCCACTCTTGGAATTCCAGATTACTCCAAAGAATTTCATCTTTTTGTCCATGAGGACAAAGGAGTAGCTTCTGGAGTATTGGTACAAACCCTAGGACAACAATTCATACCTGTTGCTTATTATAGCTCTCAGTTAGATGTCGTGGTCAGAGGAATGGCTCAGTGTCTTCGAGCAATAACTACAGTTGCCCTCAGGATAAAAAAGTCATCTGAATTGGTTCTTGGATGCAAGCTAATAGTATATTCCCCACATCAAATAGAAAATATGTTAAAAACAGCAATTTACAAGCCTTTACATCTCAATGGCTATTCCAATATGATATTGTGTTATTGGAAAATGAGAACATAACCTTGAAACACTGCAAGGAGATTTACCCAGTCACCCTGATCCCATATCTGCCAATGAAAGGAGAACCAGTGCACAGCTGCAAAGACACTTCAGAACTAGTGGAAAGACTAGGGATAATTTGTCAGACTCTCCCCCAGAAAATGCAGACCTAAACATGTACACAGATGATTCTTCATACATGTTTGAAGGGGAATGATACACAGGAGCAGCTGTTGTAACTCAAACAGATGCACTATGGTATGCATCCTTGCCAAAAATTATGAGTGCACAAGGGGCAGAAATCTTAAGTCTAACAAGAGCTCTTCTTTTGGAAAGACAAATGATTAAATATTTTCACAGATTTCAGATATGCTTCTACAGTCCTACATGCCACCGGAAAAATCTGGAAACAGGAAATTCATAACATCTGGAGGAAAACAAATTGTATATGGTGACATCATTCTGCAACTTCTAGAAGTAGTACAACTACACAAAGAAGTAGCATCCATGCACTACCAGGGCCACACTCTTGGGGAAGATAGCACATCATTAGGGGAACCATAGGGCAGACATAACAGCAAAGTATGGAGCTAGATTTGTCCCTATCCATGTTCTGAATTTCACCCTTGTAGAAGAGAACAATTTAAAATAAACTTATAGCCCAAGGGAAGTTTAGGAGTGCAAAAAAAAAATCTAGGGGCCCAACTAGTGAATGGCATATGGTTCTCTGAGCTAGGCAAAACCATCTTGCCAGTTTGCAATGCCATTCATGAAAAAGGGTATTATGGCACCCAGGTATTAATAGATTCAGTACAATGTTTCTGGTTAGCACCTGGAGTCTCCTCCATGCCATATGAGTTTGCCAAAAATGCAAGATCTATTTGCAGTTCAATCAGGGAGTTTGTTTAAAAAAAAAGGTCTCAGAGGCCAACCTTTGGGGTACACTCCTTTTGATTGTTTGCAAATAGACTATATATACATGCCCCAAAATAAAGGATTCAAATATCCATTTATCATAATTGACCGGTTGACAAGGTGGCCAGAAGTTTTCCCTGCCAAAAAAAAACAAAACAAAAAACAATGAAGAGTTCAGGATAAAATCCTTACTGAAAGAAATCATTCCTAGATTTGGCATACACAATACTATTGGTTCAGACAGAGGGAGTCATATTATTCATGCAATACTCCAAGAAGTCTACAAGAATCTAGGAATAAAAGGGAATTATTTTGCCATTTATCACCCAGAAAGCACTGGCAGGTGGAAAAATTCAACAAAGAAATAGACACTTATTGGCAAAGTCTGTACAGAAACTCATCTAAAATGGACAAAAGCTTTGTGTAATGCTAAAGATGCAAGAGAGGTTTTTGCTCTGGCAGGGGGCCAGCTGAAAACTTCTGGCAGTTAAGCCTTAGAATTCTGAGTGAAAGTTCAGTTGGTCCCAGAGGCTTGAATAGAGAGGAAAGATCAACCAGAGCTCTATTTTGACTTTCGGTTTTGCTTTGGCCTTTGCTTTGTCTTTGGACAATTTGAACCTAGCTAATTTATCTGGTCCTCTCCCTGAGTTCTCCATATTATTTCCCTGTTTTCCCTGACTGTTTTCCCGGGGCTCTGGGAGGCAGTGTGGCTTTTGGATTTTTAGTGAAAAGACTTTGTGGGTTTAGTTTTCCCCAATAGGCAAGTAGGACATCCTTGAATTCAAACTATCCCTTGAGTATACCCTCTACCTTAAAAGCAGCCAAATCTTCCCAGGCTAAGAGAGCAGGTTCTCTCTCATTCTAACCCATTCCTGAGACCCTCCCCCATCTTGAGTTTCTCCCTAGCAGCTGTCAGGAGCCCCAAACCCCTCTCTCCTTCCAGACCAACCATGAAACATTAATAAACCCTTGGTTACCTAATCAAACCCTCTGGAGAATCTTTGTGTTGAAGAAATTAGGCAAGGGTGAAGGGGAAGGAATAATTCTCTTTTATTTTCTGAGGGAAACTGGAGGCATCCAACTTGAGAGGAAGTAGTTGCCCAACGCTTCCTCCTGAATCACTTCAATTTCACTGACAGGGAGGAGCCTTGTGATTCCTCCTTTGAGAACTTGAGAAACAGACAAGAAAGCCCTCAAGTCAGATTCAAACCACTTCTGTCTGACCATATTCCTTGTGTCTATAAAGGTACCTTTCTTGCCTGGAAGGGTACAGCCTATTACCCCAATATCCTCTGTCTCTAACCTGGGTGTCTAGTCTGTGTCAGCTGCCTTTCCTGAACACCTCACCCTGTACCCTTACCATCCTAATACCGCTTTGTCCATTCCTTCCTAGACTCAGCCATCCCTTTCATTCCTCTCCTATCACCTCATTCACCTTTACCCATCTGTCACTCAGCAAGGGAAGGAGATCACCCCCCCCTGAACTTTAGTGTACCTCCTTTTTCTCAATTACATTTGCCAATAGTGTTATGACATCTGAGAAGCAAACCTAGTGGGGACTTATGTCTCTCCTCATTTAAAATGCGATATGGCAGACTTGTTTGGCAAGGGAGAGCTCACAAAACCCCATATGTCTCAATGCTGGGCGCAGATTGTGAACTGCATAAATATATCCAGGCCCTGCAACAAAGACTCACAGAACTCCATGAACTTGGTTTGGTTCAACAGAGAGTTCCCCTTGATTATGACTTGCATAATTTAAAACCAGGAGACAAAGTACACATAAGAAACTTCACAGGAAAATCAGTAACAGAAACCAAATGGTTAGAACCTATCACATTTTGCTCACTACCCCTACAAGTATAAAAATAGAAGGAAAAGATTCATGGTTCCACATGACCCACGTGAAACCTGAAAAGAAACATACAAATGAAGAACACCCCAAAACAGTTCAAGATAGACAAATTACAGAAAGTGCTGAGGACTGTGAATTGAAATTCAAAATCATTGCAAAACATCTGAAACAATATAACAAATATAACACACACACAAACAACTGATTGGCATCATTGACCAAGTATCACAATCCACACTGTTCCTCCATCCGAATCAGAGAGCCCCAGACAACAGACAGCATGTGAAGGAGAAACAGAGAAGGGGAAAAGCATGAAGAGAAGAAAAGGAAATCGAGAAATTGAGAAAATCACCAAGAAGAAAGATGCAAGAAAAAAGTACTTGAAAAGACATATATATATATGTATATATATACATATATATATATATATATATATAGTATATCCTGTCATATATATTGTATTCACTGCTTGTTTGTTTTTAGACTTAATTTTGTTTTAAAGTTTACATATTAATCTAATCTAAAATGTTCTGTTTTACAATGTCACTTTCAGTTAGTATATTTTGGCTATTAGCTATATGTTTGGTTACATTGTTGTTATTGGTACCCTCTTCCTATGACTGGACTGGAGATTATGCCATCATAAAAGTCCAGAGACGAGTTGGACAGACTTTTTCCATAGCAAAGCCATTAGTCCTTATGGATCTGGATCTGTCAGCAGATCCATTGGAGCTCTGTATTGTCATGGGCAATATAGTCCACAGAAATGAGATGTTATCACAGCTTGCAATACAAGGAGGTCCCAAATAACCTAAATGGCCTTTTACTCCTTTTGCCATTGTTAACTGTCACATAGATGATAATGAATGGACTCCATCAAAATGGGTACAAACCTTATCAGTGACCTTTGAAGAATTTAATGAGCTGAACATCTCAATTGATTTTAATTGGTTTTCAGAAGTAACTTTGAGATATCTAGGAACACCACTACCTCTGACTAATCATTCAGCTATCTTTGACTTGTGTGTGAAAAGAGGCCAGAGCCCATCAAGTAAGTACATGGGTAACAAAATGAAGTCAAATGCATCATTCCATTCCCTACCTCCACATATATCTGTGCTAGGATATAGCTTAGAAATGCAATGGATGTTACGTATAAATAAATGCCTTTTATGGCTGTTACAATCTCATCCCAGAAGAGGAAGGATTTACCATGGGGATTGGTAACCCCTGGACTGTTCTATGTTTGTAACTCTTCAGTCTACTCTACCCTTCCACCAAGATAGTATGATACTTGTGGTTTAGCCTATATTATTCTACCTGTATCAATGCATGATCACTATATTTGCCAGGTAAACAAGTCTATGACCAGAAATCTAGGCTCTTAGTGGCATTCTAGACCCAAGAGATCAATGCCAAATTCAGTAGCACCTTCATCAACAGTACAGAAGTTTTGTTTCTGGGGACCTGC
>NC_058133.1:351526270-351537353 GCF_016433145.1 Gracilinanus agilis
GACAAGAAAGCCCTCAAGTCAGATTCAAACCACTTCTGTCTGACCATATTCCTTGTGTCTATAAAGGTACCTTTCTTGCCTGGAAGGGTACAGCCTATTACCCCAATATCCTCTGTCTCTAACCTGGGTGTCTAGTCTGTGTCAGCTGCCTTTCCTGAACACCTCACCCTGTACCCTTACCATCCTAATACCGCTTTGTCCATTCCTTCCTAGACTCAGCCATCCCTTTCATTCCTCTCCTATCACCTCATTCACCTTTACCCATCTGTCACTCAGCAAGGGAAGGAGATCACCCCCCCTGAACTTTAGTGTACCTCCTTTTTCTCAATTACATTTGCCAATAGTGTTATGACATCTGAGAAGCAAACCTAGTGGGGACTTATGTCTCTCCTCATTTAAAATGCGATATGGCAGACTTGTTTGGCAAGGGAGAGCTCACAAAACCCCATATGTCTCAATGCTGGGCGCAGATTGTGAACTGCATAAATATATCCAGGCCCTGCAACAAAGACTCACAGAACTCCATGAACTTGGTTTGGTTCAACAGAGAGTTCCCCTTGATTATGACTTGCATAATTTAAAACCAGGAGACAAAGTACACATAAGAAACTTCACAGGAAAATCAGTAACAGAAACCAAATGGTTAGAACCTATCACATTTTGCTCACTACCCCTACAAGTATAAAAATAGAAGGAAAAGATTCATGGTTCCACATGACCCACGTGAAACCTGAAAAGAAACATACAAATGAAGAACACCCCAAAACAGTTCAAGATAGACAAATTACAGAAAGTGCTGAGGACTGTGAATTGAAATTCAAAATCATTGCAAAACATCTGAAACAATATAACAAATATAACACACACACAAACAACTGATTGGCATCATTGACCAAGTATCACAATCCACACTGTTCCTCCATCTGAATCAGAGAGCCCCAGACAACAGACAGCATGTGAAGGAGAAACAGAGAAGGGGAAAAGCATGAAGAGAAGAAAAGGAAATCGAGAAATTGAGAAAATCACCAAGAAGAAAGATGCAAGAAAAAAGTACTTGAAAAGACATATATATATATGTATATATATACATATATATATATATATATAGTATATCCTGTCATATATATTGTATTCACTGCTTGTTTGTTTTTAGACTTAATTTTGTTTTAAAGTTTACATATTAATCTAATCTAAAATGTTCTGTTTTACAATGTCACTTTCAGTTAGTATATTTTGGCTATTAGCTATATGTTTGGTTACATTGTTGTTATTGGTACCCTCTTCCTATGACTGGACTGGAGATTATGCCATCATAAAAGTCCAGAGACGAGTTGGACAGACTTTTTCCATAGCAAAGCCATTAGTCCTTATGGATCTGGATCTGTCAGCAGATCCATTGGAGCTCTGTATTGTCATGGGCAATATAGTCCACAGAAATGAGATGTTATCACAGCTTGCAATACAAGGAGGTCCCAAATAACCTAAATGGCCTTTTACTCCTTTTGCCATTGTTAACTGTCACATAGATGATAATGAATGGACTCCATCAAAATGGGTACAAACCTTATCAGTGACCTTTGAAGAATTTAATGAGCTGAACATCTCAATTGATTTTAATTGGTTTTCAGAAGTAACTTTGAGATATCTAGGAACACCACTACCTCTGACTAATCATTCAGCTATCTTTGACTTGTGTGTGAAAAGAGGCCAGAGCCCATCAAGTAAGTACATGGGTAACAAAATGAAGTCAAATGCATCATTCCATTCCCTACCTCCACATATATCTGTGCTAGGATATAGCTTAGAAATGCAATGGATGTTACGTATAAATAAATGCCTTTTATGGCTGTTACAATCTCATCCCAGAAGAGGAAGGATTTACCATGGGGATTGGTAACCCCTGGACTGTTCTATGTTTGTAACTCTTCAGTCTACTCTACCCTTCCACCAAGATAGTATGATACTTGTGGTTTAGCCTATATTATTCTACCTGTATCAATGCATGATCACTATATTTGCCAGGTAAACAAGTCTATGACCAGAAATCTAGGCTCTTAGTGGCATTCTAGACCCAAGAGATCAATGCCAAATTCAGTAGCACCTTCATCAACAGTACAGAAGTTTTGTTTCTGGGGACCTGCCAAATTTTGGAATGATGGCAGTGATAGACTCTGTTAGAAATATCTAAGCTAAGGTTAAAAGATTGACTCAAGACACAACCCCATTATCTTCCAAACTACTAAGGCTATCTCTTACCTATAGGAAGAGATTGACTCCTTAGCAAAACCAGTTCTACAAAATTGGCTAGCCTTTGTTATGCTCACAGGCTCATTGGGAGGTGTGTGCGCCTTTCTAATCAATCTTGTTCTTATGTAAAAAGATCTGGAGAAATCATGACAAATATCCATAAACTTCAAAGGATTTTAAATGACACACAGCAAGTGGCTATAGAGATTCATGTGACTTCTAATGATAACTGGTGAAATCTCTTATGGCTGCAGGGAACTGGTTTGCTTGCAGTTGTCATAAAATGGGCTCTTATAATTTTGGGGATTGTGATACTTCTTAGAATCTACATTAGCTACTGTTTTACTTTTTATAACCAGTTTTTACCTGGTAAAAATATCATGTTCACTCACATCGTGGATCATGACCAAGTTCAAAAGGAAATAGAGCTCACTTTTGAGTGAGAAACCTTTCTGTGTTGCCTCTATTTAGCTGACCCATGGTCACATGGAATTCCAACTATGAATTCCTGATTTTTTGTTATTGTTTTCCTTTATATTTACAATAGGATATTTTTTCCCTCTTCCTTCTTATTTTTTTTACTTGAGTACATGGAATCAGTATTAATGTTTTTTATTTGTAGTATTAGTTTCCAATATTTTTAGCCCTAATACCAAAATATACCCCAAAGTTTTGACTATTGAAACCTGCCTTTAACTATTAAGTATTATGGGACCTTTAATTTAATTGTGTCTGATTCCAAAAGAAGGGATCACAAAGGAACCACTGCATAGTGCAGAAGGAAGACAAAGTCATGTCATATATATATATATGTATATATATATAATCCAGATTTATTTTTTCTCTTATATTTAATTTTTTGTACTCTTTTGAAAATTGATTTATATATCCCATAACTCAGCCATGTAGCCTATTCTGGGGTGATTCTAGTGTTGGAAAACACCCTTTTGGAGGGGTATTATATAATTATCCTCAATTCCAAAGTTTAAAATCTTTTAAAGCAATTTTAAGAGAAGAATATCACTAATATCCTGAATCAATAAAGTGGATATTCTGGAAAAGATGTTATAATGATGCCTATAGAAGCCACAAATTACATGAAAAGATTCAGAGTGGACTTTGGGAGGTAATGAACTGAACTGAAGGGGTTGAACATACCATTCATCTGTCAATCATTTTTTTTTTGTTTTTTTCTCCTGTATCTTTTCTTTCCCTCTTATGCCCACATTTTTGAAATTCCCTCTAGTTAAAGTCCATTATTTTATACAACCTTAGTAAAAGAAGCTTTAGAGGTATAAGTTACATATATGGAATGATTCATTGGGGAAATCTGACATGTTAATCTCCTAAAAAACCCAAATGAGGTGATTTAGCATGCTTGTCTCACAAAGAATCAAAAGGGGAATTGTTTCTGTTTTATGGGTGAGTTCATCCCATTCACATTCAGAGTTATAATTATCAACTGTGTATTCCTAGACATTTTGATTCTCTCCCTTCTAATTCTGTCCTTTCTTATTTTACTGTTTCCTTCTATACCAGTGTTTTGTTTTGAATGAGTTCCTATAATCTCTTCCCTTGTTGTACTTCCCTTTCTCCACCCTCCCTTCTTATTCCCCTTTTATTGTTCTTTAAAGCCATGCTGAGCTCCCCCTCCAAGCTTTCTCCCTCCCTATTATTGCTTTCCTCCCCACCAGTCCATTTGTTACCCTTCTTCTTCTCTATAGGGTGAGAATCAATTCACTGCAGCAATGGATCTGATTGTTCTTCTCTCTTTAAGTTGATTTCAATGCACTTAAGTATTGAATTTCCTCTTTCTAACCTCTTTACCCTTACAGTGTATTGTTATTTTTCCCTATTGGTCCCACACGTTTCTTTAGGGAATATAAGTTTATTCCTTTTTGTTTTCCTATTTTTCTTATTATTATCTTCTTCCCCCACAGTTTTATATATATTTATACATACATAACTACATACATACATACATATACACACACACACACACACACACATAAATATATGCTTGACATTTCATCCTATACAGTTTGTCCCAATTCCCTCTATGTAAACTTCTAGTTACCCTGTTGGTAATAACAATTTTTAATATTTACCAATACCTACTTTTCTTCTTGGGATATAAATTGATTGAACTTTTTGTGTCCCTTAAAGAAAAGAATTTTTTTCTCTTCCCCCCATTCTCTTAATTACCTTATATTGATTCTCTTGAGTTCTGGGTTTGGTCAGCAAACTCTGTTTAAGTCTGGTTTTTTCTAGATGAATGGTTGGAAGTCATCAATTTTATTGAATGACCATACTTTCCCCTGCAATAATATAGTTAGTTTTACTGGATAGTTGATTCTTGGTTGTAGACCCAGTTCCCTTGCTTTCCGGAATATTGTGTTCCATGCCTTTTTGTCCTTCAATGTAGATGCAGCCAAATCCTGTATTATCCTAACTGTGGTTCCCTGATATCTGAGTGACTTCTTTTTAGCAGCTTATAATATTTTTTCCTTGGTCTGGTAGTTTTTGAATTTGGCTATAATATTCCTGTAGATTGTCAGTTGTGGATCAAATGTGGGAGGTGATCTGTAGATTCTGTCAATTTCCACTTTTCCTTTTGCTTAAGAATTTCTGAGAAATTTTCTCTGATAATTTCTTGTAAAAAGCTATCTAAACTTTTTCTTTTATCATGATATTCTGGTAAACCAATAATTCTTAAGTTGTCTCTTCTAGCACTGTTCTCCAGATCTTTGAATGAATCAATGGGGTGTTTCATATTCTCCTCAAAATTTTCATTTTTTAAATTTTGTTTAATGTATTCTTGCTGCCTTATGAAGTCATTTGCTTCTTATTGTTGAGTTCTGTTTTTAAAGACTGAATTTCATCCCTGGCTTTTTGGTCATCCTTCTCTTTCTGGACTGATTTCTTTGTAGATCATCTTTTACCTTCTTTGCTTCATTTTCAAATTGGCCAATTCTGGCTTTTAAGATTTTATTTTCTTGTTTTAGTTCATTTATTTCCTTTTTAAAATTGTCTTCAGCCTCTCTTGATTGCTGAAGTTCTTGAAGTTAATTGAATTTTAAAATCTTGAGTTAATTGAATTTTGAGATCTTCCAAAGCTTGTGTCCAGTTCACTGGAACTACTTCCTGTAGTAGTTGAGTTCCTGAAGTTCTTGAGTTAATTGAATTTTAAATTCTTGAGTTAATTGAATTTTGAAATCTTCCAAAGCTTGTGTCCGGTTCACTGGAACTACTTCCTCTTCTTCTATTTCTATTTCATTTGCTCTCTTTTCATTTCCTTGAAAGAAGCTGTCAATTGTCATTTCTTTTCTCTTTTTCTGTTGCTTACTCATATTTTCCCTTCCTTCTTCTGCTAGTTTGAGCAGATGTATTTAATAATATTTAATAAAATGGAAGCCAAATAACAGAGTGGGTTAGAAACCAAAATCCTACCATATGTTCTCTACAAGAAACACACATGAGACAGTCAGACATACATAGAGTGAAAATGAGAGGATGAAGCAAAATCTGTTGGGTTTCAAATGAGAAAAAGAAGGCAGGGGTGGCTATCATGATCTCTGACAGAGCCAAAGTAAAAATAGATAAGGTTAAAAGAGATAGGGAAGGTAACTACATCCTAGTAAAAGGCAGTATAAACAATGAAGAAATATCAGTACTCAATACGTATGCACCATACAATATAGCTTCCAAATTTCTAAAGGAGAAGCTAGTGGACCTCAAGGATGAAATAGATAAAAAAAACCATACTAGGTTCAGATGGTGGCAGAGTAAAAAGCAGGACTTAACCTCTCCTAACCGAAACATACATGACTCCTCAAGGGTACATAAAAACAAATCCAGATGAATGGAGGGACCCCACAACAGGGTGCAGGGTGGAAGGTACGTGGAATCAGGGCATTTCCATGCTTTAAAGGGGTAAAACAGCTCTCACTAAATCATGGGCTGAGCAAACACACACACACACACACACACACACACACACACACACACACACACACACATACCACCTACAACTCCAAAGCCAGCTCAAAAGAAATAGAGCAAGTTTGGGCCACCCATTGAGTCATTGGCAGCTCCAGAGCCTGTTCCTGACAGCAGCAAGTCTTAGGACCCCAAAAGGCTAAAGAAAGCACACAGACTTTGAATGCAGACACGGAGCTCAAGTACAGGTGGAAGCGGACACAGGCAGGTGTGTGTGAGCGAAGGCTCTGAAACCCTGAGTAGGGAACCAGTGCAGATGGGTATATGACTGTGGAAGGAGCACCCTGAGACTTGTAAAGGAACCTCCAGCAGAGGATCAAGCAAGGGAGTCCACAAGGGGGCTTGACCTTGAGAACAACCAGACCTGAGACCTCAGGAACTTAAAGAGTGCAGACAGACCCTGAGCGTGAGGATAAAGCTGAGAATGGGCTAGGCTAACAATGGCAAGCGAGAATCAGGAAGCCCAGAAGAGAAAGATTAACAACAAGAAGAAGAATTCTTTAACACTCAACAACTTTTACAAGGAGAAAATCCAGACAACCAAGGAAACAGAAGAGGGGAACAAACAAACAATCACATCTGGACCCTCCCAAAATAATGAAAACTGGTCACAAGGTATTGAAGAATTCAAATCTGAGATGACGAAAAAGTTGGAAAAGATTTGGCTAGAGAAATAGGAAATAGCTCAAAATGTAATCAGGCATGAAAATAACAGTTTAAAAGGCAGAATTTTGCAATTGAAAAGTGAGGCTCAGAAATAAAATGAACTGATAGACAAATTGAACACCAGAAATGACCAGATTGAAAGGGAAAACCAGTCCCTAGAGGCTAGATTTGAGCAATTAGAAGCTAATGATCTCTCAAGACAGCAGAAACAAATAAAACAAAGTCAAAAGACTGAAAAAATAGAAGGAAACATAAAATATTTCAATGAGAAAGTAACAGACCAAGAAAATTGGTCGAGAAGAGACAATTTGAAAATGATTGGTCTCCCTGAAAAAGGAGAAATTAATAGAAATTTGGACTACATACTAAAAGAAATTATTCAGTAAAATTGCCCTGAAGTTCTACAACAAGAGGGCAATATAGACATTGAAAGGATCCATAGATCACCCTCGAAACTTGACCCAGAAAAGACAACACCCAGGAATATAATAGCCAAATTCAAGAGCTTCCAAGTAAAAGAAAATAATCTTACAAGAAGCCAGAAAGAGACAATTCAAATATCAAGGAGCACTAATCAGGATCACACAGGATCTGGCAGCCTTCACGCTAAAAGACCTCAAGGCTTGGAATATGATATTCAGAAAGGCAAGAGAGCTGGGCCTTCAACCACGGATCAACTACCCATCAAAACTGAATATATACTTCCAGGGGAAAGTATAGACATTCAACAAAATTGAAGATTTCCAAGTATTTGCACAGAAAAGACCAGGACTAAATGGAAAGATTGATATCCAAACACAAAAATCTAGAGAAACATGAAAAGATAAATAAGAAACATAGGAGAAAGAAAGAAAACTCACAATTTTTAAATTTGCCTTTTTAAAGGCCTCAGTAAGATCTAATTATCTGTATTCCTATGTGGAGAAATTCTATGTATAATTCTCTGAAGTGAACTCTATTCACTATTATAGTATTCACCATTATAGTAATCAGAAAAATAATTCATAAGGAGAGGACAGGATACTAAATGGTCTAAGATGACATGGGTGGTGGGAAAGAGGGGGGTGAATAGCAGGGGACACCAAGAGAAACTTGAGAAAATGAGAAAAATAGGATATTCTATTACACACAAAGAGGGCATGGGAAGGGGAGGGGAAAAACACTATTATAAGAAGGAGAGGAAGAGAGCATTAAGAGGTAATATTTAAATGTTACTCTCAGTGTAATCAACCCAGAGAGGGAAGAGTAGCTATATTATCCATTGGGATATAAAACTTTATCTAACCCTACTGAGAAAGTCAGAAGGGATAACCCAAGGGGAGCAGGGGAGTGGGGAGGTCAAAAAAGGGAGGGGAGAAAAAGGGGGTGGGAATTCATTAGGCCTTTAAAAATGAAAAGAGGGGAATAATAAGGGAGGGGGTAGAAAGGGAAGTTAATCAAGGGAGGGGATAAGGGATACTGGCTTAAAGCAAACCACTAATTTAAAAGGAAATAGTTTAAGAAGAAGGGGTATGATTAAGGGATGACACAAAAACGTCAGCGAATGCACAACTGATAATTATAACTCTGAATGTGAATGGGATAAACTCACTCATAAAACGGAAGCAAATGGCAGAGTGGATTTGAAACCAAAATCCTACCATATGTTGTCTACAAGAACCACATATGAGGTGGGTGGACATACACAAGTTTAAGGTTAAGGGCTTCAGCAAAATCTTTTGAACGTCAAATGAGCAAAAGAAGGCAGGAGTGGCAATTGTGATTTCTGACAAAACTAAAGTAAAAATAGATATGATTAAAAAAGACAGGGAAGTTCATTACATCCTGATTAAAGGCAGTATAAAGAATGAGGAAATAACATTGCTTAATATGTATGCAAAAAGTGGTATAGCATCCAAATTCATAAAGGAGAAACTGGCAGAGCTCAAGAAGGAAATAGATAGTAAAACCATAATTGTAGGAGATCTAAATATTCCTCTTTCAGATCTAGATAAATCAAACCGAAAAATAAATAAGAAAGAGGTAAGAGAGGTCAATGAAGTCCTAGAAAAATTAGATTTAATTGATATGTGTAGAAAAATAAATGGGGACAAAAAGGAATACACCTCCTTTTCAGGTGCACATGGTACATTCACAAAGATTGACCATGTAATAGAGCATAGAAACATTACAAAAAATGCAAAAGAGCAGAAATAATAAGTGTAACCTTCTCAGATCATAATGTAATAAAAATAATAATTAGTAAGGGCACCTGGACAGGCAAATCAAAACCTGATTGGAAATTAAATATGATTCTCCAAAATCAATTATTCAAAGAAGAAATCAGAGAAACAATCAACAATTTCACTGAAGAGAATGACAATGATGAGACATCCTACCAAACTCTGTGGGACTCAGCCAAGGTAGTACTCAGGGGGGAAATTTATATCCTTGAGTGCATATATTAACAAATTAAGGAGGGCAAAGATTAATGAATTGGACATGCAATTCTAAAAACCAGAAAGCAAGCAATTTAAAAATCCCCAGATGAAAACTAAATTAGTAATACTAAAAATCAAGGGAGAAATTAATAAAATCAAAAATAAAAGAACTATTGAATTAATAAATAAGATTAGAAGCTGGTATTTTGAGAAAACGGATAAAATAGACAATGTACTGGTCAATCTAATAAAAAAAGGAAAGAAGAAAACCAAATTGACAGTATCAAAGATGAAAGAGGGAGACCTCACCTCTAATGAAGGGGAAATTAAGGCAATCATTAAAAACGATTTTGCCCAATTATATGGCAATAAATATAACAATTTAAGAGATATGGATCAATACTTAGAAAAGTACAAATTGCCTAGATTAACAGGAGAAGAAATAGAATAACTAAATAATCCCATATCAGAAAAAGAAATTGAACAAGCTGTCAAAGAACTCCCTAAGAAAAAATCACCAGGACCTGATAGATTCACAAGTGAATTTTTATCACACATTCAAAGAGCAACTAATCCCAATACTATACAAATTATTTGATATGATAAGCAAAGAAGGAGTCCTACCAAATTCCTTTCATGACACAAATATGGTACTGATCCCAAAGCCAGGTAGACCAAAAACAGAGAAAGAAAACTACAGACCAATCTCTCTAATGAACATAGATGCAAAAATCTTAAATAGAATATTAGCAAAGAGACTCCAGCAAGTAATTAAGAAGATCATCCACCATGATCAGGTGGGATTTATACCAGGAATGCAAGGATGGTTCAACATTAGGAAAACCATCCACATAATTGACCATATCAACAGTCTAACAAACAAAAATCACATGATTATCTCAATAGATGCTGAAAAAGCCTTTGACAAAATACAGCATCCATTCCTATTGAAAACACTGGAAAGTATAGGAATAGAAGGACCTTTCCTAAAAATAATAAACAGTATATACCTAAAACCATCAACAAACATCATATGCAATGGGGATAAATTAGAAGCCTTTCCAATAAGATCAGGTGTGAAACAAGGATGCCCATTATTACCTCTTTTATTTAACATTGTACTAGAGACACTAGCAGTAGCAATTAGAGAAGAAAAAGAAATTAAAAGTATCAAAATAGGCAATGAGGAGACTAAACTATCAGTATTTTCAGATGATATGATGGTATACTTAAAACATCCTAGAAAATCAACTAAGAAGCTTGTAGTAATAATCAATAACTTTAGCAAAGTTGCCGGATACAAAATAAATGAACATAAATCATCAGCATTTCTATACATTTACAACACATTAGAGCAGCAAGAGGTAGAAAGAGAAACACCATTTAAAATCACCTAGACAATATAAAATACTTGGGAATCTATCTTCCAAGACAAACACAGCAATTATAGGAAAACAACTAAAAAACACTTTCCAAACAAATAAAACTGGAACTAAACAATTGGAAAGCCATTGATTGCTCTTGTGTAGGATGAGTTAACATAATAAAAATGACCATTCTACCCAAATTAATTTACTTCTTTAGTGCCATACCTATCAAACTACCAAAAAACTTCTTTCCTGAAAAAACTATAACAAATTTCATTTGGAATAACAAAAGATCAAAAATATCAAGGGAAATAATGGAAAAAATGTGAAGGAAGGGGGCCTGGCAGTACCAGATATTAAACTATACTATAAAGCAGCAGTCAT